>NW_020172369.1:5556524-5642469 GCF_003031525.2 Neophocaena asiaeorientalis asiaeorientalis | reverse complement strand
ATGGCTGAGTAATATTCCATTGTATATAAGTACCACATCTTCTTTACCCATTTGTCTGTTGATGGGCATTTAGGTGGCTTCCATGACTCGACTATTGTAAATAGTGCTGCAATGAACATTGCAGTGCATGTGTGAAATTTGTTTTCTATTTTATTTTTATTTATTATTATTTTTAATTTATTTTATTTTACTTTTGGCTGCATTGGGTGTTCGTTGCTGCGCGCGGGCTTTCTCTAGTTGCGGTGAGCAGGGGCTACTCTGTTGCGGTGCACAGGTTTCTCATTGCGGTGGCTTCTCTTGCTGCACAGCACAGGCTCTAGGGCATGTGGGCTTCAGTAGTTGTGGCACGTGGGCTGAGTAGTTGTGGCTCGCGGGCTCTAGAGCGCAGGCTCAGTAGTTGTGGCACACAGGCTTAGTTGCTCCATGGCATGGGGGATCTTCCCAGACCAGGGTTCGAACCCATGTTCCCTGCATTGGCAGGCAAATTCTTAACCACTGTGCCACCAGGGAAGCCCTCTATTTTATTTTTAACTTTTATTTTTTTATTGAAGTATAGTTGATTTACAGTGTTGTGCTAGTTTCTGCTGTACAGCAAAGTGACTCAGTTATACACGTATATACATTCTTTTTTATATTCTTTTCCATTATATTGGCTATTGTTCCCTGTGCTATACAGTAGGATATTGTTGTTTATCCATTCTAGATGTAATAGTTTGCATCTAATAACCCCAAACTCCCAGTCCATCCCTCTCCCTCCCCATCTCCCTGGTGGCAACCACAAGTTTGTTCTCTACGTCTGTGAGTCTGTTTCTGTTTTGTAGATAGGTTCATTTGTGCCATACTTTAGATTAGATTTAGATTCCATATATAAATAATATCATATCGTATTTGTCTTTCTCTTTCTGACTTACTTCACTTAGTATGATAATCTCTAGGTCCATTCATGTTGCTGCAAATGACATTATTTCATTCTTTTTTATGCCTGAGTAGTATTCCATTGTATATATGAACCACATCTTCTTTATATAAATATCTACACAATATCTTCAATTTTGTCTTTTTGGCTATGAAGCCTATTAATTTGCCCTTTACAGAAAAAGTTTGCTGACCCCTACTATAGAGTAAAAAGTGAGGGGCAAATTCTGGTTCCACTAATGGCAGCGGCTTGTATTAAACTAACCCTCCCACAAATAACATTTATAAAGTCTTTAAAAAAAAAAAAGGAGTTCCCTGGCAGTCCAGTGGTTAGGACTTCATGCTTTTACTGCTGTGGCCCGAGTTTAATCTCTGGTCGGGGACCTAGATTCTGCAAGCCACGTGGCATGGCCAAAAAAGAGAGAGAGAGAAAAGAAAAGAAATCCAAGAGAGTTTCAAATATGTGGAAGTTAAACAGCACCCTTCTAAATAACACCTGGTTAGGGAGGGTGGGAGGGAGACGCAAGAGGGAGGGGATATGGGGATATATGTATACGTATAGCTGATTCACTTTGTTATACAGCAGAAACTAACACAACACTGTAAAGCAATTATACTCCAGTAAAGATGTTAAAAAAAAATAACACATGGGTCAAAAAAGGAATCACAGGAATATTAAAACTATTCCGAACTGAATGATGAAAATATAAACTAATAAAATTTGTGTTATTTGTTAAAGCAGTGTTCAAAACAAAATTGGTAGCTTGAAGATACAAAAGATATCTTTTGTTATAAGATATTAAAGGTATTAAATCAGTGATCTAAGTTCCCACATTAAGAAACAAGGAAGAAACTTCCCTGGTGGTCCAGTGGTTAAGAATCTGCCTTCCAGTGCAGGGGACACTGGTTTGATCCCTGGTCAGGGAACTAAGATCCCACATGCCACGGGGCAACTAAGCCCGTGTGCCACAACTAGAGAGCCCACATGCCACAACTACAGAGCCTATGTGCTCTGGACCCCACGCACCACAACTAGAGAGAAGCCTGTGTGCCACAACGAAGAGCCTGTGTACAGCAACGAAAGATCCCACATGCCACAACTAAGACTCAAATCAGCCAAAAATAAATAAATAAAAATATTTTTAAAATGCAGGAAAAGTGTTTTACAAAATTCAGCATTTGTTTACAATAAAAATTCTTAGCAAATAGCAAATTCCCTGAATCTGATAAAGAGCATCCTTAGCTAATCATATTTAATACTGAAAAACTGAATTTTTTCCTCCTAAGATCAAGGACAAGGCAAGAAAGGGTGCTCAGTCTCACCACTTCTATACAACATTGTATAAGATGGAATAATAGTAGAAAAAGAAATAAAATACATATAGATTGGAAAGAAAGAAATAAAACTGTCTTCATTCATAGATTATATGATCATGCACATAGGAAATCCTAAGGAGTTTACCGAAAGCTATTAAAACTAAAAAATAAATTTAGCAAGGTTGTAGGATACATGGTCAATATACAAAAATCAAATGTGTTTCTATGCACTAACTTGGACAACTGGCAATTGAAAATATTTTAAATGTTATTTACAATAGCATTATATAATAGCATCAAAGTATATTAAATACTTAGGAGAAGACTTGTATACAAAAACTGTAAAACATTGCTAACAGAAATTAAAGATCTGAATAAATGGAAAGATAAACTCTGTTGTTGAATTGAATTACTCAGTATGGTTAAAAATGTCAATTCCTGGGCTTGCCTGGTGGCGCAGTGTTTGAGAGTCCGCCTGCTGATGCAGGGGACACGGGTTCGTGCCCCGATCCGGGAAGATCCCACATGCCGCGGAGCGGCTGGGCCCGTGAGCCATGGCCGCTGAGCCTGCGCGTCCGGAGCCTGTGCTCCGCAACGGGAGAGGCCACAACAGTGAGAGGCCCGCGTACCACAAAAAAAAAAAAAAAAAAAAAAAGTCAATTCCTCAAACTCATCTATGGAATCTGCATTTCCAGTCACAATCCCAATAGGTTATATTGCAAAATTGACAATTTTTTTCTCAAGTTTAAATGGAAATGCAAAAGATCTAAAATAGCCAATATAATCTTGAAAATAAAGTCCAATGTTGGAAAAAAAAAAAAAAGAGTCCACTGTTGGAAGGCTCACACAATTGTATTTCAAGACTTAATATAAAGCTACAGTAATCAAGACAGTGTGGTATTGGCATAGACAGGATACTTATACAGCTCAGTGAAACAGAATAGAGTCCAGAAATAGACCCACACTTATTTGGTCAATTGACTTTTATAAATGTACCTTTTCAATGGGAAAACGAAAATCTTTTCAACAAATAGTGCCGGAATAACTGAACAAATATTTGAAAAAATTGGACTACATTCCCTACAGCACACTATATACTGAAATTAATTCAAACTAAATTCTACATCTAAGTGTAAAAACTAAAACTACAGACTTTCCAGAAGAAAATATAGGACAATATTTTTGCAAACAAGAATAGGCAGATTTCTTAGGAAAAGTACCAAAAAAAAGCTCTAAACATTAAATAAAGATTACATTTATCAAAAATTTAAACTTTGAAATTTTGTTCATCAAAAATGCCATTAGTACGTCTTCCCTGGTGGCGCAGTGGTTAAGAATCCACCTGCCGTTGCAGGGGACACGGGTTAGAGCCCTGGTCCAGGAAGATCCCACATGCTGCAGAGCAACTAAGCCCGTGCACCACAACTACTGAGCCTGTGCTCTAGAGCCCTTGAGCCACAACTGCTGAGCCTGCGTGCTACAACTACTGAAGCCCGTGCACTCTAGGGCCCGCATGCTGCAACTACTGAGCCCACATGTTGCAGCTACTGAAGCCGGCACGCCTAGAGCCTGTGCTCCACAACAAGAGAAGCCACTGCAACGAGAAGCCCACGCACCACAACGAAGAGTAGCCCCCACTTGACGCAGCTAGAAAAAGCCCACGTGCAGCAACAAAGACCCAACGCAGCCAAAAATAAATAAAAATTTTTTAAAAAGTCATTAGTAAATGAAAAGGCAACCAACTAAAGACTAACAAAAGTTATGTATCTAGAACATACAGAAAGAACTACAAGTCACTAATAAAAAGAAAAGCCAATAAACAAATGGGCAAGACTTAAACCGGCACTTTACAATATATTACAAATGGTCAATAAGTACATGAAAAGATGTTGAACATTAGTAGTCATCAAAGAAATGCAAAATAAAACCACAATGGGATTCCATTTCAGACCCATAGAGTAACTAAAATGTTAAAAACTGACAGCACCAAGTGCTGGTGAGCATGTGGGATAACTGAAACACTTCTACATTGCTGATGGGCAAATAAATTGCTACAAACACTTTGAAAAACTGTTTTGAAATTCCTTACAAAAGAAATCCAGGAATTCTCCCCCTAGGTGTTTGTTTATCCAAGGAAAATAAAAGCAAATGACCAATGAAAGACTTGCCAAAGAATGTCCCTAGTAGCTTTATCCATAATAGCCGAAGTATGGAAACAACTCAAAGGTCCATCAGAAGAATGGATAAGCAAATTGTGATATATTTATACAATATGAAACTCTTCAGCAATTAAACAAGTGAACTACTGATATATAGGAGAACAAGGAAGTCAGGCACAAAGATGTACACAGAGTATGGGGATATATGTATATGTATAGCTGATTCACTTTGTTATAAAGCAGAAACTAACACACCATTGTAAAGCAATTATACTCCAATAAAGATGTTAAAATAAATAAATAAAGCTCATATTATGGCAAAAAAAAAAAAAAGAAGTACACAGAGTATGATTCCTCTTATATGAAGTTCAGGAACAGGCAAAACTAATCTATGCAGGTGGAAATTAGAGTATGTGGGGCAGGTATTAACTAATCAGTTAGAAGGGACACAAGGGAAACTTGTGGGGTGATGAAATGTTCCATATCTTCACAGAGAAGTTGGTTACACAGGTGTATACATTTTTCAAAACTCCTTGAATTGTACACTTAAATTCTTTGCATTTCATTACATATAAGTATTAGCTCAATTAAATACTGAGTGCAATTAAGTAAGAGAGGCTGGGAAGATGAGGCAGGCCCAGTAATGCTTATCCATGAAGGGCCTTGTACACGCTTGTACATGCTAAGGAGGTTGGATTTGGCTCTGTAAGCAATGGGGAGCTATTGATGGGTAACAAGTAGGGTAGTGCCATCAGGTATGCATTTTAGAAGGTTACTGAGGTGCTTCATGTGAAGAAAGAAGTTAACTTTCCTAATACTCTTTTTTTATATTAATATTGTCAGTGGAAATGCCCTTGTCAGTTGCATTATTGCCAAATATTTTCTCCTATCCTGTAGGTTGTCTTTTCATTTTGTTCATGGTTTTCTTTGCTGTTCAATAGCTTTTAAGTTTGGTTAGGTCCCATTTGTTTACTTTTGCTTTTATTTCTTTTGCCTTGGGAGACTGAGCTAAGAAAATATTGCTAAAATTTATGTCAGAGGATGTTTTGCCTATGCTCTCTTCTAGGAGTTTTATGGTATCATGTCTTATATTTGGGTCTTTAAACCATTTTGAGTTTGTTTTTTACACGGTGTGAAGGAGAATTCTAATTTTATTGATTTACATTTGTTAGAGAAAATCTCACTGTTGGTGGGAATGTGAATTGGTGCAGCCACTATGGAAAACAGTAGGTAGTTCCTTTAAAAACTAAAAATAGAGTTACCATATGACCCAGCAATCCCACTGCTGGGTATATATCCAGAAAAAATGAAAACTCTAATGTGAAAAGATACGTGCACACACCAATGTTCATAGCAGCACTATATACAATAGCCAAGACATGGTAACCACCCAAGTGCCCACAAACAGATGACTGACTTAAGAAGATATACATAAAATAGTGGAATATTACTCAGCTATAAAAAAGAATGAAAGATTGCCATTTGCAGCAACATGGATGGACCTAGAGAATATTATACTTAATGAAGTATATTATACTTAATACTTAATGAAGTAAGTCAGCCAAAGACAAATACTATATAATATCATTTATATGTGGAATCTAAAATATAATACAAATAAATCTATATACAAAACAGAAACACACTCACAGACATTGAAAACAAATGTATGGTTACCAAAGGAGAGTGAGGATAGGAGAGAGAAATTTGGAGTATGGGATTAACAGGTTCAAACCACTATATATAAAATAGATAAGCAACAAGGATTTACTATATAGCACAAGGATTATATTCAAAATCTTGTAATAACCTATAATAATAATATAATCTGAAAAAAATAACTGAATCACTTTGCTGTACACCTGAAACTAACACAATATTGTAAATCAACTATACTTCAATTTTAAAAATATGGAATCAAACTGGATTTCTGTAGTCAATGTGTTCTTCTTCCAGAATTTTCTGGAATTACCCATCCATCTTCTCTGATAATTCTGCAGAAGCCAAGTCCAGCAGACTACTGGTCCTCAATGAAGTGGCTGTTTCCATGAGATTAAGCAAAATTTCTGGTTAAAATACAATCCTTACGTCTGCTCACTCAGCTGTATCACTTTAAAGAGAAAAACAAATAAAACCCAGCTTCCTGTCATCTCCCATCATCCTTTGTCATTAAAGGATGACAAACTACAGTTGCTTTCCAATTTGACTAGAAGCAAAACTGCAGATAAATAACATAACAGATCAAGAAGCCAAACAAACTGAAGTAAACTCTTCATCAGCAAAAACCAGCCAGTTAAAGACAGGGTGAAAAACTCCCACACTGACACCCTCTCCACCTCCAGTGGAGGAAAGAAAAAGAAAGAAAAGGAAGAGAAGCTCTTTTCTGAACAAGCCAATTATAACGTAATACCGTACCTAAATTAATGAAATCTATACATTCTTTTCGGCTACTTATACAGAATTAAAAAGAAACTACTAAAAGAACAGAATTGTACTCACTTACCACGGAAGCTTTTCCTTTTCTAGAGACGAATCCCAACACGACATTGTAAATCAACTATACTTCAATTAAAAAAAGTTATTAAAAATGTATGGGAAGATCCCACATGCCACAAGGTGCACCCAAAAATAAATAAAGAGATTTTTTAAAAGAATATAAAAATGAATCCCTCCTCTTGCTACCTGACAGAAAACTTTGACTATTAGAGACCAAGATGGGGGCTTTTGGGGTACCCAGAGACGGTCCTCACACTGTCTGAACCTCTTCTCTCCTGTCTTCAGATAGAACTCATTGTCTCATTCATTCAGTCTGCTCCCTGTCCACAAATATCATTAGAGGACCACATGAAAACATTATATATACTTTTATGGTTGTTGCTTTTTGATGGTGCCAACATTTGATTAATTTACTTTGTAAAGCAATGGCATATACCTTCTTCCACAAATTTTCAACCTTACCCCCATCCCCTTAGGGTAAAGGTAGTAGCTTTTCATAAGAAGGCAAGCACATTCTGATCCCTGTTCTTTTAAAATGTAAGCAGAGGGATGATGAGAATAGCTGTAGAAACACTTCGATGACAATTACATCAATTAGATCACCAAAGATCAGGGGCCAGTCACACCTTTTACCCTCAGCAACCTTACTATAGAAAGAAAAGTTTAGAGTAAGATTTTTCAGTGTGCTTTCTGTGGGTTCAGGATTATGTGGGGTGCTTTTAAAAAATGTACATTCCTAGGCTCTACCCCAGAGTTACTGAATCAGAATCTCTGGGACTGAAGTCCCTAAATCTTCTTTTAGAACAGGCACCCAAGGAGAGTCTTATATGCTATAAAGTTGACAAGCACTGAACTAATGATCTCCAAGGTCCTTTCCAGTTCTGAAGGTCATGACCGCTGTGTAGCAGAGATAGTGTCATTGAGAGGATGATTTTTTTTTTTTTCTTTTGTCCATGAGACACGGCTTGCGGTGATCTTCGTTTCCTAACCAGGGATTGAAGCTGCGTCCTCAGCAGTGAAAGCGTGAAGACCTAACCACTGGACCGCCAAGGAATTCCCCGAGAGGATGAGATTTTTTGACTGAGGTTGGGGGATGTTGCAGTAGGGGGATAATCTTGGGAAACAGAGAACTTTAGAAATGATACAATCGAGTATACATAAAAAAATTATATAGAAACAAGGATGATGACATTTACCCCTCGAAAGAGTAAAATCAATGTTATTTTGAAATGAATACTTCTGACATGTTTTGTAACGGAGAAGCCTACTAGGAATAACCATCTTAAAAATGTGTGGTTGATAAATTAAGCTATACTTAGAAAGAGAATAAGAGAATAAATTCCAGATGCCTCTATTTCATGTAGCAGCACAGTGACACTTAAGCAAAGGCTGTTCAACTTAAGTTAGAGATGACAAGTGTTTGCCACAGAATGGAGTAAATATTTTTGGTAGAATGCCTTTAATCATCATTCTTGTGGTAGATTATACTTTATTGGTGATAGAAGGAAAACAAACTGAAGAATCTTAGCGTAACTGAGGAAGCATAACATTTTGACTTACAGTTAACGGTGATTGTTTGGAAACTGTCATTTATTCAGCTGTTTTGAGAGAGCCACTGAAATAAAAAGCATATTTCTAGGTCAGAAAAATCACAGAGAGGAAAACATTTTAAAATCCAATAAATCCTCTCACTAAGTGAACCGAATTCTCTAGGCTGGAAGTAGCCATACACACTGGAATATTCAGTCTCTCCTAGGAATACAGTTAATTATTGAAGTAGCCACTAAATGGGTTAGACGATGTCCTCAAAACAGACACAGTGAATTCTTGCCCTATCAACACTTTGGGCCACACTTATTGTCTTTCCCTCTGACATCAAAATTAATTTTGAAAATACATGTTGCCCTTACAAGTTTCTGTGGGAGGGCCCTCTGGAGGTGTCTTTGCAAACTTGTGACTCTTCTAGGGCTCCAAGTCCATCTCGACAAATGTAGAGTTTATAAAATTATTGTCTGCTTATAGCTCTGTGAGCGCTGCATCCTCTCTGGCAGTATAACAACTATTAATTTGTGGAATGTGTTGCATGGTACTTTTGTAAATAATGCTACACATCCCAATCCATGTACAATTATGTTGTCCAGAAAAATCACACGTGGCCCAGATTTCAATTATCTTGTCTCACTGTCTGCTTAAGAGCATTGTCTGCTTGTTAGGCACCATTAAAAATAAAAAAGAATAGAGGTCTCATTTCAATCCTTTTAAACTTATCTTTAGACAACTCCCTCTTCAGCTCCCTTTTGTGTGGGACATTCCACATTTCAGCTGCTTCCTCCATCCCTGCCTTCCTTGGACCAGTAGCTATCTTCAACCATTTCTATGAAGTAAAAAAAAAGTGTGAACATTTTATAAAACTTCTTGTCTACCTTTCCTCTTCTTGCCTACAAATGTACGTGCAGACCCAGTGGCCAATCCTTTGTTCTCAGAACAACAGGTATTCCTCCTACTATGTAAGAGCTTTGGAAATAACATCTTTAAATTTTTACACAGTAGTGTTACACACTCATTGTAGAAAAATAAGAAAATCAGATAGTATAGGTACTCAAAAATGCTGATTTACGACATTGTAAATGTTGATTTACGACATTACCCTTTCACTTATTCATCATCACTTACTGCTGTTGACTCCCAAATCCTCATCTTCAGCCTAGACTTCTCTTCTGAGTCCAGACCAACATACCCCCCTGACTATCAGACTGTCCTCATTTGGATGTCCCACAGACACCTTAATTCAACGCCCCTAACAGTTGTCTCTATCTTTTCTCCAACATCTATTCTTCCTTCCATAGTTATCTCTTCACTGGGGTCATGATCAGAGTTGTCCCTGATCCCTCCTGCTCGTTATCTCTTCATCTAATCAGTTCTCAAGACCTGCCAATTTTACACCAATATTCTTGAATACTACCCTCAGGCCTTCATTCCCCCAACTCCTTACTCCATCATTATATCCTACCTGGATGATGGCACTAGTCTCCCAGCTGGTCTTCTTGCATCCAGTCTGGTCCACCCTGCAATCGATCCTCATTACATTCCCAGACACGCAATTATGTTCACAGGCATCACCATAAATGTGAGCTACAGTTCAAGAGTGTGTTGGCCTCCTTGTCATCTTTGGGTACTTATACATTCCTCATATCTGTTGGAAATGCCCTCACTTCCCTTTGCTCTGCCTGTGAACATACTCTCGTCCTTCAGCTCTAGTTTTCTCCCTTCTGGGTATCCTTCCATGCATTCACGGACATGGTTAAGTGCATCTTCCTCTGTGCTCCCATAATACCTGTGTCTAATCCTCTTTTCATAGTCTCTGTCCAGCCACATCATACTTTTGTCATTTCCTCATATGTGCCAAACTCTGTATTGTCCCTGAGCCTTTCCATATGCTTTTACCTCTACCTGGACCTTTCTCTCCCACATGACTCTTTTTCTATCTGTCCTTCAGTTCTCAACCTAAACATCACTTCCTTTAGGAGGCCTTCTTGATCATACACTAGATTAAGTTCCTTTTTTTTTTTTTTTAAGATCACTCATAGATCTCCATACTTCCCCTGTCACAATGCTTTATTGTTACTACTTGGGTAACTGTCTGCCTTCTCCACTATACTAATTCCTTGATGGGGTCAGGGGCTGGGTCTTTCTTCTTTCTTGTTGTACCCAAGACACAAGCGTCATGCCTACCACCCAGTAGGAGCTCAATAAATACTTCTTAAATAAATAAGTGAATTAAACTACTTATCACATTGTTGTAATCATTTGTTTAATATGTCTCTCTTGGCAAGGATTGTTCTGTTTATAGTCGCATGATTAACACCTAGTACAACGCCTGTACATGGCAGGCATAATAAATGCAAGTTGAATGAATGATCTGCAATCAGCAAATCAGAACCGCTGGATCTTTTTACTGAGCTGGTGTGGGCATCTTTTACTCATTCACTTTACAGCCCTCAGTTTATCTGTCTATGAGCTTAGACCCACAGGTTACATAAATATGTTATTGTCAACATATTTCTCCCATCAGAAATATAAGCTAGAACCTAGATCACTTCAAATTTGGTTTCCTCTCTCTTATTTTTCAAACATTATGAGAGTGATATTAAATTATAAGTCAATTTCTGTCCAGAAAAGGGTGGGCAGAGAATATTCTATACTATGAGCCTAACTCTACCGTAATAGCTCTGTGAGGCAGTATGGTTATGTTCATTCTCACAGGTGAGAAAAATAATGCTCAATTAATTGAGAAACATATGAAGATAGGTGGGCCACTAAATCCTACACTTTCCCCATTGTATCATACTACCTAGGCACAAAAGATGCCTTGCTTATTTACCTCTAATGTCTCTATTGTGTTGTATTCCTTATACTTAAAACTATTCATTGTTTAAACAAGAGAGCTCACATTTATTTGAACCCTACTATAAGCCAGGGACTAAACTTACGTACTCTAGATATATTAAACTTCGGAAAGTTGTATGAGCTTTTTGTCATATCATAGATGTCGAAACTGCGTCTTAGAGTGACTTGTAATATAGTTTGTAAGCAGTAAGCAACAGAACAGGAATTCAGACTCTGACTTGTGTGACTATAAAAACTCTGGTCTTTCCGTTTTACTATGGTGAATACTATATTTCTGTTGGGCTAAATAAAGATGACACTTCAGATAATCTAACCAAATATCTCTGGATCTTGCCTCTGCCTTGGAAGGGAAGGAAAGGTTCTTATAGGGGGAAAACATTTCAGTCCATCAGCTGACACCTTTGACCTCTTCAATGTACAAACCAGGTCAGAGTAATAAGCCTCGGCCCTTAAGGGCAGGGAAAGGATGAACGGAATGGAGAAATTTTGTGCAAGTCAGTTTACATAGAATAAATAAGAGAGTTAAGTTGTCAGATGTTAGACAAGTGAGGATGCAAATTACTTAATGACAAGCAAATATTAGTGTTGGACACTAATTAAAAAACACAATGAATAATCCTTAAAAATGATGTCAACAAACAACTTCACTTGCAAAACATACAATAAAATATTGACGGCATGCAGAATGTACCTCTAGTAAGCACTTAAGTCTTTAGCAGGTTTCATATAAATAAGGAAGGAGCATCTCTGTATGCTAAACTGCTTCTTTTCAAAATTAGTATAAAAGCATTTTGGAACTGATGGAATTTTTCAGTTTTCCATGACTTGCATTCCCAGAGAAGTGATCTGAAGGTTCACTTCTAATCCAAATCCATTTTCAGCAATGTAAGAACTTCACATTAAAATGGTCATAAAAAATCTTACCCTTGGGCTTCCCTGGTGGCGCAGTGGTTGGGAGTCTGCCTGCCAATGCAGGGGACATGGTTTCGAGCCCTGGTCCCAGAAGATCCCACATGCCGCAGAGCAACTAAGCCCGTGCGCCACAACTACTGAGCCTGCGCACCACAACTACTGAAGCCCGTGTACCTAGAGCCTGTGCTCCACATCAAGAGAAGCCATCACAATGAGAAGCCCACGCACCACAATGAAGAGTAGCCCCCACTCACCGCAACTAGAGAAAGCCCATACGCAGCAACGAAGACCCAATGAAGCCAAAAATAAATAAATAAATTAGAAAAAGATTTTTGACCCTTTTTAGTTTAAAGGTAATTTTATGCAGGTCATCTTTCGGCCATTAGTATCAAGTGTAGTCTAAATATCATATTGTTCCTGATTAGCAACGTTGTTTCATGTACATTGTAGAACTTCTTTAACAGTTTCTTTCAGATTCTAGGAAATAGGAACAGGAACTGAGTTAAACTAAGACGCTGTTTTTTAGATGTCCTTCAGAAATATTTCAGTGTGTTTGTATGTTGTGCTCATGAAATTGGCAATCATAAAATCCCAGCGTATTTATAGCATTGCAGTACTATGAAAATTGTTCAAGTAATCATCAATTTATGCCAAGGCTGTTCGGGGGGCTTTCCCAAAATTTGTAAGAAAGGAATTTACTTTTCCTGAGTTAATTTTTTAAAATTCATGTATTATTATGGGCTTCCCTGGTGGCGCAGTGGTTGAGAGTCCACCTGCCGATTCAGGGGACACGGGTTCGTGCCCCGGTCCGGGAAGATCCCACATGCCACGGAGCGGCTGGGCCCGTGAGCCATGGCCGCTGAGCCTTGCGCGTCCGGAGCCTGTGCTCCGCAACAGGAGAGACAACAGCAGTGAGAGGCCCACATACTGCAAAAAAATAAAAAATAAATTTAAAAAATTCATGTATTATTATTTTTAAAATAAATTTATTTATTTTTGGCTGTGTTGCTGCACACAGGCTTTCTCTAGTTGCGGCGAGCAGGGGCTGCTCTTCGTTGCGGTGCGCGGGCTTCTCATTGCGGTGGCTTCTCTTGTTGCAGAGCACGGGCTCTAGGCACGCGGGCTTTAGCAGTTGTGGCTCACGGTCTCTAGAGCGCAGGCTCAGTAGTTGTGGCACTGGCTTAGTTGCTCTGTAGCATGTAGGATCTTCCCGGACCAGGGCTCGAACCCGTGTTTCCTGCATTGGCAGGCGGATTCTTAACCACTGCGCCACCAGGGAAGCCCTTCATGTATTATTTTTAAGGATATTTTCTTTGATTCTGGAAAATATTAATTAACATATAACTAAGAACAGCAGTGGACCTTTAAAGAACATATTTTTCAGACCTGGATGCATGGTCTGATAAGCAGAAGTATAATGAACGGAAAACAAAGTAGAATCTTTGAAATTGGGACTGTCCCAGGAAATCTTAGACATATGGTGACCATGGCAATCATATAGCATTTTTCACTTTTCATTATCCTTTAAACAAGTAGTCTGCAATTCCTGGCTGGCAATGCAGTGTTATGAATTTACACTGATGATAGTAAATCATCAGAATCTGTTCTTTGTGTCTGAAAAAGAATTAAGTCATGCAGAAAATGCCTTATGGTATCTTTTGTGTGCTCACGCATCAGTACACTTTATTGCCCTGAAAAACTTCTTGGAGAAGAGGAAGTGACAGATTCATATTTGCTTCTTTGGAGAGTCATAATGTGCGTGGTCTACTCTCAAGTTCATTTCCATTTGCTCAATCATTAATTCTGCTTGATTTGTAAGAATCTGAGATTTAGGATATCAGAGAAGATGAATCTATAGGCTGTTTGCTGCCACTTCCTGGGTAACCAATCGTCTTGCCTGAACAAATGGAGAAGAATTTTTAACTGCTTCCTGGCTGTCATATACATGAACCTTCAAATGTCTCAAAAGGTCAGAAAAATGTTAGGGACATAACTGATAAAAAACAAATTACTTCCCAAATCAGTTAGACGTCTTCTTAATAAAACATATACTCCCTCCTGCTATTTATTTTATTTCCTGCCCAGGAGAAGGAATGTATAGTTTATATCTAAAACAGAATTTCTTGGGAATTCCCTGGTGGTCCAGTGGTTAGGGGTCTTCACTTTCACTGCTGAGGGCCCAGGTTCAATCTCTTTTCCGGGAACTAAGATCCCGCAAGCTGCATGGCGTGGCAAAAACAAACAAACAAACAAACAAAATCCCAGAATTTCTGGGGATAAAAAAGAGGAAGGGTTAGAATATCACACATAGAGTGATTAGAGACTAAGAAGAACATTAGTAGTTAATTATAACTTGGAGTGTTCCAATAGCATAAAGCTACAAAATGGAACACTTTTCTCAGAATGAGTGGCATCTGTTGCCTCCACAAATGTCTGTACAGTTTATTTGCTTTGTGTCAAATATTCCAATTGGGTAGGCTATAGGAACCACTACTGCATGTCATCGCCCCAGATTCCTGTAGTATCACACATCCATTAGAAAGAAGCCTTTGAACCCGGTCACAGTCAACAGGTGTCTAATCTTTCTAATACTACATTTTTTGCCCTTGATTCTGCCTCAGCTGTTACTGAAGTTTGCATACTTAAAGCTAGGGACATCAGCTCTTCCAAACAGCCGCTTTACTTGGGGAGTGATTTTGGCTTGTGAAATTATTTTTGTGAGTTTGGCTTGTGTGTTAATGTTTTGTGGACATCTGTGTAAATGTAGTCAGAATGCCTATAGTTCTAATCCCAAATAAAATTTGATCAAAAAATATTATCAGGGCTTCCCTGGTGGCGCAGTGGTTGAGAGTCCGCCTGCCGATGCAGGGGACACGGGTTCGTGCCCCGGTCTGGGAAGATCCCACATGTCGCGGAGCGGCTGGGTCCGTGAGCCATGGCCGCTGAGCCTGCGTGTCCGGAGCCTGTGCTCCGCAATGGGAGAGGCCACAACAGTGAGAGGCCCGCGTACCGAAAAAAATATATATATATATATCAGAAAAATATATAATTGAATTACATTAACCCTATCTGATGTAATCTTATATCTCTGAGTAGGAATCAGCTTTAAAGGCAATTAAGCTTTAATAATCCTTAAAAAATGGGGTGGGCTAGCAGTTTCTTTCTCTCATATAAAGTACATGAAGATACTTTTGAAGGTGAAGGGCGATGGTGACAGTGATTATAATTATCTCTATGGAGCACTTTGCACGTGCTAAGTACCTTGTATATATCATTACCTTAACTCTGCACATCAACTCCACCAGGTAAAAGTGTTTCATCTTACAGACAAGGAAACTGCTACTCCAGAAGGCAGAGCAACCTGTCATAGGATGTACAGTGAAGCAGTGCAGAGCTGGGACTCTCAGTGACTTTGACAACAGGGCGCATCTCTTAACCGCTGTGCCCTCCTGCATCCCCGAGTAACCTACATAAATGAAGTATTAATATCCTTGGCACATGTAATGCCCCTTTTGTCTACCATTTGCTGATACTACAATTAATAAAAATATTATTAGTTTATATTCTTTTTAAAATAAGTATAGAGTAAGTATCTGCATCTCTAAGCCAGATCTATTTTGGGGGATACTGCTTCTCAACAGGTCACCTCCACTCTCACGATCCTCAAAGTCCACAAATCCCAAGCAGGCTTTGTATGGACCCTCAAGGGTGCTTCTCATCCTGTGTACGCACGGCAGCAAAGGCATCATCATCCATCCACTCAGTTGCCTAAGCCAGAAACCTGGGTATCATCTACATTTCTCCTCCTCCCTCTCTCCCCACGTAAAATCGCTGTCTGTTAATGCAATCTCCTACATATCTCTTAAATCCATTTACCTCTTTCCACCTGCAGTGCTCAATGCCTCATTCATACCATCATCATACATAGCTTGGGCCACCCAAACAGTCTCCGGATGGGACTCCCTCTCTTGCTACTCTCCAAAATGTTCTTCACTATTCAAATTGTACTGCTACAGAGCTATTGCAAGTATAATTCCATTCTTCCCTCTCCCTTCCTTAAACTTGTCACATTTCTCCTGGGGTCAAGTCCCTTCTCATCATGACCTTCATGTGATCCGGGTCCTGCCTACCTCTCTAGTAGGAGAGACAGATGACAATGCACAACAAGCCAAGAGACAAGTGCAGGGGTTTACAAGTTGCCCTAAATGGTGTGAAGGAAATAAACAAGGACCTGAGATAGAGAGAAGCAGTGTTGTGGGCTGTGGCCTTTGGGGTTCCTTCAAGTAATCGTAAACTGAGTAGAGAACAATTTAAAGGGACTTCCCTGGTGGCACAGTGGTTAAGAATCTGCCTGCCAATGCTGGGGGCACAGGTTCGAGCCCTGGTCCGGGAAGATCCCACATGCTGCGGAGCAACTAAGTCCATGTGCTACAACTACTGACCTTGTGCTCTAGAGCCCATGAGCCACAACTACTGGGCCCATGTGCCACAACTACGGAAGCCCACATGCCTAGAGCCCGTGCTCCGTAACAAGAGAAGCCACCACAATGACAAGCTCACGCACCGGAGCGAAGAGTAGCCCCTGCTCGGTGCAACTAGAGAAAGCCCGCGCGCAGCAACCAAGACCCAACACAGCCAAAAATAATAAATAAATGAATTTATTTAAAAAAAGAACAATTTAAAGGCCCTCAGTTGGGGGAGAGAAAGGCCCAATCAAGGACTTATAAAAGGTCTGCGTGTCTGGGACAAGATGAACAGAGGAAAAGTGGCATGAAATGAGCTTCACAGCCCTGCCCTCTGGGATGGTGTATGGATTTTATCCTAAGAGAAATGAAAATCCTTTGTCATGTAAACAAATATCTCTGCCTGCTTCCTGGACGGTGGGGCATTGAGAACAGAAGCAAAGAAGCCAGTAAAGAAGAGATTGCAGAGGTCTAACAGGGAGAGATGTCGCCAGACTAGAGTGGTGACAGAGGAGGGGAAAACTGCTGAAGAGACCTGGGGTGAGTTTCACAGCTAGGATTGAAATGATCTGCCAACGATTTGGATGCAGATGTCCTGGAAAGGGAGGGGTAAATGCAGACTCCAGGTTCCTGACCGAAAGTGCTAAATGGGCCATTTTCTGAGAAGGGAAACTTGGGAGAAGAGCAGGCCTAAAATCAAAACTCTTTTTAAACCAATCATCTGTTGATGGGCACTTGGGTTGTTTCCAGTTCTTGGCTATTGTAAATAGTGCTGCTGTGAACTTTGGGGTGCCTGTATCTTTTTGAATTAGTGTTTTTGTTTTTTCCAAATATATACCCAGGAGTGGGATTGCTGGATCTACAGAGGAATAGATAAAGAAGATGTGGTGTACACACACACACACACACACACACACACACACACACACACAATGGAATATGACTCCAGCCATAAAAAAAGTTAAATATCGCCATTTGCAGCAGCACAGATGGACCTAGAGATTATCATACTAAGTGAAGTAGTCATACAGAGAAGACAAATATTATATGATACCACTAATATGTGGAATCTAAAAGAATGATACAAATGAATTTATTTACAAAACAGAAACAGACTCACAGACATTGAAAACAAACTTATGGTTACCAGGGGAAAGGTGGGGTGGGGGTGTTAATTAGAAGTTTAGGATTAGCAAATACAAACTACAATACCTAAAATAGATAAGCAACAGGGATTTACCATGTAGCACAGGGAGCTACATTCAATACCTGTAATAACCTATAGTGGAAGATAATCTGAAAGAAATAGAGAGAACTGAATCACTTTGCTGTGTACCTGAAACCAACACAATATTGTAAATCAACTATACTTCAATTTTTTAAAAATAGACTCTTTTTAGACATTTGAGATGCTCGTGAGACATCCAAGTGGAACTGTCAGGGAGGCAATTGCTTTGGGGTTTGGAATTAGAGAATAGATCTGGGTCATAAATTAACAGTGGGCATTTGTGCACACATGGATAGCACATGTGAACATCTCCAGGAAGCTTCTCCTGACTTCCAGTCTGGTTTCAGGCCCTTTTGTGTCTGGCATTGCACCCTGGACTGCTTCCTTCACTGTAAGGATGACTCATCCTTCACTGTGCTGAGATCCTCCTACAACTGACACGTGTCCCCCATCCGTGAGCTCCAGGAGGCCAGTGGCCAGTCTCTATGTACTGCTCTTCCCCCAATCCAGTCCTATGAATGTTATCCACCCAAAAAGAGAGAAAGTGGACTCCCAATGGCAAATCTCACCAGCTTTGCAATTGTGGTCAGTGTACCTGTACTAGGGCACATGAGCCCAGGAAATACATTGATCTGGTCCTCTCCAGAATGTGCCTGGAGGGCGGCCTTTACCGGCTGCCCCTGTGTAGTCGCGTCTACGTGCCACCTTCTTCTCTTCATTCTGGCTGAGCTGCGTGTGAGCTAGTGGTTGGGAGGGACTCCTGTGGGCGCAGCACAAAAGGATGGAGTCCTGACCCCTGGGACCAACCAGCCTGAAGTGCCAGATGGCAAGCATGTGTTTTATTTAAGAAAATTAAATTTTATTCTGCTTTACAAAATGAGAATTTTGGAGGAACTTTTTTCAATTTTTTATATTTATTTATTTATTTTGACTATGCTGGGTCTTAGTTGCGGCAGGTGGGATCTTCGTTGTGGCATGTTTTAGTTGCAGCATGTGGGATCCTTGGTTGCAGCATGCGAACTCGTAGTTTCGGCATGCATGTGGGATCTAGTTCCCCACCCAGGGATCAAACCCGGACCCCCTGCATTGGGAGCGTGGATTCTTACCCACTGGACCACCAGGGAAGTCCCTGGAGCAATGTTTTTAGTTTATTTTTTTATTTATGTATTTGTTCTTTCTTTAAAAAAAATGTATTGAAACATAGTCAATTTACTATGCTGTATTAGTTTCAGGTGTACAGCAGAGTGATTCAGTTATACATATATATGTATGTATTATTTTTTAGATTCTTTTTCATTATAGGTTATTATAAGATATTGAGTATAGCTCCCTGTGCTATACAGTAGGTCCTTGTTGGTTATCTATTTTATATATAGTAGAATGGATATTTTAATCCCACACTCCTAATTTATCCCTCCTCCCACCCAAGAGCAATTTTTGGAAGCCCTTGTGTACCTCAAAACTTTCCTGATGTCCGCCATCCATGGAGAAGAGAAATGACTCCCCCTTAGGTTGGAATGTGTCCTAGTTGTCAGGTTTTCCCACCTGTCATCCTCATGCAGTTTGGCTTGCATGATGGTTTACTATGATATTTTTACTAAAAAGTAATGGAACAATATCAGCCTGAAAATCCATAGAGTTAAGTTCTCGTGTTGGCTCTGTCAACAACAAGCAGTGTGCTCTTAGGCGGATCAAATCAGCTCTGGGCTTCCCCTTTTTTAACAGGTAACTCAGGTTCCTTCTGGTTCTAAAATTCGGTCATTCTAGAAACTGATTCATTACAAAGCTTCAAGTTATTACTGCAACAGGATAGAGTTGTCAATATTAGCAGGGCTTTTTCTTTTTTAATATCTTTTTGCCCCTCTCTCCATTCCCCACCCCGGTCATGTAGGTTTTATTTTTCTTTCTGGTTCAGATGAAACTTTCTTCTTTACTTGGTGTATTGGTTGCCTATTGCTGGGTAACAAATTGCCCTAAAACTTAGCAATTTAAAACAACAAGCATCAATTATCTCACAAAGCGGTGGGAATCCTGGAAGAGCTTAACTAGGTGTCTCTGGCTCAGGTCATCTCAAGTTATCACGCAGCTGTTGGCAGGAAGCTATAGTTTCTAATCATGTGGGTCTCTCAGTAGGACTGCTTTGTGACATGGTTTCCCCCAGAGTGAATGATCTTTGAGAGACAGCCAGACAGAGTCAGCAAGCAAGTACACAGACATGCCACACTTTTTGTTTTTAATTAATTAATTAATTTATTTATTGCTACATTGGATCTTCGTTGCCACGTGGGCTTTCTCTAGTTGCGGCGAGTAGGGGCTACTCTTTGTTGTGGTGCACTGGCTTCTCTTGTTGCGGAGCATGGGCTCTAGGCACGCGGGCTTCAGTACTTGTGGCACACAAGCTCAGTAATTGTGGCTTGTGGGCTCTAGAGCTCAGGCTCGGTAGTTGTGGTGTACGGGCTTATTTGCTCCAAGGCATGTGGGATCTTCCCGGACCGGTGATCAGGGCTTGAACCCGTGTCCCCTGTGTTGGCAGGCAGATTCTTAACCACTGTGCCACCAGGGAAGTCCTGCCATAGTCTTTTTACGACCTAATCCCTAAGGTGACAACTCAAGGCTTCTGTCAAATTCCTTTCTCTACTAGCAGCTCATTGAGTCCAGCCCACACTCAGGGGGCAAGCAATGAGCTCCATCTCTAGAGGAATGAGCTCCACATTCTTGAAAATGTCTTTAAAACCACCAGATTTGACTAAACATTCTTAGCCTCCTGTTTGTTTGTTTGTTTTGAGTTTATGAAAGCAATTTCTGCATGAGTTGAAATATGAAGTTTCATTTTTACTAGAAAAATTTTGAGATTGTGAACCAAATTTTGGTTATGAACCAAATTCTCACTCTTCTCAAATTTGACTACAGCGTTATCCTTGCTTTGAGACAAACTTGGAATTACCAAAAACTTTATAACTGACAGATTTGTTCTTACTTCTAAATGAATACACATGAAAGGGCACTCGAGACTGATTAATTTCATTATCGCTTTACACTGATAGTCAGAATATACCAGACTTCTGGGACAAGAAAAAAACCACTACTTAAGGGGACTTCCCTGGTGGCTCAGTGGTTAAGAATCCGCCTGCCAATGCAGGGGACACGGGCTCAAGCCCTGGTCCGGGAAGATCCCACATGCCGCGGAGCAACTAAGCCCACGTGCCACAACTACTGAGCCTGCGCTCTAGAGCCCGCGCGCCACGACTACTGAGCCCACGTGCCTAGAGCCCATGCTCCGCAACAATAGAAGCCACTGCAACGAGAAGCCCGCACACCGCAGCAAAGACCCAACACAGCCAAAAATAAATAAATAAATAAATTAATTAATTAAAAAAAACCCCAAAAACAAGAAAACCCACTACTTAAAAGAGAATGCTTGCCACCCTAACGATGAATAATTCTGGGTTTTAATGTTAATTTACTTTTGTCAATTTACAGTGGGTAGTAAAATGGTTAATTGCTACTCTTATCAATATCTGTTCTTTCAAAAAGGTTTACTGAGAAGTGGAAATATTGCTGCTGGTCATGAGGTTTTTGTTTGCTCTGGGATTAGTAAGGTAAAGAGAACCAAAGGCCAGTTGTAGAATCTGTGTGATATTATATGTTATCCTGACATGTTATTAGATGAAGGCTTTGCTAAATCTTTTTAAAAGAAGCTGGTACGGGCTTCTCTGGTGACGCAGTGGTTGAGAGTCTGCCTGCCGATGCAGGGGACACGGGTTCGTGCCCCGGTCCGGGAAGATCCCACGTGCTGCGGAGCGGCTGGGCCCATGAGCCATGGCCGCTGAGCCTGCGCGTCCGGAGCCTGTTCTCCACAATGGGAGAGGCCACAACAGTGAGAGGCCAGCGTACCCAAAAAAAAAAAAAAAAAAAAAAAAGCTCGTAGAAGTCCCTTGTTTAGCTTTCCTTTTAAAAAACTATTTCCCAATGTCATAAAATAAATCTATTATATTTTTTATCAAGGCAACAATGGAGATACAAGATTGTCATTTAGATGTTATAAATCTGAGAGGCTGTTGACTTCTTGGTTTCTTCTGAAATTATTGTGATTTTTAACTTTTTTTGTTCTACATTTTCTCTGCCATCACTGCATTTTCTTATACTAAACTGCTATTAGTATTTCCCACTATTTACGACCTGACCTGAGCTTTGCTCTTCAATAAAGCACCAGATTACAGAATATTTTCACTGTTTAAAAAATGATGCTCTGACCAGACAAAGAAAACAAACTTATGCTTACCAAAGGAGCGGGGAGATAAATGAGAAGTTTGGGATTAACAGATACACACTACTATATATAAAATAGACAAAACAGCAAGAACCTACTGTATAGCACATGTAACTATATTTAATATCAAGTAATATCCTATAAAGGAAAAGAATCTGAAAAAGAATATATATACATATATATATATATATATATATATATACACACAAAAAAAACTGAATCACTTTATTGTACACCTGAAATTAACACAACGTTGTAAACCAACTATACTTCAATTAAAAAAAAAACTCAGGGACTTCCCTGGTGGCACAGTGGATAAGATTCTGCGCTCCCAATGCAGGGGGCCCAGGTTTGATCCCTGGTTAGGGAACTAGATCCCAAATGCATGCCACGACTAAGAGTTCATATGCCGCAACTAAGGAGCCAGGCTGCCACAACTAAGACCCCATGCAACCAAAGAAATAAATAAATATTCTTTTAAATTTCAGAAAAAAAAATGATGCTCTGTGAGGGCAGCAAAGAAGAGTAATTCCAGACCCTCATTTGCTTTTGCATTGGTGGGTCCATGGTCTTCTTCCCATCGAGGTGATCACTTACTTTCTGCAGAGGTGGGCACTCAGTACCTCAGAAGCCAGCCAGTTCCATTTTTGGATGCCTATCATTGTTTTCTACAGAAAATTCACCTTTAAATAGACTCCTCTCTACCTCCCTGCTCTTTTAACTGGCTGCTTCTATTCTGCCGTCTGGAGCTACACTGCCTGGTCTCATTCCTCTTCTCTGTGACTCCAATTGCTTCAAATATTCTTTTCTTTTCCTTGTTGAACAGTGTTTGTCACCTCCCTAAGCCTGAACACCAGAATACAGCAATGTAGTTTAAATTCACACTCACTTCTCTTTTCCTTGTTGAACAGGTTTTGTTCTTGCAGTGGTTCCTCATGTGTAAGGTTTTCTAGAGCCTCTTCGTATTCATCAGGCTCCCAGTTTTCAATAGTGAACTTTCAGGAACCCCGTTCCCAACAAAGAGTTTGGTCAGACAGACCCGAGTCTGCCCCTGGCCTGACCACACACCGGTCCAACCTCTTGGAGTGATAATGTCTTATCAACACATGGGAGGCACTAACAGGACATGACCCAAAGCTTGTTGCGTGGAATAAGTGGGATCATGTGAAGCATTT
The DNA here is from genome assembly GCF_003031525.2 of Neophocaena asiaeorientalis asiaeorientalis. NCBI lineage: Eukaryota > Metazoa > Chordata > Mammalia > Artiodactyla > Phocoenidae > Neophocaena > Neophocaena asiaeorientalis. Next base: position 5,619,127 of record NW_020172369.1, on the reverse strand, counting down.
AGCTCCTTACCTGGTATGTATTAAGCATGTAGTTTATGTCAGCCATGTATGTAATTTAAACATACAATCCTACATTTATCAGTATCGGGTGAGAAAAAATTGTCACCTCCTTAAGCCTGAATACCAGAATACTATCACAGAAGTTTTAGTTCGTATTAGCTTTTTCAGCACCCTCACCATACACGGCTGATTCACACTGAGATCATCAAAACTCCTAAATCTTTTTTACATATGCTTCTAGTCGACCACATCTTTCTCATCTGTACTTGTGGAGTTTTTGTTTGTTTTATTGTTGTTATTCTTAATGTGGTTTTTATTATTTATCCTTATTCAGTTCTAACCTTTTAAGCGCTACTGATCATCCCAGCCTATGGAGATCACTTTGGATTCTGTGTTCACTCTACTTCCCAGCTGCATGGAACTATTGGAAAGCCCAGTTGCTGTTTGCGGAGCTTCCGGGAATCCTCGGGTCGGTCCACTTTCTTGCGAACGCCAAAGGCAGCTGCCGTGTGTTCCGTGGTGGCCACTTTTCACACAGTCTGCCCAGTAAAACTGTGGCTTATGTCTCTTATTCCAGGCTCGGAAGTCCTCTTATCCATCCTCCACAGCGCTGCCCACATGATCAGTAAAAAATATAAATCTGGTCATGAGGCTCTCTGACCCATCAAAGCTCCCTCCGAGCATTGGCACACCAAGACCACACAGTCCAGAGCCTGCCAACCTGCGGCCTCCCGTCCTGCTGTTCCACTGGCTTCCCGGTACTCCCCTCCCCCTCTCCTTCATGTCTCCTCCTGGTCAATATCACTGCATCTTTCAAGACTTGGCCCAAGTGTTGCCTCATTTTAAAGAATCTTCTGCAGGACCCTATCCCCTCCCTCCCCTCTGCATTCTAAGCGAGGTGCTCCAAGAGCATCTTGGGTCCTTATCACAAAGTTTTACGATTGTGCGTTAGTCGTTTTTCCATATGCATCTGCCCTCACTGGGCTGGAATGTTCTCAAGTGCAGGAATGATATCTTTGATGGTAGTGCAGTAGGAATTCTTGTGAGCAAGACACATAAACTCAATTTTGCTGCCTAGATTGTTTTTTCCCCCCCATGGCACAAAATTTTATTGAAATCTCCTTTCCTCTTTAAATTCTTGAGACAAAATACATAAACCAAAGATAGTCTGGACAGTAAGAGTTCATCTAAAATGAATTCTGTCCAAAGCAGTTATGATCCCAAATAAAACTTTAATCTTCTTAAAATTCCTCAGAAATTATTGTACACTGAGGGCAAGTTTTCTTAAAATGCCCTCATTAATTAGTTTCCTTAGCAAATATTTACTGAGACCGCACTGTTTGCTGAGCCCTGAAATAAGCACTGGGTGCCAGGGTGAGGGGTGAAACCAAGTCTTTGTCCTCATGGGATTCAGAGTCTTGTGAGAGACCAGATGCTAAACAAGCAAAAACAATAATGAAATACTAGAATACAAAGTGCCAGTTATTTGACAAATGCTGGACATTGCTGTAGAAACTGTCAGTGGAACCTGTGTAGATAATGCAGTCTGAGTTGGCCTCACAAACATAGTAACATATAAACTGAGTCCAAATGTGTAAGAAGAAATCAGCCCTACAAAGAGTGTTCCTAGTAGAGCAAAGGGCATGCATGAGGTCCCAAGGTAGAAGAAACTTGGAGAAATAGAAAGAAAGCCTGTGTGGCTGCCACCTAGAAAGTGCCGATGAAGCTATGGGAGCGGAGGTTGAGACACGATCCAATTTATATTTTTAAAGATGTGTGAAGGATAGGAGGAAATCTTTGGGGTCTAGGGTTAAGTGAAGAGTTCTTAGATGGGACACTAAAAGCATAATCCATAATAGGAAAAATTGATAAATAGGACTTTAACAAAATGAAAAACTTTCATTCTGCAAAGGCCCTGTGACAAGGATGAAAAGACAAGCTACAAACAAGGAGAAAGTATTTGCAAATCACATATCAGACAAAGGATTGGTATCTAGACTATATAAAGAGCTCTCAAAACTCAACAGTAAAAAACCCAAACAAGCCGATTTAGAAATTGAGCAAAATATGTGAACAGACATTTTGCTGAAGAGGATATATACAGATGGCAGATAAGCACATTTCAAAAAGATGCTCAAAATCATTAACCATCAGGGAAATGCAAATTAAAACCACAATGAAGGGGACTTCCCTGGTGGCGCAGTGGTTAAGAATCCGCCTGCCAACGCAGGGGACACGGGTTCGAGCCCTGGTCCGGGAAGATCCCACATGCCACGGAGCAACTAAGCCCGTGTGCTACAGCTACTGAGCCTGCGCTCTAGAGCCCACGTGCCACAACTACTGAGCCTGAGTGCCACAACTACTGAAGCCTGCGTTCCTACAGCCCATGCTCTGCAACAAGAGAAGCCACGACAATGAAAAGCCCGCGCACTGCAACAAAGAGCAGCCCCTGCTCGCTGCAACTAGAGAAAGCCAGCATGCAGCAACGAAGACCCAATGCAACCTAGAAAAATAAAGTTATTTATTTTTTTAAAAATGCAATGAAGTATTGCTACAAATCTATCAGAATGGCTAAACTAAAACATAGTGACAGGACTTCCCTGGTGGTGCAGTGGTTAAGAATCCACCTGCCAATGCAGGGAACACGGGATGGAGTCCTAGTCCGGGAAGATCCCACATGCCCCGGAGCAACTAAGCCCGTGCGCTACAACTACTGAGCCTGTGTGCCTAGAGTCCATGCTCGGCAAGAAAGAGAAGCCACCACAATGAGAAGCCCGCGCACCTCAGTGAAGAGTAGATCCCCGCTCACTGCAACTAGAGAAAGCCCGTGCACAGCACTGAAGACCCAATGCAGCCAAAAATAAATAAATAAATTTATTAAAAAAAACCCCAAAACATAGTGACAACAGCAAATGCTGGCAAGAATGTGGAGAAACTGGATCACTCACACCTTGCTGATGGGTGTGTAAAATGGTGCAGTCACTCTGGCAAACAGTGTGGCAGTTTCTTAAGAAACCAAACCTGCAACAATCATATGACTCAGCGATTTTACTCTTGGTCATTTATCCCAGAAAAATGAAAACTTATGCTCACACAACAACCTATAGACGTACGTTCATAGCAGCTTTATCTGTAATAGCCCCAAACTGGAAACAGCCCAGATGTCTTTCAGTGGGTGAATGGTTAAACAAACCAGAGTACATACATACCATGGATACTACTCAACAGTGAAGGGGAATTAACTTCATACAACAACTTGAACGAATCTCCAGGGAATTATGTTAAGCAAAAAAAAAAAACAGCTAAAAGTTTATATACTGTATGATTCCATTTATGTAATATTCTTGAAATGAAAAAAATTTAGGAATAAAGAGCAGATTAGTGGTTGCCCAGAGTTAAGGAAAGAGAATAGAGGGAAGGAGGAAGATGGGTGTGGCTATGAAAGGGCAACCAGAGAGATCCTTGTGACGGACTGTGGTGGTAGATACACATAAGATAAAACCGCATAGAATGAAATACACACACACACACACACACACACACACACACACACGAGTACAAGTAACTCTGGGGAAATCTGAATAAAGCTGGTGGATCCTATCAATGTCAATATCCTGGTTGTGATGTTGTATTAGAATTTTGTAAGATGTTACCACTGAGTGAAACACTAAAGGGTACACAGCATCTCTCTGTATTATTTCTTACAAACTGCTTATGAATCTACAGTTATCTCAATAAAAATGTCAGTGAAAAGAAAATCGCAGGAATTCCCTGGCGGTCCAGTGGTGCTTTCCCTGCCAAGGGGTGGGTTCAATCCCTGGTCGGGTAACTAAGATCCCACAAGCCTTGCAGGGGTGGGGCAGGGTGTGGGGTGGAATCTCTGGTGAGACTGGATTGGATGGAGTTGAGTGAGGGCAGGAGCAGTTAGAGTGGCAGCTGGGACATGGGTTAAGAGGTACCTGCAGTGGAGATGATGACTTAGAGCCTGTGGGCTGGTGCGGGAGTGGCAGTGGAGAGGAAGAAAACTGAGTTTGCTGTGAACTCTGTAGAGTCTAGCCGTCTGACATTTGAATGTAATTTTCCTAGAGAGCTTCCCAAATCCCCAAATTTTCAAGAACCATAACATAATAAGGATGTCAATATCAATTATGTATGCTTAAAAATTCATTGATATCCCTTAGTCTCTTGGGCCACAATACAAAAACAAGAACAAAGCCCAATGATGAGCAGAGACTGGGCTCCGGGGACCCCTGTAGAGTCTCACCTTCCCTCACCCCCATCTCCTTGTAAATGGACTCAGGCATCAGGCCTCACTACCGGCCCCACCTCACCAGCCCAAAGAGCTCCAAACCCAGCGCTGTGCTCAGAGCCCCGCCCCTCTCCATCTTGACCTTGGATGACAAGGGGATAAAGAAGACGGCAAGGGCGGGGCTTACTTCCCCTTTCCCAAGTTCCCCCAACCACATCATCTCATAGACACACCACAACCTCTTCTCATTCCTTGTGTCTTCTTCCCACCCCATCCCTGTGCCTGAGATTAAATACCGTACCTTCAAAATCACACACTTTCTACACGAGACTTCTGAGGCACTTTTACAAGAAACATTACATTTCTGAATATGAAAGGCCTGTTTGACTACTGTTTCCCTGTGGTGTGATAAAATGTCTTTTCCCCAGAAAGGCCTTCAGAGCCATGAGTAATAATTTAAGATCTAAACAAGGTCCTAGTTCCAAAAGATAGGAGATAATTCAAAGGAAGTGAAGTAGAATTCTAAAGCAAATGTTTAAAAAAAGGTAAATGATAAATAAGGAAGATACAATATTTATCTATATTTATTATATTAAAAACACTAAAAATGAGGAGCACCAAGTAGTGTAACTGTGAAATATCACAGATTGTGACTGTTTTCTCATCATTGGTTCATAGGTGAGTTAAATTTTGAGGGACGCTCTAGACATCTGGCCCTTGGTAACTTCCATTGTGGCTTTCAAATCAGGCCAGAGTAAGGAGGGAAGTGATGAGGTCCAGAATGTTCCTGATGAGACTGAAAAGGACAGTTTATTTGGAGGGTCCAAATGGCCCCTTCTCCACTGCATCCCCAAGGGATCAGGCACAGAAGACATCAGCTCTAGGAGAGCTAAGTACTTAGGAATCACTGGCAAAGTTTGACAGATATTAAAAATTCAATATCAACAGGCTGACAGTTGACTTACAGTTTGGGGAGATTTAAAACTGAAAAGAAGGTTCAGAAGTGAGTCAGATATCCAGATTCTTCAAAGTGGGAAGGAATATCACATTTGAAATGGAGTGGGAGGTGATAGAACCACCAGGAATGAGAATCCTGAGGGAGAATGATTAGAGGTAAAAAAATAAAAATAAAACACAAAATCGTATTAGGTACTGAAACACAATATAAAGCTTAAAAAAACCCCACATCTATTTGTTTCATGATAATTCACTATTTTATCTACTTCTTTATTCTTGAAAAATGTACTTTGAGAAAGATTTGCTCTGGAGCATAATGTAGGGGAAGATATGGACACAGTTTTTTCACCTGTTAGGTATTTTACTTAAAGCTGCTGTTTCAGGAGTTCCCTGGTGGCCTAGTGGCTAGGACTCACTACTGTGTCAACTACTGTGGTCTGGGTTCAATCCCTGGTAGAGGAGCTGAGATGACACAGGTTGCATGGTGTGGCCAAAGTATACTAAAGGTGTTGTTTCTTCCTATTCTTCTGTCTTTTTGTCCACATACAAAAAAAGTCATTTAAATATCACTTAAATTTTTAGACCCTAGGTAAAATTTTAAGTAGCCTTATTCTTTAACTCCAAGCTGACACGCCCTTTCTTTGTGAAGTCTTCCTAAGAGGACGTGTCTTCTCCTTGGTGCACCACTTCTTCATTAGACGGTAAATATTTGCTTCCCCATCTGACCCCATTTTTTGTCACAGTGAGAATTGTGAGGACCTTTTCCACCTTCCACTGAGATAAGTCCAGGACCTGTAACATAGTAGGACTCAAGAAAAGTCCGCTGAATAAAAGAGAAGCTAGAAAAGTACCCAGTGGGACGGATATTAAAATCATTAGGTCTCTGGTCACATGGTTTGCAAAGCCCGTGACAAAGTGCCAGAAGAAGAAAGTCTCATTGGTCTCATTTATCATTTTATGATTGGCATGCCAGCTTCTAGAAAATACTGAAGAATGACTTTTAGCTAAGGCGGCAGTACTGAGCCTCTGTATGACTGTGGGATAATGACCTGACAACCACATCCATCCTATCGAGCTTCCTGAGCAGTTTGTATATTGTCATTAAGCAGAAAAACAAGCTCTTCTCATTGCAGCATGGCAAAAGTATTCACCTCACCCAGGGTCACTGCTTTAAGCTATAAGCTTATAGGTCCCACTAAAATCTGCTCTGGGGGAACTTGACTGGACGTGGATATTCAAAACATGAAACACACAAAAGCTGTAAAATACGTAAATAAATATACATATAAACAATCTCAAACTTAAGGAAAATTTGCAAGTACAGCACAAGAAACATTTTTTCCTTACCCATTTGAGAATAAATGGCTGACACTATGTCCCACTACTCTCCCATACTTTAGTGTGTATTTCCTACAAATGAAGACATTCTCCTACATAACTACAATATAGAAGTAAAATCAGGAAATTAGTATTGGTACTTTAATAAAATTCTCAGGCTCCATTCAAGTTCCTCCAATGGTCCCAGTCATGGACTTGGTAAGAAAAAGGTGCAGTCTTAAATCCAGATCTTGCAAAACAGACACCGAATTTAGTTATCATGTCTCCTTAGTTTCCTTCCATCTGAACAGTTCTCAACCTTTCCTTGACTGTCATAACCATGACACTTTTGATGTTTACGGGCCATTTATTTTGTAGAATGTTCTTCCGTTTGGGTTTGTCGGATATTTCTTCATGATTAGGTTCCTGTTATATACCTTGGGCAGGAGTATCACAGAAGGGATGATGTGTTCTCATTTTATCCTATTCAGTCGACACATGATGTGTGTTTCTACCATTATTGGTGATGTTAACTTTGATCACTTAAATTCTTGTCTGCTTAGCTTCTGCAGGGTGAAATTACTTTTCTTTTCCCCATTGTAATTAATAAATATCTTGTAAGGAGGTTTTTGAGATTATGTAAATATCATTCCTCATCAATTTATTATTACTATTAATTTATTCATTATTTTTCATGTTTCTTATAATGATGCGATTACATAATTGTTTCAATAGGTTAAGTGATCTGCCTAATCTTTTATCTGTATTTTGCATCAGTATTTAATGTTTGTAGATTTTTTGATGATGGCCATTCTGACTGGTGTGAGGTGATACCTCATTGTAGTTTTGATTTGCATTTCTCTAATGATTAGTGATGTTGAGCATCCTTTCATGTGTTTGTTGCCAATCTGTATATCTTCTTTGGAGAAATGTCTATTTGGGTCTTCTTCCTATTCACTAATTTTTTTGATATCTGTATGAACTCACAGCTTCCTATGTTATTCAATGCATTATAGTCTGCTACTATCATTATTTATTTTGTTGCTGAAATTGCCCCAGATCTGGGGAGGCCCTGCAAGGTAGCCTCTGTGGCACCATCATTCTTTGAGCACTTCTTTATTTCAGCCTCAACAGGAGGTTCCAGGCTCATCTTGTACTTTCCCCACCCCAATACCAAAGTTAACCACTTCTCCAAGGGCCTCTGAAGAATGGTACTTAGAAACCGAGATCTGAATGCTACATGTACTCAATGCTATTGGGGTATAACTGCTTCCAGATCCTCTCAGTGGAAAAAACTAGGAATATATGTATTTGAATCTCTCTCTTTCTCCCTCTCTCTCTCAGTCTACTAAAAACTGTGAGTTCACACCCCTTATCTCCAATTCTAGCCCAATACCATTATCCTTAATATTTTCTTACTTGATCAGCCCCTCTGTAGGTAAGGATTCTCCTAGAGCCGACACAACCACATTCGTCCCGGGTGGATGCCCTCTTCGACACCCCTATGCAAGGCAATCTCTTCACGTGGATACCCTTCTCACCTTGCTTAGGCTGTGACACCCCACCTACACCACTGCGAATCTACTCTTGCACCCACACACTATGCACAGTCTTGCCCAGTCCCACCTAGTAACTTTCAGACTAAGCTGAGTATGGCTTGATTCCTCGTCTCTGTGCTGTGTCTGTGACGCCCCCCCCCCCCCCCCCCCCTTTTTTTGGACGCACCATGCAGCAGGGTCTTAATTCCCTGAACAAGGATCCAACTCGTGCCCCCTGCAGTGGAAGAGCAGAGTCTTAACCACTTGACCTCCAGGGAAGTCCCTGTCTGTGACCCCTTGCTTTCTAGGTATGCATCTTAATATAAACTATGGCTCCGGGCTGCAACTTTTGTCAGCCTCCTCTCAGGAACAATGGAACCCCATTCCAGTCCAGGGCTTTAAGCTGTGGATCTCACACTCTTCCACTGCCTGAAATGAGGCATCTTTATTCCCCGTTGCCCCACAAGGATCACACTTGTGGCCTGGCCTGACTCCTTGCAGACCCAGGGCATGTCAAGCCACAGCTCCATCGTGCCCACTGCTCTAAGTTTTCTCCTCTTTCTGGCCCCTAAACATTGAACTCTTGTTGTGGGTACAGTCATATCTTTACCGTTTTTGTGCTTTACCTAACATTGCTATGTAATTTGAATACAGAAAACTAGACAGAGTCTGGGAAGAGTTAAGAAATGGGAGAGGTTTTTTGTACCTTTGAACAGGATGATAATATAAGTATAGAAAGGATGATAAAAAGTTAAAGTGCCAAAATCCTTTTAAGAAGGATTTAAGAAGCAGCATGGAATTTGACTCCTTTGTTGCATTTATGTTTTTAAGATTAGAGTGCTATGTGAGAGAGTGAGAGGACCACTGGTAAGGGGCTTCCAGAGTCTGGCCCTCAGCTTTGCAGGATGGGACTGTGCACCCAGAGCTGATAGGCTCTCAGACCTACACCAACCCAACTTCAGTGGCTTCGCCATGATGCTGACAGGGGTAAAAATTCGGGCCCACTCACTTGCACTCATCCCTTCCAATGCCCTGGAAGCAATTTTATGTTTGCCATTTTGTATTCTTTTTCTCAAAGAGAGACCTCCTTAATTGTAAAAAAAAAAAAAAAAAAAAAAAAAAAAAGATTCAGGTCTCATAAATTCTGGATCTGTCCCTGCAAGGGACTAATGGTTAAATTAGAATGCAAATTTCCAGTGAAAGGAGGTCATTTTCTAAGAGAGTATTCCGCTTACCAGTAGATAGAGGTGTTAGGAGGATGAATTCATCTTCAGAAAGTAGCTTAGGTTGCTTACAGAGTGAAAAGAGATGGGTGGTCTTGGGGGTTAGCTTATGCAGACCATGTAAATTTCAAAGCTATTCTCACCCACCTATAGAGTGTGTCTGTAATTCCTGTATGGCCTGTTCAGTACATATGACTATCTCTTTCCAAGAACATATTTGATTAACTCTGCCCCAAATCTTACTTACTGGCTTTTTCTTTTTTTAAGATTCCATATATATCACCTTCTGCCAGTTTTAACATATTCCTTCCTTGTTAGGGTATAATATAGTTGATTAGGTAAACAGCTTTCAAGACATCCACCCTGGTTGCTACTTGATAAAATCTGATTGTTCCTTAATCCCCTCAACTTTATATTCACAGGTCATCTTTTAGGGTGGGTTAATTTTATCCCTCACTCTACGGATTTGCTGCTCCCAGGTTAGTTCTCTAAAGGTCACCTTGTTTCCAGATGATGGGATCACCTCTCTATTGTCCCCACCCATTGACTTGTATAGTCAGAACCAGCATGACATTAAGTCTTGCAACTCTAAGCAAGCACAATTTGAAATTAATAACAGTTACATAATTTAACAAAACAAATCTTATAGAAAGCGGACACATTGAAAAGCTTCTCCCTTTGTTAGATTACTGGGAGAGCTTCTAGAAATCTTAAGGCAATTAAGTTATATAGGCACAAGCAGAAGAAATATTTTGCATTTTCCGTAAGTGCAACTTCAAGTGATAGGGATTAATGTTACTGCAGACAACCACTGCTTTAGATAACAAGGCACAGACAGCAGTGTACATAAAGCAGTAACAGTAGAAGACTTGCCTTCCAGGAGCTTAAATCTAACTCTAGAAGAAAAACATATAAATAAAACATGATTCTGAAGTTATTTTAAAATTACAAATAATTATAAATGATTATTGGAGATAAGCCAAGGAAGTGAAACCTGAAAGAAATTAATATAAAAACAACAATGATGGGCTTCCCTGGTGGTGCAGTGGTTGAGAGTGGGCCTGCCGATGCAGGGGACACGGGTTCGTGTCCCGGTCCGGGAAGATCCCACATGCCGCGGAGCGGCTGGGCCCGTGAGCCATGGCCACTGAGTCTGCGCGTCCGGAGCCTGTGTTCCACAACGGGAGAAGCCACAGCAGTGAGAGGCCCGCGTACCGCAAAAAAAAAAAAAAAAAAAAAAAAAAAAAATGATGACAGTGGCTGCCACTTATTGAAGACCTGCTGTGTGATACCCCCGGGGTGGTACTCATAGTATCTACATTTTATGGATGAAGAAATCAAGGCTCTGAGAGGTCTATTCAAGATCTCATGGCTAGTAAAAGGGAGAGTTATGGTTCAGATCATTACTCCACAGGGGCTGGGCAAGGGTTTAGAGGAAAGCAATCTAGTGAACAAAGGCACCCTAGGATGACCAGGCTGACTTAGCTGGAGGGCAGAATTCAAGTGGAAAGCAAGGAGGCCAAGGAAAGGAAAGAGAAGGGGTGGGCTGGCAGCAAAAAGTAGGAGGGGGCTGAGGGATTCCCATAAATTGAGCCCTTTGGAGCTGAGGTGATAAGATGCAAGAATCGACCAGGGAGTGGTCCTATTCTCTTACAAGGTTTTACAGACCTGGAATCTACAGACCTGGTGGTAAACGGAACAGTCTTTGCAACAAGTAGTCTACATGAATATTTACCCATAATCTAAGTGGTGCCTAGAGAAACAGTAAACAAAGATAGTAAAGCAAGATAGTAACAGTGTGGCATAAGAGCTATGAAATGCAACAAACAGGGTGACAATAGAGTAACTGCTCAGGGAATCAACATTAGACAGGGAGATGTTGGTCCCAGAGGCCATCTTTTAGCCACACTTATTCACTTATGTAAACAGCAAATACTAATGAATTTCGGTAACTTTTTCTGGAATGCATAGAGTGAAGTATTTATATATACATATGTATATATATACGTATATAAATGTACTTCTAAATATACTTCATGAAATGACAAAAATGTCTCCTACTTTTTGCAAGTGTTTCCTCTTATAGAACTAGTTATAAGAAATATGCCTTGAAGAGTATCAAAAAGAATATGAACTGAATTCAAAGTCTATGATTTCGTAGGGAAGTTTCCAATTAGAACGGAAATATTCGAAACACATTCTGAAAGACTTAGAGAATGGTGGTGTTATAAGGCAATGTTTTCATTTAAAAATGTAAACACTGAGTTTGAAAACTGCTGGCTTCACTAGATTTGTAAGTGAGGGTTGTGCCATCAGAGAATGATCCCAGGGGTGTCTGAAATTCCTACAAACTCCAGGAAACTCAAATGCCTCTACAGCATGTATCCTGAAGGAAGCTATCTTCCTAAAAGCAGAACACCCTCAGGTGTAGATATTCAGATCCCATGCTCAGAGAGCACAGCATGAAAGGTCGCAGTTATGAAAAAGGTCACATTCTTTTTTTCATTAAAGTAACACTGGCCACTACCGCAACAACAGAAAAGAGATGATTGACAGTAGAGGTGGCTATACCACGTGGTTAAAGCATCTTAAGTTTCTGGAACCACCCCCAACCCCTACATTCGCACGGCCCCCCTTCCAAAGTCCTACAAGGGACCCCTAGCAATGTATCCTCAAGGTCATATATTTTTGAAAACTTGAAAGAGAAAGATTCAAATTCTCTTTCTTAAAGAGGGGCCCCTATACTGTATAAGCTTCAGTTTCCAAACCCTGGATCTTCCTGATGCCCACCTTGTACCACACACTACACTCAGTGTTGGAGGTAAAAAAGATGAACCAGGCACACTCTCTCCTGGGGAGCAGCTCCGTGTAAAAGCAAGACAAGAAAACCAACTACAGTGGGACACCTGCTTGGTTGTGGATTGTGCAGTGAGAAAAAAGGCCCAAGGGATGCTCTTTTATTGTTGTTATTAGTCTTTTCACTAAAATTTTTAACTTATTCGCTTTCTTTTACTAAGTGACAAGTGCCCATTACAGTCCAATGATAAAGAAATGTAGAAACAAACAGTTAATAACCTCTATAGAAATCTTTATTACCCTCCAGGCCCAACGAAATGCCTCATGTCATGAAGCTATTCACCGCAGGCTCTTTTCGATGCTTATGGCTTTGTAGCACTCGCATGACACTTAAAGTAACATAGGAACGTGGGACCGGTCGGGAGAACTGAAAACAGAACTGAAAACTGAAAAGGTATTCAGGTCTTGGCAATTAATCCTTAAGGTTCACATGGAAGAGCATTAGGGGATAAGAGTGGGGAAGGAGGCAGGACTGTGGGCCTGGAGTTCCAGATGGGAAACTCTAGACTCAACTCCAGATGGCTTCTCTGCAGAGCATCAGTGTAAATAAGCACTGCTTTAGAATAGCAGTTGTGAGACTTCCCTGGTGCCGCAGTGGTTAAGAATCCGCCTGCCAATGCAGGGGACACGGGTTTAAGCCCTGGTCCGGGAAGATCCCCCATGCTGCCGTGGAGCAACGAAGCCCGTGCGTCACAACTACTGAGCCTGCGTTCTAGAGCCCGAGAATCGCAACTACTGAGTCCACGCACCACAACTACTGAAGCCCGTGCAACTAGAGCCCGTACTCTGCAGCAAGAGAAGCCACTTCAGTGAGAAGCCCGCGCACCGCAGTGAAGAGTAGCCCTGCTCACTACAACTCGAGAAAGCCCGCGCACAGCAGGGAAGACCCAACACAGCCAAAAATAAAATAAAGTAAATAAAACGGCAGTTGTGCCTAGAGTTGGATTTGGTGGTGTGGACACGGGCAGGGCAGGAAGGGCAGAGAGGAATGGGAGGCCTAGGGGCCTGAGTCCAGAGAGTAGCAGTGAAGTGAAAAGTAAGAGATGGGTATGAGAGACATCAGAAGACGTTCAACGTTGATTTGGATGTGATAGTGGGAGGGATAAGAAGGAAACTCATATTACTCTGTGGTTGGGTAGAGAATTCATGGTGGCAAAAATTAATAAGAACTCAAGCGGAAGACTGTCTGGTTTTGGGAGGAAGACAGTAAATTTGAGCTTGGTTTTGTTGCCTCTGAGATACCAGTAGGTCAAAAAAGTGGAAATGCCTAGTCCTTTGCTACCCAGAGTCAAGTGTGGTCCACAGAGCAGCAGCATTGGGATCACCTAGGAAATTATAAAAAATGCAGTGCTCTGAGTTGCAGACCTGCTGAATCCAAGCTGCATCGTAAACCTCTACCTGTAAAGCCCTGTGTTCTGACTTGGTTCCAAACTGCTGTGGAAGTCACCAAACTTCTACTCTGAAGGTTAAAACTTCTAGGATTTAGGGCCTGTTGTATAGATGTGGTTAGTGCAAAGGAGCTGCAGAAAAGATAGATCTGTAAAGTTGTGTGGGACCCTTTAAAAACTTCTGCTTCTGAAGTACACTGAAGCCAAACTGAACACCTGTGGACCATGTGTAGGGCTGTCAGGGAGGCTGACTCATCTGCCCATCCGTCAGCTGCATCACACATTTTCCTCTGTATTTAAGAGGAGTGATAATAACATCAAAGAGAACACAGCTTACAGGGGTTTTAATGCACTTGTCAAATTGTAAGAGTCTGGGCATGGACAATAAGTGAGAATTTGAGTACACCACCATTATTATAAAATCAGGATCTCATTCTTTAAAACTCTCCATGTTTATAAATACTGATGTTTCCTTGTTGATTACATAAGTCAGTTCCTCAAGTTCACCACAAGACAGACATCTGTGTGTAAGAAATCATCTCCTGATCTTACTGTGAAAATCATAACATGACATTTTCTAATATCCATCCAGTTCATACAAATGCATAGAAAATCCTTTTCCTTTTCTTTGTTTTCAACTTCTCTGTTAACTGTTAGAAGAGTGTTTATATAACAATGCAGTGCTACCCTTTAAATACTTGCAATATTATTTGACATGTCAGTTGAACGTGTTGGGAATGGCTTTTTAGGTAATTTGACTCTAAACAAAGTGAGATAATGCATTTAAAGAATATGTAACTGGTAAAGACCGTAAGACAATATGCCACTATTACAAGATACATTCACACCGATGACTTTTGTGCTGAGACATAATCACTCAATTCTGATTGCCTACTATGTACCCAGAATTTGGTTAGGAATGTTACACATATAAATCCTTTATAAACACCTTAGAATCTCAATTTCACAGATTTCTTGGATGTTTGTATTTACCTGAAATCTTCAGCAAGAGGGAAAAAAAAAGTCAGAAGTGATATGAAGATGCGTAGAATGTGCAAAAGTAATATGTTTACCAGTGTAGTGAACTTTAAAAGAAGCTGTAAATGAAATGCCACTGCTCCACGAGCAGCTTCAATCAGTATCAGAATTATTAGGATGAATCAAATGAAATTTCTGTCCAATATCAAACTGGCATCTGACCATCAATTATTGGCCAAATATTGGCATTTTCACATAGTTCAGCCTGTACTGTAATTAGGTAATTTCTTATGGGCCAACCTATGCTATAAGTAGACAACAAAGTAGACAGAAAACAAAGGGTGTACATGTAAGATTTTTTTCTTTCGTGTGGTTAGTTTTCAGGGTAGAGCCGTCTAATACTATTGCTACACAGACTCTTAATGACAACTCGGAAACTTGACTGCCAAGAAAGAGCCTAAATTTCGTGATGAGCCATTAGTTACAGTGCCCCGGTCTGACCATTGCTCCAATCACCAGAGAGAAGCTGACAGTGTGACAGGGTGCAAATCAGCCCCACAGGAAAAACATTCGTTGTTTCTTTAGCTGACTAGAAATGTACATGTGATGTTTCAGCTTATTGATTGTATCTTCTTTGAAAGGAAACTCTAAAACCCTAAACTGCAAAGACCTAAGGGTAAATGGCTATCTCATTGTTTAAAATCTGTTGCCAAGAAAGCTTACCTGACACAAATCAGAAGCTAACTCTGTTTATTTTCACGATATCTTATTTCATGTAATCAAATTTTGAATGCATGGCCAGTTCATGCCTCTGACTTCAGGGCTAATTTTGTATCACAGCAGGATAATGAGATGAATAAGTTCTCAAACAGTTACAGTAAGTCCCCTACATACGAACCTTCAAGTTGCGAACTTGCAAAGATGCGAACATATTATAAACCTATTACAGCACAGTACTATACAGCCGATTGTGTTAGTTGGGTATGTAGACTAACTTTGTCAGATTTATGAACAAATTGTACTTATGAATGCGCTCTTGGAATGGAACTCGTTCATATGTAGGGGACTTACTGTATGGGGAAAAAAATTGTTATCTGGGAGTTTTTAAAGAGATAATATATATATCACATTTTAAATGATTTTATGAAACCTTAAATGGACAGACAAGGGCCAGCAGAGTCAGGTAAAATTTATTTAGCTACAAACTCCTTCAAGTGAATTATTTCCAAGTTAAAAAAAAAAAAAAGAAACCCAAAACCTGAAAGGATAAACAGGAATTTAAAATGGGTGACATATGGGACTTCCCTGGTGGCACAGCGGTTAAGAATCTGCCTGCCAATGCAGGAGACATGGGTTCGACCCCTGGACCGGGAAGATCCCACATGCCAGGGAGCGGCAAAGCCAGTGTGCCACAACTACTGAGCCTGTGCTCTACAGCCCTCAAGCCACAGCTACTGAAGCCCGCACACCTAGAACCCGGGCTCCACAACGAAGAGTAGCCCCAGCTCACTGCAACTAGAGAAAGCCTGTGTGCAACAATGAAGACCCAACACAGCCAAATAACTAACTAAATAAATAAAATGGGTGACATAGATTAGTGACTATATTAGTACAATACTAGAAAAATAACTCAGGGCTGAACATAATAAACATTCAAAAATTTTAACTATTGCTAACATCAGCATTGCTATTACCATTATTATTGAATACGTAGAATTGCCTTTGAAGTAAGTTTTTTATTTTATTTTTATAAATGTTGGTAAGGTGTTGATTTGGTTGCAGATTTCTTTATTCGGGTCTAGAGAATAAAGATGCTTTTTATTCCTGCAATAAATTATAAAATTAATTATGTATGCAACACATTACCTTATACTTATAATGGTGCTATAGTCAACTCTCACAGCAGAATGTGTACCAAATTGGAATCTAAAAACCTGGATTTGAGTGTGGGCTCTGTTACTAATGTTAACCAAGGAGGAGCCGCGGAGAGTCACGAGCTTTAGTTTCATTGTCTGTAAAACAGGGCTAAGCCTGTAGCAGTAATGATAGCTAACGTTTAGCGTGTAATGCTTCCTGTATGTCAGAGACTTTCCTAAGAATTTCATCCACATTGACTCAGTTATCAATACAGCTAATGTCTAGCATTAATGTAGTAAAAGGGGGATTGTGCTGATCAGTTTCTATTTGCCCTGCTCTGCTAGGAAGCTGACCCCTGCAGATGAGTCCCTGGGGCTCCCTGACATCTGACTTTTGGTTGGGTTCAGACAAATGGAAACACCAGCAAAAGATCAGAGGGTAAGAGGAGAGAGAGGCTCGGGTATTTCCTCGCCACTTCCTCCTTGAGTTAGCAACTCTATTCGAATTTGTATATTTGGGAGGGAGGTGTTCGCCAAGACTTAATCACCTGCCCAATAGCCTCTTTTCCATCTTTCCTCTTCTCATTGGGCTCACTAAACACTCTGTCCTTTAGCCTCTTCAGGCCCTGGGTGGTAGTGACCTCCGGCCATGGCTAGTCTTCTGTACCCCAGCATCCCTCTCTTGTCCCCTTAACTCCCTCCCCACAGCTCTGTGAAGAGTTCCTTCATTAAAGTGGCTTGATTTGAACGCTATGAGGGGAATACTCTTTCTTGCTGGGGCCCAGACTCTTACAAGGATTTACTATTTTAGCATTGCAGTCAACTACTTGTTACTTAGTGTAAGGGTATCTTAAACAGAGTTTTGTTTTGTTTTGAATGAATTGGAATGTTAGGAAATACGATCTTGAGTTTCAGCCATTTTTTTAAAAATCGAAAGGTTTTTAAATTTGAACTAGTTCACTATCTTTTTTTAAATAAACAAACAAGAAAACCCTCATTCATTTGGTTTACACTTCAGGGAAACGATACTTGGGATTTGACTTAGTTTGGGATTTCAACAAATTAGCTTGATATATCCCAGTTAAATTTTTCATGGTTTGATTTGGTTCAAGTTCAAGCATAAAACCCTAAAACACTGGAAAAGGTGAGTTGGCGTAAACAGGTTTCTCTGAGTGGGACAAATGTGCGCTCTAATTATGGGGATACATTCCTAGAATGGCAGAAACTCAAGGTCATCTTAGTAATAAAACAAAATGAGTGATTTTCACTGAAATGAATGGCTTATCAGCCACTGGATTTCCCAGTGTATATAGCTTCCTAAACAAAATCATGACAAATTGTGTACGTGTGTTTTCTAAGCACTGTTATATCTCTCTTCTCTTTTTTCTAAATGAATTCCCTTTCCAATGAGATCAGTATTTCTTCAAGTATGAGCCCTAGACCATCACTAGGAATTTGTCAGAAATGCAAATTTTTGACCCTGACCCCAGATCTACTCAATTAGAAATGTCTATGGGTGGGCACAGCAATCTGTGGCTTAACAAGCCCTCCAGGTGATTCTAATGTACAATAAAGCTTGAGAACCACTGACTTAGATTTTATGTTTTTTGAAGTCAAGTCCTATCTAGTATTTCTGCATCGGGATTCGGATCTACTCAAAGATCATGCTGATATAATTAATTTCATGTGTGTGTCAGTGACAAGCTAACAGGGGCAGCTGATGGAGTGACCAAAGACATAAGTGACAGAGGTAGTGTTTGAACTTGGGCGACATAACTCCAGAGTCTAGCTTCCTAATCATGAGGCTAGAATGCCTCTCTAATGGCCACACAGAGGGGAGACACAAAAGCATATGAAACCCTGAGCAAAACTTGAGGAATAATATTCACATAAACTTTTTAACCTTCAAACATGTTTAATACAAGAAGTATCTATTTGGAATAATACGCATTTGTTTCATTATTTTACCCAGTAGAAAAAATCAAGACGGAATTTTGCTAATACACATCTAAATTTTCAAGCACAAGTTTCTGGTTATCCTGTAACTAAATAAGTTTTCACGTTTTTGTTCTTGAAAGCCAATTCTTTGTTTAACGAGAAGCAGACAGAGCTGCACACAGAGTACAGCTACAGTCTGTGATAAAGCCACGTACACCTAGTTCTAAGCATTCCAAATATGTTTAATTATATATTCTGGCTTTCGTATTTCTTTCACTAGGACAATAGATCTGTTTTATTATATATGTATGTATTTTTGCCTGGAGCCACAGCTTCCTGAGAAAGCACCAAATGGACAGGAGAAGCAGGAATGGGGGTGGCTTGGGGTTTCTAATCTAGGGATTCCCTTAGTCGGAAACTAATGATGTTTCACAATGCAGGCACATCTTTAATCTCTCAATGAATAATGTATAATGGTTTAGAGAAAGATATAATAAAAGATCCCTATGTTCCAAAGCCAGTAATTTGGGAGTTATGCTAGTTCCTCCCTCTCTCGCCCCTAAACACAATCTGTCACCAAGCCCTGCCGATTCTAGCTGCCAAACTAGTCTCTTTCCTTTGCAGTCTCATTACAACTGCCTTAATTTAGGACCTAGACTCAGTTGGTCTTGTGTTCCCCTGCTCACTTTTGCCTCACTGTCATGACAGCTATACTTTTCTTAATATATTGTTTCTCTATTTTAAATGTCACCACCGGGACGTCCCTGGGGGCGCAGTGGTTAAGAATCCACCTGCCAATGCAGGGGACACGGGTTGGAGCCCTGGTCCGGGAAGATCCCACATGCCACGAAGCAACTAAGCCCGTGCGCCACAACTACTGAGCCTGTGCTCTAGAGCCTGCGAGCCACAACTACTGAGCCCGTGTGCCACAACTACTGAAGCCTGTGTGCCTAGAGCCCGTGCTCCGCAACAAGAGAAGCCACCTCAGTGAGAAGCCTGCGCACCGCAACGAAGAGTAGCCCGTGCTCGCCGCAACTAGAGGAAGCCCATGTGCAGCAAAAAAGAACCAACGCAGCCAAAAAAATAAGTAAATAAATAAAAACCCCCAAAACAGTAACATTTTAAATGTCACCACCAACCTCTCCCATTCCCCACCTGATTAAGTCCTCAGCAAGCTTACCTCCTATCTCCCCATTGTTCGAACTACATTCCAGTAATTTGCTGTACAAGCCAATCTGCTTCATACCTTCTAGGCTTTGGTTCCTACCCATTTCCTCTGCCTGGAATTCCCTTTTTCCTCCTACACAAAGAGGGCAAACTGTTGTATTTCTCTCAAAACCTAGTTCAAAGGGAGTCTTTCTAGCCCCACATGCAGGGATTTCTCTATGTATTACCATTACTGCCTTATATGTGATCTCACAATCCATCTCTGATTATTTTAGTTTTTTATTTGTATGCCTTGTTCAGTTTGGATTTCCAGACATTGCACAAAATGCCCGACACAAAATAGGCACACATAAGTTAAGGAATGATTGCATTCGTCAGCACTATATAATAGTCTGTAGCTATGATAAACACGTATAGGTGTGGATAAAACCTGAAAATGTTTTATCTCCCAAAAAATGTTTTCAAAAGCCAGATGCTTGGAGTTGAAATAACTTTATCGCCTCTGTCTCCTGTAGCATTTGTTCACTCTGTCTTTTTTTTTAAACTAATTTATTTATTTATTTACTTTTGTCTGCATTGGGTCTTTGTTGCTGTGCACGGGCTTGCTCTAGTTGCGGAGAGCGGGGGCTACTCTTCATTGTGGTGCACAGGCTTCTCATTGCGGTGGCTTCTCGTTGTGGAGCACAGGCTCTAGGTGTGCTGGCTTCAGTAGTGGCAGCACACAGGCTCAGTAGTTGCAGCATGCGGGCTTCAGTAGCTGTGGCTTGTTGGCTGAGTAGCTGCGCACGGGCTTTGTTGCTCCGTGGCATGTGGGATCTTCCCGGACCAGGGCTCGAGCCCGTGTCCCCTGCATTGGCAGGCGGATTCTTAACCACTGCGCCACCAGGGAAGTCCCTCACTCTTTGTCTTGAGTCATGGAGTAAGTGCAAAAATGATTTCATTTACCGCAAGTCTTCCTGTTGTTGAAGTTATGTCGATAGGGCGTAGTGGAATCAGAGAAAAACTAGCTGACCAATTTATTTGCCTTATTCTGCTCTCATCCCGTGTTTCAGTTGTCTGGTCCAGATAAGCCTAGGTGTGCCCAAGAAATTTGATTTTGAAAATGAACTTGAACTGCCTAGATTATTAGGCAGAACTGTTAACCTCAACAGTCAAATTATAAACGTTTGAGATATAAAACAAAATGCAAATGTATTAATTAACACTGCAAGATATAGACGTGTCCAAAGGCCCTGCTATTTCTATCCACTCCTGCCTTCAACAGGAAGTAAAATTAGAAATCAGAGGGCTGTTTGTTGATTGTGAACTTGGAACAAGGGGAAACTGCCAGTCTCCTGAGATATTTCTTCCAGACCAGAAAAAAGCCAGATGAACTATTCCTGCCTTCACTGTAACAGAAAACACTTATCTTCTGGGACCTGGACATACTGTGTCTGGCAGAGTAAATGATTTTCTCCTGGACAATGCAGGAGAAATACGACCAACTTTCTGTTTTGGGGGATGGGTTTGGTCACTCTCATTGCCTGGATTCTTGCCTTCTGCTAACAATTTTGTTTTGTTTTTTTTAAACAAGATGTAATAAACAGTGACCTCAGAACGCACCCCCTCTCAGTCTTGGCTTTCTCAACCACTTTCGCTACTTGGCCCTTTGTCCTCATCTGGCCTTGTTATCCTAGTTATGATTTTCACTTTCTCTTGATCACCTTACAGATAGACCAGGGAATAAAAATAAGCAGCCACCCTGATAAGATTTGGATGGTCGCAGTTTTCTCAGGCATCTAATTATGATCTGTCTTCTCTATAGAAGACAGGTCTCATCCTCCATATTTTTAACTTACTGATTTTATTCTTAGAGAATGACATTCTGGATGCATCTAATAGTAGTTCCCTAGATACTGACTATACTTGACACATGATAGTCTTGACAACTACTGCCCCAAGATAATTTTTTGAAAAGGAAGAGGCAAATTTAAACATGAAGAGCTGAATCTTTCTCATAATTATCCTTCAAAACACTTCCTTTTCTGCCCCCACTTAAAAACAGAAGATGGGAGGTAACCTTCATAAAGTTATATTGGGAGGGGCTTCCCTGGTGGTGCAGTGGTTGAGAATCCACCTGCCAAGGCAGGGAACACAGGTTCAAGCCCTGGTCTGGGAAGATCCCACGTGCCGCGGAGCGACTAAGCCTGTGCGCCACAGCTGCTGAACCTGCGCTCTAGAGCCCACGAGCCACAATTACTGGGCCCATACACCACAACTACTGAAGTCCACACACCTAGAGCCCGTGCTCTGCAACAAGAGAAGCCACCTCAGTGAGAAGCCTGCACACCACAACGAAGAGTAGCCCCCGCTCACCACAACTAGAGAAAGCCTGAGCGCAGCAACAAAGACCCAACGCAGCCAAAAATAAATAAATAAATTTTTTTAAAAAAAGTTATATTGGATAGAATTACTCACTGCCAAAGGCTAGCAAGAGAGGCTCTCTGTTCACGTCGCCTCCTGCAGTGTTTTTCTGTGGTTGAAGAGGCTCAGAACAGAGTGTGTGTGCAGGTATTCTCTGTGTGGCTCCGGAGTTGACTCCATTTTTTTTTTAATTCCACTCTTGGGATGCCTGACTTCTTGGTTGGCCACAGTTATTCATGGCCTTGAAGGGCATAACTTGTTCATTATCTGCATTATCTTTCACATCTGTACAATAGGAATCAATATACTTGGTCTTGATCTACTATACAGATATAAACTAAGGTCAGCTCCTAAGAAGAAAGAAATTATTCAGTGTATTCTTTTTCTTAAGGTTTTAATCCTGGTTGCTGAATTTGGGGCACTTTTCTGAAATGTGATTCTAATTTTTCATATAATACACATACACAAAAATACTAAGCCTCTTTCAGTACGTGACTCACAACTTTCTTCTACCCACATGCAACTTTTAAAACTACCTTTGTATAAGCATATTTTGGTGTTTAACTCTACTATAGCTGGCAACTTAGAAATATTAAATAGGGAGTTCCCTGGTGGCCTAGTAGTTAGGATTCCAGGCTTTCACTGCCATGGCCTGGGTTCAGTCCGTTGTCAGGGAACTGAGATCCCGCCAGCTGTGCAGCCAAAATAAATAAATAAATAAATAATAAAACTCTCGGTTGTTCCTGGGAGGATCACTTGTTTTGGGGACCCTTTTCACTAGATTGACTACCCTCCTACCCAGCCTAGATTTCTGATTCTTCCTTCTTCTCATCACAAAATAGTTATACATCTGTGCTAGGGACCATACAGAGAACACTAAAGGAAATGGGCTTTATTTTTAAGAAGTTTACATTTTTACAGAATACGCTGATATGGAACATATGAAGAGAAAAAGTAGAGTAAGTCACTATACAATTAGTAAAATAGATTTAGAATGTCTGTATGACGGATAATTGTATTTAGGGCTCATAAAAATAGATAAGGCCGATGCTACTGGCTTACAGGTATAAAATGGGTAGCAGTATAACCCAGTGATGAAGAGGTGACGATTGCAGCGAGATAGACCTGGGCTCATAGCCCAGCCCCACCACTTACTCGCCATGTGACTAGTTATGTGACAGCATCCTTTGGACCTTTGGCATTTAACTGATCTAAGCCTTCATTTCCTCTTCCGTAAAATGGGGTTAATGAAAACTTCTTGTTTGTTTCTTAAATAATATAAATCATATAAAGCACTCAGCACAGTGCCTGGACATAGTGAGAGCTCAATAAATAGTTGTGTTTTAGAATTACAATGCTTTGTATTTATTCAAAGAGTTTTCAGATACATCATCTCATTTGATCTGGACACCAATTTGGGAGAGAAGATGAGATAGGTATTATATACCCCTCACAACCCCCTAACACTCACATCCACCTTCCAATTAGATGAGGAAGCAGAGACACAGAAAATGGAAACGACTCGCTCAAGTTAGTGACAGAGCCAGTACAAACACTGGCCTAGAACTCCTTCTACTCCATCTCACCAAATAGGAGGCCCAGCCACAGGTGTTCTCAGGTCTAGACAGAGTGACATCCTGTAAACAATTACTGCTCTCTGACTAGCCTAGGAAAACATAAAAGCTTTCAAGGACTATCTGAATGGCGAAAAAAGGGTAACTTTTGGATGAGGTAAGGGATTGGTACCTAGCTCTGCTCAGGAAAAAGCTTACCAGAGGTGTATTCTAAGGGGACAAATTCTAATCCTAAGGAAAATTTTATCAAATATGCCTTAGGAGAGTAGAGATGTAGCATTTTTTTCTATACACCAAGGATATTACCCACTCAAAGAACTGTAATAAAGATTAACTTGGGTAAAATGCATAAAAGAATTTGTACATGGAGTTGTTAGAGAAGCTAAGGCTCTGGAAATAAAGAAAATAGGAAAAATCTGGCTCCTCTATTCTTTTTCTTTTTGATATAGCCTACCCTACATCATGTAAAACACTTTTACTTTGTTAGATTGGCTGAATTTACATTAATTAAGGATTCACTTGGGCTAATAGGCAACTATTTTTTTTTAACAGTATGAGGACTTTTTTCCTTTTATAAAGTTATTTATTTATTTATTTTTGGCTGTGTTGGGTCTTCGTTGCTGCGCGCGGGCTTTCTCTAGTTGCGGCGAGCAGGGGGCTACTCTTCTTTGCTCTGTGTGGGCTTCTCTCACTGCGGTGGCTTCTCTTGTTGTGGAGCAGGGGCTCTAGGGGTGCGGGCTTCAGTAGTTGTGGCTCTCGGGCTCTAGAGCGCAGGCTCAGTAGTTGTGGCGCAGTTGCTCTGCGGCATGTGGGATCTTCCTGGACCAGGGATCGAACCCATGTCCCCTGTATTGGGAGGCAGATTCTTAACCACTGTGCCACCAGGGAAGTCCCAACGGGCAACGATTTTTTAAAAATATATTTATTTGTTTGACTGCTCCTGGTCTTAACTGTAGCACTCGGGATCTTCGTGTGGGCTCTTAGTTGTGGCATGCTGGATCTAGTTCCCCGACCAGGGATTGAACCCAGGCCCCCTGCATTGGGAGTGCGGAGTCTTAACCAGGGCACCACCAGGAAAGTCCCAATAGGCTATCATTTATAAGGTACACATGGTTTTGAAGTTTACTTACTTACCAGCCATTTATAGATTAATGTATTATTTAATCAGATTGCTTTCCTAATTTTTAAATGACACCAAAGAAAACAGAAGAATTTTGGCAAGTAGAGGAGGCAGGCAATTTGAGGATAAAGAGTAATTTTGGGAGTATGCAATATTGGGGTCAATCAACTAGTAGGTACTCAAGTAATCTGAGAACAGAGGACTCTCAGAACAGAGACTTGCAGAGAAGGAGATGGTAGAGTCCCAAAATTATTGTATGGCAAAATAATTTTCCAGAGTTATGCCTGTATCCAGAGAAAGTATGGAAGTATTTTTCTTCTTCACATTCCTCTTGCTTAAGGGGGGCCCTCATGCATCCTATAATTTTTTTTTTTTTTTTGCGGCACACGGGCCTCTCACTGTTGTGGCCTCTCCTGTTGTGGAGCACAGGCTCTGGACGCGCAGGCTCAGTGGCCATGGCTCACGGGCCCAGCCTCTCCGCGGCATGTGGGATCTTCCCGGACCGGGGCACGAATCCGTGTCCCCTGCATCGGCAGGCGGACTCTCAACCACTGTGCCACCAGGGAAGCCCGCATCCTATAATTTTAAATTAAGGTACCACTCACTGTTATTTGACTACATAATGGCTAAACAGATATTTGTGGGGTGGCCTGGCAGGTTATATTGTTTCTACAGGAAAATGATTCCTGAGTTTTAAATAAGGAGACTAAAAATCACATTTTTTTTAACTTAGGAAATGCCTAGGTTTATATTATACATATTGATATGATGTGCTGATGTCTTCAAACAAAAAACAGGCAGCTATAACAGCATTTATACCTTAGCTCTCTCAAAATGGAGTACACGTCTTGGTTTCTACTGTTATTGGCCACTGTATTTTTCTGTATTACTTTTATTTTTTTTAATATTTCTTCCTTCCTTCCTTTCTTTCTCCCTTCCTCGCCCCTGCTTCTTTCTTTCTTTCTTTTGCCTGTGCCAGGTCTTAGTTGTGGCATGCAGACTCTTAGTTGTCCCAAGCATGCCGGATCTAGTTTCCCCCTCTGGGGATCGAACCTAGGCCCCCTGCATTGGGAGCACAGAGTCTTACCCACTGGACCACCTGGGAAGTACCTGTATCACTTTTAAAATGTAACAAAAAAGCAGTGAAAACGGATATGTTTTGTATTTTTTAAGGATAGTTCTGGTTGTTTATTTGCATCAAATTGGTTCAGAGAAATTGTTCAAAATAAAGGAGACCATCCTCTGAAAAATATCTAGTCTAATGCGTCACAATAGAACGTTGAATAAATTTAGGTATTTTTTAAATAGAACTGGACAGAAATATCTACTGGAACTCTTTGCCAGTCATCAAGCTATCCTAAAGATACGTGATTTCCTTTTCTGAATACACTTTCTTCTTAACTTATTTGTAACTCTGATTGTAAATCCCCAAATATGCATGGCACCATATTCAGTACAAAAATTTCAGAGCAAATGACATTTATTTGGCATTACCCTTATCCTAGCTGATCTCCTTCATTTTTCATTGAATTTAAGTCAAGTTTACCAAATTGTGAGTTAATCTGAGGCAGCTTCTAAAGTATCACATTAACACTGAAGACATTTAAATACAAGAATTTAGGCCAGTACATCACAACTCACACGGTTTATGCCTCTCCCTCTCCATCTTAGTGCAAGTTACTACTATCTCTTAACTGGCATTTTACAATAGCCTCTGGAATTGGTTTCTTTGCTTTCAATCTGCCGTCTGCAATCAAGTCTCAATACAATGGCCAACGTGATATATATATTTTTAATTAGGCTGTGTCATTTTCCAGCTGAAATCCTGCCAAGCGCTGACAGTTGTGCTTAAGACAAAAATCCAAATTTCTTACCATGACCTATGAGGATCCCTTTTCTTGTCCTTGTCCAGTTTACCCCCTTTTTTGTCATTCTTCCATTCATTTCTAGATTCCAACCCCCCTGGCTCCTCTGTGTTTCTCAAGGGAGTTTAGCCTGTTCCTTACCCCGGTCTTTGCACTGTAACTTCCAACAGATGCCCGACTCCTGGATTTCACAAATCTGGATTCTTCTCTTTCTTCAGATCTCAGTCATTCCCTGATCATCTCTGTAATGTGGGCCCCAGACCACCTAGTTTCTCTCTAGAATATGATCCTGTCTTATTTCCTTCATGGGACTTGCACTGAGTACAGTTATTTTAATGCTGATTATTACTTTTTAAAATATTTATTTATTTTTGGCTGCATCGTGTCTTAGTAGCCACATGCAGGATCTTTTTTTGTAGCGCCAGGGCTTCTCTCTAGCTGTGGTGTGTGGGCTCCAGAGTGCTCAGGCTCAGTAGTTGCACACATGGACTCTCTACTTGTGGCGCACGGGCTTCAGA
Organism: Neophocaena asiaeorientalis asiaeorientalis; assembly: GCF_003031525.2. NCBI lineage: Eukaryota > Metazoa > Chordata > Mammalia > Artiodactyla > Phocoenidae > Neophocaena > Neophocaena asiaeorientalis. Next base: position 5,592,180 of record NW_020172369.1, on the reverse strand, counting down.
GGGCCTGGGCTATAGCCGTGGGCCTAGCTGTCCCGCGACATGTATGATCCTAATCCCCCAACCAGGGATCGAACCCGCGTCCCCCGCATTGGAAGGCAGACTCCTAACCACTGGACCGTCCGGGAAGTCCCCGAATATAGTTATTTTATTTACAGCTATCACTCTGTCTTTTCCTTCCCACCAGAATTTAAGCTCTATGGCAGCAGGGATCTTGCCTTGTTCTTAAACACTGTCACTGAGAATTGTTCTGGTGCATATGGTAGTTAAACTGACGATATTTTAAACTCTTATAACCTATATTTTAGAATAGGAGACTTTACGTACGATAAAGTATAACCTTTTCATGTTATAGATGATAAAAATTAAAGCATAGAGAGATTAAAAAAGTTGGTAAGTTATAAGACCAGTACTAGAATCCAGTTTTCCCAACTCCACAACTTCACATGACCTCTCGATTATAGCTGGCTGCCCTGAATTCTCCCCCAGTTCTTCAGCTAGCTTGATCAACCTTCTCCTCTTCCTTCCTTATACACTTTTTTCTAAGCTACTGTTTTCTTCGTTCATTGCTGCTAACCTAATTTATTTATTTCTGAAGCTTACTAGCTTTATTATTAACTCTATGATGCGCTTTGTGATGCTCGTTATGAAGACTATCTTATGAAAATAAACGGTAACATGTGAAAAAAGCCACAGTGTACAGCAGTACCGCACACAGTGCATATAACAAAGGCTCAGTTGTGCTGTTTCAGGGAAGAGTCAATAATTAGTAACACATTTCTAAAGGTCTCTCTTGCATAATTTTTGTGTCCAGATGTCTATGACATTTGGGTTCTAAAATAGAGTTCCAAATACCACACATTCATGCACATTTTCCAAAAATAATTGGATGATTTTTGAATCTTTCTATTTAGTAAACATCAGGCCTAAAGATGGGCTACTTCACAATGTCAAATTTATTCGTTTTAAACAACCATTTCGATGTGGAAAGTGTTTGGAACAAACACAATTAAAAGAGTGCCAGATTGTAAAGCCTTTGAAGTTTTTGTTTATGATATGTGTCTTCCAACTGCTAGTAGCGTAAAAATGGAAAGTAATTTACATAAAATTTTTCAATTCACATGTTCTTGGAGATGAACTTTTTCTTTTCTTTTTCTTTTTTTGTTTGAGTTTAACTATTAACGATTCCCTCAAAAGCCTTTGGTGGATCCCCACAGCCTGGAGTATAAAGTCCGAGCACCCTAATAAGGTACGAGCTCCTTTTCCTGAATCTGGCCCTGCCTACCTCTCCAGCTTCAATAGTTTCCACTCCTCTAAGGTTTATGCTCCAGGAACACTGAACTGCTTGTGATTCCTGGAACACAGTAGAATGCTTCTTTTTTCAATGCCTCTGTCCATGCTGTGCCCTTTCTCTCCACGTCTCCCAGCTTAGTCCTAGGCACCTTTAAGTTCCGCTTCATGCGCCACTTCTTGTAGGAAACCATCTCAAGCTGGGTGATGTGGTCCTTTTGGGAGCACAACTCCTCAACTGGGTGACACTGAATTGTAACTAATTGTTTATTCATGTGTCCCGTTGGGCCGTGGACTACTAAAGGGGGCTCACCTTTGTCTCCATGCCATTTAGTAGGATTTAAATAAGAGAAAAATGAATAAATAAGGGATTTTTTGCATAGAAAAATTAAATTACAGAAAGGCAAAGGTTAGACTTCAGTGATTGCTAGGTGCAAGAAAACCTCAATTAATTAGAACCAGCTAACTGTCTGGATTTACTGGAATTTCTGAAGAGAGAAGATTTACACTGTTGATGCTTAAAAAAAATCTTAGGAAAAACATGGTTTTACCAAGGATCTCTTACAAATGAATGAAAGAATGAAAAAATAGTTTCTAGGGTATGTCATAGCATAAGCAAGATTTAGCACAAACTTCTATGTCTATTTCAGCGGCTGCCAATCCTTCGAGAACTGGGGTTCCTCAAAATAATTTAAAATGATCTTTAATCTACTACTGCAACCTGAGTGTCTATGTATACATAATATAATAATGGTGCTATACGAATATTTTAAAATGTATGTTGATATTTGAGATTGATAAGATACAAAACCATTTAAAGCAATACTTGATTCACAGAACCAACGTCATTACATATTTTCTCAATCCTTGTTTTCAGACATTCACTTGACATATATATATATATATTGGGAGCCTCTTGTGTGCCAGGCCCTGTGCAGGTCCTGGGAATTCAACAGGGAACAAGTTAGTTGTGGCTCCTACCCTCAAGATATTTACAATCTAGTAGGAAAGAGATAAACAAATAACACATTGAATGAGCCCTAGGAGAAAAAACTGGGAGCTATGTTAGAAACCAATAGGAGAGAAGAAAACATATTCAAAGGAGGCTTTTCCAGGGAAGTGATTTTAGATTGAAATCTAAAGATTAAGAAGCAGGCAGCAGGGAAAGAGTTGAGGGAACAGCATTCCAGATAGAGGGATCTGCATGTGCAAAGAAAGGTGCAGTCAAGAAAGAACCTCAAATGTTTTGAGGAACAGAAATAAGTCCATTGTATTGATATATAGCACACTAGGCAAGGAGTGAGGTAGAGCTGGGGACAAAACCGGCTCATTCAGTTTGGGGCATCGTAAGTAACAGATTTCCCTCCAAACCACAGTGGGAAAAAAGTGGAAAGGGGTAGGCTACTCACTGTCTATCTAAATTACTTAATATAGTACTAACTTGTGCTGTGTGTAAATAAGCACTTAATTGTGTTTCCCAGATACCCAAGTATTATTTATGAAAGGATTTATCTTTCAGAATACAGAAAGAACCCTGGAATACTGAACATTTCCCCAAAATGTGAATAATTTATTCTAACAGATCTAATCAAGTGTGTATTGATAGAAGCTTGGACTTACACGACACCCTTCTCAACCAACCATAAATGAATATCCACAGAAAAGAAAGGGCAATTTTTTTTCTTTTTCTTTAACTCTGGGCACACTGGTTCCAAATGGCAACATTTTGTCCAGTTGTTTCTTGTCCTGGCCATGAAATTTCAAAAGAGTTGTGCCTTGAGATAGAGCTCGTGACAGAAGCAGATGCATTTAGCCAGGGATGGATACTGTCTTCATACTTGAATTCCAGAGGATCACTGTAGTGTTTGCTTTAAATTCATTCTCATTATTTATTCTCACATAAGCTGAATTTTTGTGCCCCCGAGGTACTTTTCCAAATGAGGAGGAGGCTATGTTTCCACATCCTTTTGTGTTTGAAACACAGTCTCAAACTTAAAATAAGAATATGGTGATCATAAACATACCTTAATGAACGTCTACATAGTATTTTATGATTTTTAAACACCTTCATCCGTTTGTGACTGCATGGATCCCATAACTGGAGGCATTTGCCCTCGACAGTACTCTGAGGAGATTGAGAAATCAGCTGTCAGTGATTTCCCTGGGGTCTCAGGAGCTTTGGTGATGTAAGCACTTTTCTTCATCATGTTAAATTTAGGAGGAAAGAAAAATCTGCTGAGTTTGTGTTTTTTAAGGCAATAAGCCAATTTTCCTTTCCATATGTTGCTTGCCCTTGGGCACTCAGAAGGTACATGGTATTCATTTCCACTGAAGGAGAAGACTTAGAACATGGGGGAAAATTGAATGAGACAGGATAGTATGATTAGCTATTACTATGATCTGCAAAAGAATATAGAAATTAGGACTGGAGGCTGGGGATTAGGAAAGGGCACAGTCAGGCTGGCATTCATGAGAGCATGTAGATTTTCTTGATTTGTTGTGCAAAACAGGAAAGTTGGAACTGCAGGCTCTCACTGAAATCTCACTCCAGTAAATTTCAGGCAGAGAAGTGAACCATCGTGGGGTTAAGTGCTCTGATGAGGGAAGTGTAGATTACGGGGATGGTAGTGCATGTGAAGGACGTGGGACCTGTGAGGAGGTAGGCTTTCTGGAGGAAGTCCTTTCTAAGCCGAGATCTAAATAATAAAAATGGAATTTCAGGGCTTCCCTGGTGGCGCAGTGGTTAAGAATCTGTCTGCCAATGCAGAGGACACGGGTGTTCGAGCCCCGGTCTGGGAAGATACCACATGCCGCGGAGCAACTAAGCCCGTGTGCCACAACTGCTGAAGCCTGTGCGCCTAGAGCCCGCGAGCCACAGCTACTGAGCCCGCGTGCCTAGAGCCCGTGCTCCGCAACAAGAGAAGCCACGATAATGAGAAGCCCCCGCACCGCGATGAAGAGTAGCCCCCTCTCGCCGCAACTAGAGAAAGCCTGTGCACAGAAACGAAGACCCAACACAGTCAAAAATAAACAAATACATTTTTAAAAAAAAAAAAAGGAATTTCAGGCACAGGAATGGGATGGGATGAGCTAGAATGTGGAGCATGGAGGAGGAAGCGCTTCTGCAAAATATAGTTAAATGGGAGGTGCATTCCAGGATCTAAACGTAATTCAGTGTACTGAAGCATAGTGTGCAAAGAAGGGGGCGGGCAAGGGGTGATTAAGAGAGGAGGTTGGAGCTATGTATCCACTTATTTGTTGTTGTTGTTTTAAATTTTATTTATTTATTTTTGGCTGCGTTGTGTCTTCATTGCTGCACGCGGGCTTTCTCTAGTTGCGGTGAGCCGGGGGCTACTCTTTGTCATGGTGCATGAGCTTCTCATTGAGGTGGCTTCTCTTGTTGCGGAGCATAGGCTCTAGGCGCGCGGGCTTCAGTAGCTGTGACACGTGGGCTCAATAGTTGTGACTAGCGGGCTCTAGAGCACAGGCTCAGTAGTTGTGGTGCACGGGCATGCACAGTTAGTTGCTCCGCAGCATGTGGGATCTTCCCGGACCAGGGATCGAACCCACGTCCCTTGCATTGGCAGGCGGATTCTTAAAACACCGTGCCACCAGGGAAATCCCTATGTTTCCATGTATGAAGGGCCTTCCAGGAAAAGCTAAAGACTGATCTGAGGACAATGGAGACCCAGTATGGATTTTAAGATGGAGAATGATCTTTTGAGAAAGCTCAGTCAGGCATCCTTGTAAAGAATGGATTGGAGGGCTCAGGAGGTAAATAGAAGCCAATAGAAAGTTGTTGCAATGATGCCCATGATAATGATGACCCAAACTGAGGTAGTCATAGTGGAGTGGGTAAAAGTGGATGGAGTTAGGAAGCGAAAATAATGAGAATTGATAATTGGTTGGAAGAAAGAGGTGGAAGAAAGAAGGAGGCCTACGTTTGCCTAGTTTTCTGGTTTAAAGAGCTAGTAGAGGATGTGTCTTTTCTCTAGGAGGAAACCCAAGGCAGTTGGGTCAGTGTTCTTTGCACTAAGTCCTCTGTCTCAGATCACACTAGGTTGAGAGGGAAATCTGGGCAGCCAAAATGCAGCTATGAATCAGGTACCATAGTGTGATTTCCCAAGAAAATACTGTTTTATGCCTATTTTCCTGATATTTCATCTGGTTTAGCATTTTTCTAGAGAAGAGTGTCCTGGTTTGTACCATAAATTATATTCACCCTACTTATGGGTAACTGCCCGTAGCAGGAAAAGTAAGTTAGTTCTTTCCTTGAACACACATTCTACCATTTTACCAGGGTTGCAGTCTTAAACTAGTGTGTAAAAGGGAAGAGTTGGCTGGAATAATTTAGTAAAGAATCATTTTCATTTTTCATATCATTTATCTGAGTAAAATTACTGCAGAAGGAATTCTAAGTTATATCTATCCTGATTGAAAAAAGTTCAAGTACTTGATGAACTTTGTTATTTCACCTCAACTTGCCATTTTATTTTTCAGTTGTGAGTATAAGTGATTCTAAATTCTCCGAAGGGGGTTAGTAAACCACGTGGACATGGCTATAGTATTATAAATGTTTTGCACAGCCTTTTTTTCATATAGATGTGATTTATGGTAGATGAGATTGTTTTTAGGATAGGAAGTCCCATTATAGCCTAAAGTGAATAGTTGATTTCAGGGCTGTGGAAAAAGAAGATATTCAGGATGTCTGAACTTGGTAAAACCATTCTAGAACTCCGTCTTTAAAAAAATCTCAAAATCTACCTAAATATTTTAATATGAACCCCCTCATTTATACATTTACAGCCCATCGTCTCCTTCCAAAAAGTATATAAGATAGCTCCAAAAGATTCAGCCCCCATTAGAAACCAGTTTTTCACAGAAGTGGATATGTTTCTAACTGCAACTGTTTTTTGAAAGATGACTTTATACAGGCCACCCGGCTATTTCACTTTCAAACAGATTGCATTCCAAAAATGCGTTTGAGGGTTGGCTCTTTGAAAGTTGGAATTCATTTTTCTTTCAGAAACACTGTGATGGTTGAGTTCCCAGGCGAGTGCACAAAAACCTGGTCAACCTTGGATGTATACCGCTTGCTTGAATTCTGGGTCCTAAAAGTATCACTGAGGAGGGTGGAATGAAGACAGCTTTCTCCCATTTTCTCCATAAAGAAGAAAATTCTAGAAAATGGGAAGCCTGTCTTGTTATCTACATTTTTCCCTCTGTTCTCTCTCCTGCTGGTGTTTCTCCAGGCTGTCCCAAGTCCTCACTGCTTCCCCCAACTTGGGCCTGTTCCAACTCCTTAAAAATGTCTTATTTTCTAATGATTGCTTCTTTCTTCCCTAGTAAAACTCTCAGGCACTCAAGTGGAGTTATCTTAATTTTCTATTAAAACCTTCTAACTGAACACCATATGTGAATGACTAATGGATTCTGAATATTTGCAGAGCTCTTTTTTAAAAAGATAAGGAATATATTATTACTTCAAACATGGATATTTTGGAGAGGAAGAATGTAATGCAATTTAATAGGGGAAATTCAGGTTAAGACAAGGTATTTTTGGACAAAGTTTCCAAAATTTGATTCTTTAAGTTCCCACTTTTATTTATTTTTTAATTTTATTTATTTGTTTGTTTGTTTATTTATTTATTTATCTGGGGCCCCAGCAGTGAAAGCACAGAGTCCTAACCACTGGACAACCAGGGAATTCCCATAAGTTCCTACTTTCATTTATTTGTTTATTTACAATTTCTGCCTTTATTTTTTTTTTTTTTTTTACATTTTATCTTTTGGCTGCGCTGGGTCTTCGTTGCGGCGAGCGGGGGCTACTCTTCGCTGCAGTGCACGGGCTTCTCATTGCGGTGGGTTGTCTTGTTGTGGAGCATGGGCTCTAGACGTGCGGGCTTCAGTAGTTGTGGCACATGGGCTTAGTTGCTCCACAGCATGTGTGATCTTCCCGGACCAGGGCTCGAACCCATGTCCCCTGCAGTGGCAGGTGGATTCTAAACCACTGCGCCACCAGGGAAGTCCTGCCTTTACTTTTAAATGATGGCAACAATTAGCATTTGCATATCACCTTATAATAAAATTTGATATACATTTGAACCTGTAAGGTATTATTCCTGTTTAACAGAAAGGAAACCGAAGCTCAGAAAAGCTAAGTTTTGCTTAGGATTTCCAGCTCTGACTGGAAAGAATCCAGTTCCTGAGACTCAGCTTCCAGGAGTTCTGCTGTATTCGGTTGCATCTCCATTTTCCAAAGTTCCCAGTATCTCCACGCTGACAGCGAAGTTTCTGGCAACAGGGGTGAGGGGAAGGGCATGGAAAGTCAGGAATTTAGTTCAGGACTGCCATCCCCAGAAAACCATTTAGATGTGTCTCCTCTTACAAGAAATGGTTGCTCTGCTAATAGCTGTTGTAAACTTGATACCCGGTCAGAAGGGGTGGAGGAAGGGAGTCAGGAATAAATGGAAACATTGCATATTCAGGGGATGCACCTATATACTATATAGATATAGGTGTGTATGTATAATAATGGCTTTACATTGCACATCAGAGAACACAGATCAATATCTACCATATTGATTTTCAGTTTTCCATTATTGATGAGACAAATTATGTAGCCTATAAATGTCACTGTTTAGGAAACTTTTGGAGAGAGAGAACACACACTTGACCAAATAGTAAAGGAAAGAAAAAAAGGAGGTACAATTCAAGAAGCCATAATTTTCATAATTGTAATTCAGAATTAAAACGAAGCCTGGGGCTTCCCTGGTGGCGCAGTGGTTGAGAGTCCGCCTGCCGATGCAGGGGACACGGGTTCGTGCCCCGGTCTGGGAAGATCCCACATGCCGCGGAGCGGCTGGGCCCGTAAGCCATGGCCGCTGAGCCTGCGCGTCCGGAGCCTGTGATCCACAACGGGAGAGGCCACAACAGTGAGAGGTCCGCGTATCGCAAAACAAACAAACAAAAAAACAAAAAACGAAGCCTGTCCAAATGAAATTTAAAAAAGAGTCTGTATCTTTGGAAGAAGAAAAGTGCCGTGGTGGCAGGTTCTGATCATGGCAGACAAACTCTCTTCCTGTTCCTAAATGACACGTGGATCTGTTAAGAAGAACCTTCTCTTTGGAGGCCAATCCAGCTAATCAGCAGTGACAAAGTTTACACAGGAAAACACAGAAGTTCAGAAGTCCTAGTCAGGGCTTTGGACATGAAACACCAAGTGGACCAATGAGGCACCCACTCCTTTGGGTGCTTAGAACCATGAACCCTTGAAAATCTTGCTTTGGTCTGCCTACTACTAGAAGTGCCCTGAAAATGCAATAGGGAAAGGTACATCTCTTAACTCTTTCCATATTAAAGAGACATCTGGACTTAAAAATATTAGGCAAACATTTATCAAAAGTTTGTCAAGGAAACAACAAACATTGCAACTGTGCGATAAAAGGAAGGTACTAGACTATTGCCTACATTCAAAAAAAATGAGTCATATGATCTTTTGTGGAGAAAAAGGGGGTTTTGGGGAGTGGGGAGGAGTGAGGAGAAAGACCTAAAGAGTCCTGTGATGGTGGGTCCTTTTTTTAAATTGCTGATAACCTATCACAGCTAGATTGGAGAAAATCCCAACAATGAAAATGTTAATCCACTTACTTTAAACAAAGGCTAGGACTTGAAGTAGACAGGCTAGAGTTTGTCATTATTTGTGAGTGATTGGATTTCTCTGAAATTCAGAACCTCCTCAAAGAATGTTAAGGTTAAATTGGAGCAAAAGAAGCATTTTTCATTTTGTTTTGGCGGATATGGGGACTTCTAGTTTGTACAGCAGCATGTTTGGGTTTACTAAAGTATAGGAGAAGTCACTAAGATTAATTTACTATACTGTATTTTATTAATAAAGGAAAGATTCTAAAATCAAAGACATATTTCTATGCAATGGTTGTTCTTAATATTCTTTACTCTAATTTGTAATTATTTATTTTGATGTAACCTTAAATTCCATTGCAAATTATGATTCTATTCTGTTGTTTTCCATCAACATACTTTGCTTATGCTAGCACATAATTCTTATAGTTTGATAAAGGAGCTTCTTTTGTATGTAAAGAGACATTTACAGAGCAAGTATACAGTCAGCCCTCCTATTTTGGGGTTCTGCATTCACAGATTCGACCAACCACGGATGGAAAGTATTCGGAAAAAATAATTCCAGAGAGTTCCAAAAAGCAAAACTTGAATTTGCCATGCACCAGCAACTATTTACATAGAATTTATTTTGTATTTACAACTATTTACGTAGCATTTACGCTGCATTAGGTATTATAAGCAATGTAGGGGTGATTTAAAGTATACAAGAGGATGTGAGTAGGTTAATATATGATGCAAATACTATGCCATTTTATGTAAGGGACTTGGGCACTCGTGGATTTTGGTATGGGTGGTGATGGAGGTTGCCTTAGAACCAATCCCCGGTAGATCCTGAGGGATGACTGTAATCTTTGAAAGAAAATAATATATAAACTACCTTCTGGATCAATTTATAGTCAACTCTGCTACCTATATAGATTTATGAGAGCACAATATTTTTTGTTTAATGAATATTTCTTTTTTTTGGCCGTGCTGCGTGGCAGGCATGTTGGATCTTAATTCCCCAAACGGGGACCGGGGATCGAACCCGTGCTCCCTGCAGTGGAAGTGCGGAGTCCTAACCACTGGACCGTCAGGGAATTTCCAAATATTTCTTGAATAAATGAATTTTATATTGAGAATTTAAGAACAAGGTAAATTTTTTAAAAGCAGATTTCATTGGCTAAGATGGGTGATGCAGTACAGATATAAAGAGCAGATACAATGAAGCCCCATCGGTAGCAGAATAACTCAGTGTCATTCTCTCTGTTCAACAAGGCTCAGAGGGGTGATAATAAAACTCAAAGCATACCCAGTATTTTGTACTTTACTAAGTTTGTTCAGTTCATTATTTCATAAGGTCTTCATAATTTCTACCTCTAAAATATGTCTTAAGTATGTCTACTTCTCTCTCTGCCTACATTGCCACTCCTCAGTCCAGGCCTTCACCATTGCTCCTTGGGTTACAGTTGATGGCTTTTACTTTATTCCATTCTCCAAGCAACTGATAGAACCATTTAAATCAGATTATGCCACTCCCTGGTTTAAAACCTTCCAGCTATCCCTTAATCCTTAGAATAATATGTCTTATTACAGGCCAAAAGCCCTCCAGGTCTGGTCCCTGCCTACATCCAACATAATCTCATGCCATTCTCCTCTCTCATTCACTGCACTCTTAGCAAGAGTCTTCTTTCAATTCCTCCAACATTAGAAAGACTTGCCCATCTTAGGGTCTCTGTACATGCTGTTCTACTTAAAAAAACTCATTCCGTACCACTAGCTAAGCTAGTTCCTTTTCACTTTTTGGCTAAAATATTATTATACTCATCCTTTTCTGAAGTTTTTCTTTCTTGCTCTCTTCTTTGTTTTCTTCACAGCATTTGTCACAATTTGTAACTGCTTCGTTTATTTTTGTTTTACTTTGTGTTTTTATCTTTTCCTTCTTGGATCCCTGAGCGTGCAGACTGTGCCCATCTTGTTCCGATGAATGCCCGGTACCTAAGGGCAGAGCCTGGTAGGTAGTAAATATACAATAAAAACTCATGAAGAAATGAACAGTAACCCTGTGAAGTGCACGGGCTTTTCGACAAGCCCCAAATCACTTACTCACGATGACATACCAGTTAAATGGTGAACCAAATAGAGGTTAAGCCTTTGTGATGGATAGTTTAGGGTTCCGTCCTGTTCACTGATTGATCGTCTCCATCCTGCCACACACCTCTGCTGAGAAAATTACTTAAGAATAGGAGAAAAGCTGAGAGTAGTCATGGAACAGGAAGGGCACAAACCGATAAATTTGTTATTTTCTATACATGAACAATGAATGAGAAGACCAAGTATAATAATTGAGAAGTATGTAAAAACCAGACCGGAGAAGGCCTTAAATGTTCTTCATTTGGGAGATCATGAACAGCATTTGAAGGTTTCAGACTAGAGAAATGGTATGTTACAAAATGGGGCTTTTTTTTGCATTAAAAAAGAAAAGTTTATTTTATTGAAGTATAGTTGATTTACAATGTTGTGTTAGTTTCTACTGTACAACAAAGTGATTCAGTTATACATATATATAAATTCTTTTTCATATTCTTTTCCATTATGGTTTATTACAGGATATTGAATGTGCTATACAGTAGGCCCTTGTTGTTTATCCATTCTATATATAATAGTTTGCCTCTGCTAATCCCAAGTTCCCAATCCATCCCTCCCCCACTCATCCTCCCCCTTGGCAACCACAAGTCTGCTCTCTATGAATCTGTTTCTGTTTCATAGATAAGTTCATTTGTGTCGTATTTTAGATTCCTCATGTAAGTGATATCATATGGTATTTGTCTTTCTCTTTCTGACTTATTTCACTTAGTATGATAATTTCTAGGTCCATCCATGTTTCTGCAAATGGAATGATTTCATTCTTTTTTATGGCTGAGTAGTATTCCATTGTATATATGTATCACATCTTCTTTATCCATTCCTCATCTGTCAATGAACAACAAAATGGAACTTTTGAATGAAGAATGTGAGGCTGTATGTCAGAGGGAAATGGCAGGGATGTCCACGAAGGAAGTTACTGCTACTTGATTATGTGGTTAGCAAAATCACATTTTTCTTGTACATGGTTTTAAAATGATAAAATGAGGAGAGTCCAGAACTGAAAGCAAGTGATCCCTCTTCTAGTCCTGCACTAACTACCTAAGCGTTATCTTATAACCTCTCTGGGTTTTCCTAACCACTGAAATAAATAGCTTGTATCAGATGAAACTCTAAGCTTCTAATTCTAGCACTGAGGAAAGCTTTAAGCACTAAACAAATACTCATTTGTTAAACAAATTAACAAGTAAGTGAAATCTATGACTATATGATACATTTTTCACATTTTAAGATTTATAGTTCCTTATAGAAACCTTGAAATTTCAGAAAAGTATGAAGAAGGCAACAAAAATCACACATAACCCCACCAATCTGAGACAACTCTGGTTAACATTCTCATGTACCACCTTTCTGTCTCCTTTTTCCTCCTAATTCTTTTTTTCACTTTGTTTCTTCCAATCTACCTTTGTAAATATTTTTGTTATTAATGGGGGGGGGTCTGATTAATATATTCTCTATGTGAAACATTTAGAAACTCCAAAAGAAGAAAATAAATCATTAGAATCCAACCCTGTATGTAATTTTGTATCCTACTTTTAACTTTTTTTTTTTATTAATTAATTTGTTTATTTTGGCTGTATTGGGTCTTCGTTGCTGCATGCGAGCTTTCTCTAGTTGCAGCGAGAGGGGGCTACTCTTCATTGTGGTGCACGGGCTTCTCATTGCGGTGGCTTCTCTTGTTGCAGAGCACGGGCTCTTGGTACATGGGCTTCAGTAGTTGTGGCACGTGGGCTCTACAGTGCAGGCTCAGTAGTTGTGGTGCATGGGTTTAATTGCTGCGCGGCATGTGGGATCTTCCCGGACCAGGGTTTGAACACGCGTCCCCTGCATTAAAAGTGGATTCTTAACCACTGCGCCACCAGGGAAGTCCCTTGTATCCTACTTTTAAAACACTGTTGTAGCACAAACATTTTCTCATATTACTAAAAATTCTTCAGAAACATGGTTTCTAATATCAACAAAGTAGACAATAATATGCCTACTGTCTTTTTAAAAATAACCAGTACCTGGCTTCATGTCCATCAGTCATCTTCCAATGATTTGTTGAGCATAGATTGTGCATTATACCTGAATGAAACTACCAAGCTCAGGGTTTTTCCCCCAATCTTATTTTCCTAGAATTTAGTGCTCATCTTTTCACACTGGGAACATATCCTGGACTTCTACAGCTTCAGCTGAATTACTTATTCCCTCCTCTGTGTTCCCATGACACTATATTTATCATTCTATTAACATAGCTCTTATTTTCTAACATAATTAGTTGTCTATTTCCTCCTGCTAATTAAGGGCTCCCTAAGGGCAACAGCTGCTCTTTATCCTTCTGTCTTTAGGGCCTAGGATAGGACCTAGAACTAAATTGGGGTTTTGTTTTGTTTTGCTTAAAATCTCAAAATCAAAATGAATCGTATGGTATAAATAGCCATCCATCAGAAATTTTCACCTTTAGGGATTTACCGTCATTTCAACTCAACATATCCAAAACTATTAAAACTCATATCTCCTCCTACAAGAAAACAAACAAAACAAAATAAAACTTTTTACTCCTCTGCAAGAGGTACCTTGTCCTTGATACTTTATTTTCTTGGTCAAGCTTTAAACCTTGAAATTATTTTGACTCTATCTGGTTGGTCCCCATTTTCCTGTAACTATTTATTCCACAAATAAATACTGTTACTTTACACCAGGCATTGTTCTGGCTGCTAGGTATATAGTAATAGTAAATAGGGCAGACAAGGTTCCTTATCTTTTTGAGCTTATGTTCTAGTGGAGGGTGACAGTAAATAAGCAAAGAAGAAAAATGTCAGATAATGGTTAGTGCTTCCTGGAGGATTAGAACAAGATATAGAGAGTAGTTACTTCAGGTTGATCATCAGAAAAGGCATCCCTTTAGGATGCTTCTCCTCTGTCTCCTCTCCTCTTTAGTCCTCTGGCCAATAGGCCCTCATCGCCTCGTGCCTGCGTTAGTCTAACAGCTTAATGGATGGGCTTCCTGACTCCAGAATCAACTCCATATCCTGCTACTAAACTAATCTTCTATTTGATGGTTGTGGGAAAGAGAGAACATCCAAGGAAAATTGTAATTTTCTCCTTTGTTAAGCACACAGATAGCAGCCTAAATTACAGAACTTAGATCCAATTTTTACTCACCAAACCAAAAAGTTAATTACTCATTAAGTGAATAAGGGCTTAAAATTGGAGAGATCTCTTTGAGTTTCAGCTCAGAGACCTTTCTGATTAGTGCTGAGGGAGAAGGGATTCAGAATTACACCCTGGAGTGAGCAAGGAGTCCTTTTTCTTTAACCACTGAGGCCAGAGAGAAAAGAACATTCATGGAGCTCCTACTAGGTGCTATAAACTCTACTGATTGCTTTATTCACCTTCTATCATTGAGACCTCATAATAACCCTCCATAATAGAGATAATTAATTAACTTGCCTCAAATCCCCACAATTAGTCAGTGGTGGTGCAGTGACTAGGACTCAAATTTGGGTAGAAAGCTAAATTTTATATATTGTTTGGTTATAAATGATATTCTGAGAAACATAAACAAAACTACAAATCAGTTGAAAGAGAGTGGTACCTAGAACGATTCTTTTTTTCTTAAAAATGCTGTCTCTTCTACTCTGTTCGCAGGCGGACGCTCAACCACTGCGCCACCAGGGAAGCCCCTTTTTTTTTAAAAATAAATTTATTTGCTTGTTTTTATTTTGGGCTGTGTTGGGTCTTCGCTGCTGTGCACGGGCTTTCTCTAACTGTGATGAGCGGGGTCTACTCTTCTTTGTGGTGTGTGGGCTTCTCATTGTTGTGGCTTCTCTTGTTGCAGAGCATGGGCTCTAGGTGTGCAGGCTTCAGTAGTTGTGGCACTCGGGCTCAGCAGTTGTGGCTCACGGGCTCCAGAGAACAGGGTCAGTAGTTGTGGCACACAGACTTAGTTGATCCGCGGCATGTGGGATCTTCCCGGACCAGGGATCGAATCTGTGTCTCCTGCATTGGCAGGCGGATTCTTAACCACTGCGCCACCAGGGAGGCCCTAGAACAATTCTTTGTAGAACAAATGAATAAACAAATGAGAATAATTAGGAACATTTATACCTAAAGTAGTCATTTAGGAAAACGAGCAGAGGAAGGAATTAACCACAGTTAAAGATAATTGTCCATTCATTAATGCAACAAATCATTAGTACTTTATGGCAGATGTTGTGCTTGGTATTGGGGATATTGTTCTTGCCCTCAAGGACCTTGTAGGGCAGTGGGGCAGGAAGATATTAATATATATGTGCTTTGAAAGACAAACACAGGCTACTTGGAGAGTTGGGGACCCTGAGCTACTCTGGAACTTTAGTTCCTAGGTTGGAAGCTAAAAGTTACATAGGAGTTTTTCAGGCAAGTAAGTAGGTGTGAGCATTCAAACCTGAGTGAGCCTTTCATGCAACATTACAGCATTGCGTCTCAAGGTAGAAAGCAGCATGGTAAAGAGAGTTGGGAAGTGGAGTGAAGGAGATCATGTAGGGACTTAAAGATATGGGGTTTTATCCAAAGACAGTAAAAGATTTTGAACCAGAAAGGGACAAGACTATATGTGGGTTTTAAAGAGATGACTGTGTCTGCTTGGTAGAGAACAAATTGGAGGGAAGTCAACTTGAATGCAGAAAACCTGCTTAGGAGGGTTATTACAATAGTACAGGCGAGACTTGATAATGCCTCTCACTGGATAGAGAGGACTGGGTGGGCTCAAGAAACACCTAAGAGGTAGAATGGATAGGATTTGGTGATTGATTCCCTTAGAGTATGAGGCATGGGACTGTTTCTGGAATGACTGGCCATATTTCTAAAGTAAGTAAGAAGGTGGTGTTAATTAATGGCATTGGGACCCCAGATGAAATGAGAAGAGTATGGAGAGTGAATATCATTAAATTAAATCAGAAGAGGTAAGCAGTGAGAAGAATGAGGCCTAGGCTGGGCTGTATCAGCCAGTTGTGATAAAGGAGGTTTTGAAATTCATTGGCTAAGGACAGTGATCTTTAAACTTTTTTTTTTTTTTTCTTTTTTTAGGAGAAGAGACCCTGGAGCTATGGCAGGGTCCCTCCCCTCCAGGGGAGAGTGGGGTGAGGGCTAGATTGCTCCTGGGTATGGATCCCCAGTCTAAACTTTTTAGTGTCCTATGCTTATGGGTAAAAATAATTTTTTTTAGTAAGCAGCTCCATAAATTGTATTTATTTATAAATCTTAAAATATTGTCAATCTCTATATTAAATATTAGTAATTATATTACTGTATAGATAAAATAATAGAAATACAAACGGTATCAATATCTTCATGTAACCCAATAGATAATGAAACTTCAGAGGTATCTGGTCTAGAGAATTTTGAAAAACAAAGTATTATTGTTTCAGACATACAACTTCTAAAAGTACCAAAGCCACCTTTAAATCTTTTAATTTAGATGAAATGAAGCAGTCAAGTTAAGCTTTTTAAGGTTAACAATCAATCAATCAATCATCAAACAAATAATAATATAAAGGAAGGCTCCTCAATTCTAAGCTAAACATCAAATTTCTTATCCAAACTCAGAGGCTGGCCAACCTGGGGCCAAGTGGGAACTCCAGAAAAGTACTCAAAGACTGGCTGCTCCCAGAACACACACAAGACTTCAAATCTCATAGGATGTTAGATTGAAAGTATGTATTTATCTATTACTTGTTAAACTAAACTGTTTTAGTTCTGAGTGACAGAGACACAATTTGAACCTACTTAAGCAAAAAGGGGAATTGATTAGGAGGGCTCTGGAGTGTTTTATGGGACCTAAAGAGGGCAATATGGGTATTGGGCAAATGGACCCAGAGACTTGAGTCATATCAGTCCCACAGTCTCAAGTCTTACTTCCTTACACATCTACTTCCTTCCTTTCTTTTATATTAATTTAATTTTCGTAACCTATGAAGTTGATACAACTGTTGTTTCCATTTTATGGATGAGGAAACTGGGGCACAGTAACTTGTTCAGGGTCATAAAGTTAAAATGTGGCAGAGCCAGGATTCAAACCCACGCAGCCTATTGACAGAGCTCACACTCATTAACTTTTCATTATGGAATATTTTAAAGATACACAGAAGTAGAGAGACTCATATAATTAATCCCACGTATGAACTAATCATCTAGCAGTAACAATCATCGACTTATGTTGACTTCGGTTTCATACATAACCCCACTAATTACTTCCCGTTGACAATGGTTTATTTTGAAACAGATCCCGTACATAATTTCATTTCATCTATAAATATTTCAGTGCATATCTCTAAAAGAGAATTTTTAACACTGGCAACACTATTATTAGAACTAACAATTAACAATAATTTCTTAATATCATCAAATACCCAGTGTTAAAATTTCTAGTTGTTTCACAACTTTTTTTCCCTACAGGTGATTATTGGCATTGGGATCCAGATGATACCCAAATATTACATTTGATGGCTCTATCTGTTAAGTCTCTCACTCTCTTTTTTAAAATACTATACTTTATTAGGATATGTAAGACCTAAATAGTTATATTTGAAGTAGAATTTGATAGGTAGCAAAAGACACAGAAAACTAAAGTAGAATGGGAATTCAAAAATAACTTTCAGTGAGTCTCCAAGAATAATATTATTGTTCTGAAAAAAACAAAACAAAAAGAGTGGAATAGTACATGATACCTATTACACTCCTTGGAAAAGACAAAGGATTCTTCTACTTCTAAGCACTTAAACACTTTCCTGTCTAGGAAATCCAATGTACAAATATACACAGGAGATGAAAATACATTTAGTCCTAACTAGTTTACAGATTCCTAAAGACTTTATTATGGCAAACTTTAAACACACAAAAGTAGACATAATACCCTGGATAAGCTTCAACAATAATCATGACTAATCTTGTCTCATAGATAACCCCACTCACTTATTCTCTCCTGTATTACTTTGAAGCAAATCCCAGACATCATATCATCTTATCTGTAAATATTTCTGCGTTTATCTCTAAAAAATAAGGATTTTTAAAAACATAACAAAAATGCCACTATTATCACACCTAAACTATTAACCATGATCCCTTAGTATCATCAAATATCCAATCAGTATTCAAATTGCCAGTTTTCTCATAAGTCTCATAAAGGGGTTTCTTTCATACAGTATGTTTGTTTGAATGAAGATCTAAGTAAGGCCTACAAAATATAGTTGGTTGATAGTTTCTTAAGTCGCTTTTACTGTGTAGGTTCTCCCTCCATTTCTCTCTCTCTCTGTTTTTTTAATTGAAGTATAGTTGATTTACAATGTTGCGTTAATTTCTGCTGTACAGCAAAGTGACTCAGTTTATATATATATAAATTATATATATATAAATTATTTTATATTCTTTTCCATTATGGGTTTTTCTTTTCTTTCGTCAGCTGCATTGGGTCTTCATTGCTGCACGCAGGCTTTCTCTAGTTGCAGGGAGCGGGGCTACTTTTCGTTGTAATGCATGGGTTTCTCATTGTGGTGGCTTCTCTTGTTGTGGGGCATGGGCTCTAGGCGCATGGGCTTCAGTAGTTGTGGCACTCAGGCTCAGTAATTGTGGCTTGCGGGCTCTGGAGCACAGGCTCAGTAGTTGTGGCGCACGGGCTTTGTTGCTCCATGGCATGTGGGATCTTCCCAGACCATGGATCGAACCCGTGTCCCCTGCATTGGCAGGTGGATTCTTAACCACTGTGCCACCAGGGAAGTCCTCCATTATGGTTTATCCCAGGACATTGAGTATAGTTCCCTGTGCTATACAGTAGGACCTTGTCCATACATTCTATATGTAATAGTTTGCATCTACTTACCCCAAACTCCCAGTCTATCCTTTCCCACCCGCTGCCCTCTTGGCAACCACAGGTCTGTTCTCTATGCCTGTGAGTCTGTTTCTGCTTCGTAGATAGGTTCATTTGTGTCATATTCTAGATTCCACATATAAGTGATATCATATGGTATTTATCCTCCCTCCATTTCTCTTTTTCCTCCCTGCAGTGTATTTATTGAAGAAACTGGGTCCCATGATATATCCCGCAGCCCGGATTTTTTTTTTTTTTTTGCGGTACGTGGACCTCTCACTGCTGTAGCCTCTCCCGTTGCGGAGCACAGGCTCCGGACGCGCAGGCTCAGCGGCCATGGTTCACGGGCCCAGCCGCTCCGCGGCATGTGGGATCTTCCCGGACCGGGGCACGAACCCGTGTCTCCTGCATCGGCAGGCGGACTCTCAACCACTGGGCCACCAGGGAAGCCAGCGCAGCCTGGATTTTGAAGGCTGTACCCCTATGATGTCATTTAACATGTTCGTCTGTCTCCCGTATTTCCTGTCAACCTAGTAATTTATCCTAGAGGATTGACCTCGTACAGGTTTGGTTCTTTAAAAGACTGTTTCGGGAGTTCCCTGGCGGTCCGGTGGTTAGGACCTGGTGCTTTCACTGCCGGGCCCAGGTTCAATCCCTGGTCAGGGAATTAAGATTCCACAAACTACACAGTATGGCCACACACACACACAAAAGAGAGAGACTGCTTCACAGGTGGTGTCATGTACTTCCATCAGGAGTCACATAATATCTGCTTGTCTAGCTACTTGATATGTTGACAGTTAGTGATTATCACTGTCTACAGCAGCACTGCCCAAGAGAAATATAATATGAGCCACATATATAATTTTAAGAGTTCTAGTGCCCCTAGTTTTTTTAAAATAAAAAAATATATAATTTTTTGGCCATGCCATGCAGCTTGTGGGGTCTTAGTTCCCCTACCAGGGATTGAACCCAGGCCACGGCAGTGAAAGCACCAAGTCCTAACCACTAGACTGCCAGGGAACTCCTTTTTAAAAATAATTTTAATAATATATTTTATTTAACTCAGTATATCCAAAATATTACCACTTCAACATTTATTTAAAATGTTTAATGAAATCTTTTATAGTCTTATTTTCATACTAAGTCTTGTGTATTTTTTCCACTCATAGCTGGTGGGTGCTAGAGCCTGTTCACACTAGTCTATGAGAGCCAGCTGTGAGCATCTCATCCCAGCTCTATGCTCATGACATCCCTTCGGTTGTTCGAAATAGGCTATGGTGGTAATATTCACTCCACAGCAAACACCAAAAAGAGTTTTTTTTCCATCTCAAAGAGTCAGTTATTAAACATTTATCAGCACACTATTGCTTATATCACATCTCATTAGGGACCAGCCACATTTCAAGTGCTCAATAACCTTGTATGGCTAGTAGATATCATATTACATAGCCCACTAGGCGTTTGCAAATGAGTGTAACTTAGTCTATCATTCCTTCTTCTTTTATTAGCCGGAACAGCTCTATAAATTTTTCTTTAACTATATTTTTTTTACATTTTCATTAGAATATAATTGCTTTACAATGGTGTGTTAGTTTCTGCTTTATAACAAAGTGAATCAGTTATACATATACATATGTTCCCATATCTCCTCCCTCTTGCATCTCCCTCCCTTCCGCCCTCCATATCCCACCCCTCTAGGTGGTCACAAAGCACCGAGCTGATCTGTCTGTGCTATGCGGCTGCTTCCCACTAGCTATCAACCTTACGTTTGGTAGTGTATATATGTCCATGCCTCTCTCTCACTTTGTCACAGCTTACCCTATTTAGCTACCCTAATGTACAGTAAATTCAAGGAAGGCAGGATAAATCCTTGATCATTTTCCTTTATTAACTAGTGTTCAAAATAATGAGTTGGTTCTCCAGTAAAAGTGAAAAATCAATGTTTTCTGGTATCATTATGGACTCACGGATTCTAACATTTAACAGTTTCCATCCATTGCATTTGTTATTTTTATTGATATTTAAATTACCCCATCTTTGGCCAGTGGAAGCCCCTTCGAGTTGAAAGCCTACGCTTTAGACTGCTGTGCTACCACTAGCACGACCCAGACTTTACATTTTATTTTCTAGATCAAAAGTTCAAAAAATGGTGTGTTAGTTTCTGCTTTATAAAAAAGTGAATCAGTTATACACATGCATATATCCCCATATCCCCTCCCTCTTGCGTCTCCCTCCCACCCTCCCTATCCCATCCCCCTAGGTGGTCACAAAGCACCAAGCTGATCTCCCTGTGCTACACACCATTGTAAAGCAATTATACTCCAATAAAGATGTTTAAAAAAACACAAAAAACCCATTGATTTAAAGAGAAAAACGATCACCCAGCAAGCACACCTCTTTAAAAAAAAAAAAAAAAAGCTCAAAAAACTGTGGGATTCATTGGCCCAGCTTGTTTCAGTTGCTCACCACTGTGAGTGGCAGTGTCACGTGGGAACTTGGCAGCTCTGATAGGAATTGAGGGAAGGGCTGTCTCAGAAGAATGATTGTTTGGTAGACAAAACAATAGATGTCCAACCATAACATATTTAAAATATTACACAGAAAATTTTAAAGCACATGATCCTTCTCATGTCATTGATTGGTTGCTTTGTTTATTCATTCAATACATACCTATTAAGGATGTATGATACTCATGGAAATATTATTCTGACTGTAAAAGTTAATTAAAAGAAACACGAGGGCTTCCCTGGTGGCGCAGTGGTTGAGCGTCCACCTGCTGATGCAGGGGACACGGTTTCGAGCCCCGGTCCGGGAAGATCCCACATGCCACGGAGCGGCTGGGCCCGTGAGCCATGGCCGCTGAGCCTGTGCATCCGGAGCCTGTGCTCCGCAACGGGAGAGGCCACAGCAGTGAGAGGCCCGCGTACTGCAAAAAAAAAAAAAAGAAAAAGAAACATGAAGCTATGTGAAATTCTTGAATCCCTAAAGATTTTTGACTTTATCAGACTGAAAGAGAGTGAGTGCTAAAAAAAAATTTACATACATTAGAAAGTAGCACAGAAAGCATAGCTGCACATATTTAAGAAGACAGAGAGCTTCTTTTTGTTTCATGTGAATTCAGGGAAGAGGCACCTTTTAGTCAGACTGTCCTTTAGGTATGAAAAGTAAATTTCACATTAAACAATCTCATTTTAAATTCATCTATGGTAAATTAAATGGAACAAGAAAGAGTTCTAACCGAGCAACTATGGTCTCTCTAACTTAGCATCTTCTTACTGAAATCCCTGAGGGCTCTAACACTGATCCAAAAATCCTACTAATCAACTAAAGATTGGCAGATAGGTATTTATGTCATGCCCATATGTTTGCATAATTTTCAGTAAGCAAAATATGAAGAACCTGTTTTCTTGTAGAAAGAGAGTGCATAGTAATGAAAATATTCAAAGAATGTGTTATGATTCATCAGGTACTCAAAAATAAGCAAAGAAGTATTTCCATGATTTTCTTTTCTTTTTTTTTTTTTTCAATTTTTTTTTTTTGTGGTACGCGGGCCTCTCACCGCTGTGGCCTCTCCCGCTGCAGAGCACAGGCTCCGGACGCGCAGGCTCAGCGGCCGTGGCTCACGGGCCCAGCCGCTCCGCGGCATGTGGGATCCTCCCGGACCGGGGCACGAACCCGCATCCCCCGCACTGGCAGGCGGACTCTCAACCACTGCGCCACCAGGGAAACCCCATGATTTTCTTTTTAAAGACAAAAATATCAATAAAGCTTTCAAACCTGATGTTTAATTTTGTAGTTGTCTTGTAATACTTAAGGTTTTCAATAAAATCCTTGTGCAAGTCAACCATAAAACATGTTAGTGGGGAAAATAATTAATTAACCTGGGGAATAATCAGGGAAATTTACTAGGCAAAGAAAGGCAGAGATTCTGAGAGCCACAAATGAGAAATTGTTATCTTGTTCATTTTATATTAGAATCTTGGTTATCAATTTTTCTGGGGGGGGTGTTGGGGGGTTAGGGGGAGGCTTAGGAGATAATTTAGAAAAATTAAAATGTGATGGATATGGACTGTATTTAAATTTTTTCATTCAATATGGAAATAGTACTATGGGGAGAAAATATGTACACTTGTAGAATTCAATTGATCTATTTTATTGAAGGGGAAAATGGGGCATAACTAGCCATTCTTTCTATTCTTATAGTACTGATCATTCTAGTAGTCCTGTGCTTTCAAAAACAGTAATACATTTTTATGGATTTTCCTTCTAAGAGGGGCTTGTACTTCTCCAAAAAAAAAAAAAATGTTCTTTTGGTCTAAATACTTTCCTTTAGAAGTGTGTTACTTAACAATCCTGATTTGGTTAGCAACCTTTAAATATATTACTTAGTCATTTATGAGAGTTTGGCACTAAAGTTAAATAATTACACTTATTCATGTTTGTCATATTCGTTTTAGCATTACAGGCTTTAATGACTTCTAGGGGACTTGAAGTACATGAAGATTTATTGTCCTTGCTTAGTCACTGTATTTTGTATTATCCGTTTTGGTTAATCTGTTGCAAATTCAAGCTGATGATATTATTGCTTCTACTTGTGTTCTATTGCATGCACCAATAGTGATACACTCTGTCATTTTTTTTTCAGTCAACATCCATAGAAAGATTACCAGTGCAAGGCACTATGCTAGTGTGTTATGGATGCAAAGGTAAATACGACATGATGTCTCTTTAGAGAGTTCATAGCATGGTGGTGCAGACAAATCTATGCACAGGCATGTTAATATAATGTGCTAAGGGCAATGGTAGACATGGATCCTGGGTATCATAAAGGCACAAAGGTGTGTGTGTGTGTTTATGTGTGTGTGTGTTTGTGTGTGTGTGTGTAGGTAGGTAGAAAAATACTTTCTAAGATGAGATGGTAACTGAGGTTGGTTTTATTAAAGAATAATTAGGAATTAACCAAAGGATGAGGAAGAGCGTTGAAAGGGGGAAGGTGTTCCATATAGAGACAGAGAAGAAAAGAAACAGCACCATTGCTAGAGAGGAAAGTGAAAGACAAGATGTATAAGGAGATGATGAGGGATTAAAATAGAAAGTTAGATGGGGGCCAGATCACAAAATTCTTGAATTCCAGGTTAAGGAGCTTGAACTTTATCTTACAAGCAATGAAGAGTCGCTGAAATTTTAAAATAAGGGGTCAAAATGGTAAGATATGGACAGGGCCAGAACAGAGATTGGAAGATTATTTAAGTGGCTGTTGCAGTATTCAGGATGTGAGAGAACTAGGACAGTGATAGCAGAGGCAGAGAGTAAGAAAAGCATTCAAGAACTAGCTAGAAGGTGGACTGGAGAGACTTGGTGATAGATTGAATGTGGGAAATACAGAAAATGGAGGAGTTAAAGACAACTGTGGAGCATAGCGTCAATACCAAACAATAGAGATTATAGGACAAGAAGGAAGTTTGACAGGAAGTGATGACTTTAATAATTTGAGACTTGTTGAGGCTGAGGTGTACCCAGAGGGTTCAGGTAGCAGGCAGCAGCTCTGGGGAAAGTTTTGGGGTGTAGCTGTAGACTTAGTGTCATTACCAAGTGATACTTAAAATCATGTCAAAGGTTCAGGTAACTCAGAAAGAATGTAGAGTGACAGAATGTTTCTCAACTCACTGCGAAGTTATACTTTTAGAGCACTTATCTCCACCATTAACCGTAGACTTTAGATGCAGTACCTATCATGAGTGGATCAGCCAACTTGACTTATCATTAACTTATATATCTTTGGGGTTATTCTCCAAAGCCTAGACATGGAGGCTCATGTTAAGTGAAGAAGCACAGAAAAATACCACCAAAACAAAGAAGCAAACAAACAAAAGTATTGAAAGTTGAATGTGGGCTTCCCTGGTGGCGCAGTGGTTGAGAGTCCACCTGCCGATGCAAGGGACACGGGTTCGTGCCCCGGTCCGGGAAGATCCCACATGCCGCGGAGTGGCTGGGCCCGTGAGTCATGGCTGCTGAGCCTGCACATCCGGAGCCTGTGCTCTGCAACAGGAGAGGCCACAACAGTGAGAGGTCCGTGTACCGCAAAAAAAAAAAAAAGTTGAATGTACTGACAGTTCTTCAGGACTATTTATTATATTCCAGGCACTGGACAATAGCCCCAACATACTAATTCTTTTTTTTTTAATTTATGTATTTATTTGGTTTCGCTGGGTCTTAGTTGCGGCAGGCAGGCTCCTTAGTTGCGGCTCGCCGGCTTCCTTAGCTGCAGCATGCGAACTCTTAGTTGCAGCATGCATGTGGGATCTAGTTCCCTGACCAGGGATTGAACCCAGGCCCCCTGCATTGGGAGTATGGAGTCTTAACCACTGCACCACCAGGGAAGTCCTCTAACATACTAATTCTTCAGTTTGTTCTACCTCTTAGTTCAGCTTTTACACCAAACTCTACCCATCTGGCAAAGACGTCACTAAAGTTTCAGTGATCGAGTTCCTGGTCTAGTACTACGTCTCCTGATAATATGCTGTCAAAGTAACAAGTAGCAATAACACCATAAGATTATTTGTGGAACTTTTAAAATGGCAGTGGAATTCTTTAACTTCAAAAAAACCAAAACAAAACACCCTCTATTATTTTTGTTGACTTTTAAGTTAAATCAGAACTATTTTCTGAGCAGCTTCCAGGAAAGAACTGTGAACAAAACTCTTGTAATGACATTTCAGAACCATGTGTGGCAACCTGCAGATTAGCGCTAACACAATTTCCAAGAGCTACTAAAAATAGGCCTTGTGCAATTGGGCAAAATGAGTGGGTGGATAGATGTTTTTTAAAGTAGGGCCATGACCTCTGAGACTTTCTGTTGTTTTTGCTATGATCCATAAACTGAACAAAGTGCTGTTTTCTTTCTTATAGGAGTAGTCCATGACTAGTCTGGGACCAAGACATTGTATAGAAATGAAGGCATAGTCCTGTTATTGCTTTTAGTGGCAAATGTGGGCTACCCACGCCTCCTCTCCTATTTCCCATGTCCACGGTAAACAGTTTGCTAGAGCAATTCACAATTCTAAGTCCCAACAGTTCCAATTGGCCACAGCAGGTTTTGGTGATCCAGGACTCTGCTTCAGAGTCCTTCTAATCACATTGCTCAGGAATAAGTAAATTACTACTAATCAATTGGAAATGACAAGCAAGATGGAAGTCAAGGGCCGTTGCTGGTCAAGACCTTCCTTTTCTACACCGGATTTAAGGTAGGCACCAAATGTGATTTTCCTTAAGATAAAAAGTGGGCTAAGGGACTTCCCCGGTGGTCTGGTGGTTAAGATTCCGTGCTTCCACTGCAGGGGGCATGAGTTCAATCCCTGCTCGGGGAAGTAAGATCCCACATGCCATGTGGTGCAGCACTGCCCACCCACATCAAAAAAAAAAAAAAAAAAAAAAAAGTGGGCTGAGAATATAAAGATAATCAGAATTGTGCTCTTCCTTCAAGGAGTTCTCAGTGGGGTAAGGGAGACAGACATGTGAGATAAAAGAAATACGGGAGGTTCCTTCACATTTAGAGTTTAATTTGATTTCACAGTGTAAACGAGAAAGGAGAGATGAAAAACAACATGCTCTTAATCTATGTCATCCTATGCAAGTACACGGAGCACAAAGCTTTTACCTCCTGCCTAAACTGATATCCATGAGACCAGGGACAGATAACTTATTTCATTTGGTCACATCAGGGTATTGAGAATTATGTCTCTGAAACATCACAATCAAAAGGGACTTAGTGTTAATAATAAATACAAGCTAGTTAGACATAAATAGCCACAATAAACTGGTTTACTAGAAATCCTGTATTTCACATGGAACAGATCCAAGCATAACATTGGGATACATAAAGTTACCATATAAGAGCTTTAAGAAAGTTCTTCCATAATCCTCAGAGTGAGTCTCGAAAGTACAATGCCCAGCCAAGGATTCTGCAAGTTAAAGAGGTTTGTGGAGAAAGTGGAAGGGATTCAACAGAGTCACAGAGATGATTAAAGGGTTGGAAAAATAGGAGCTAGAAATTATTTAGCCTAAGTTAGAGATGACTACCAGGTTTCTTAATAACAGTATTCAAGCAAAGGAAGGGTTGTTATACACAAGATGATGAACTGCTGCTTTCTATCTCAGCTAGAGAGTGGACAGAAGAAATAGACATTGATTACAGCAGGACAGATCTAAGTTAGATATAAAGAAGAACTTTTGAGAATGAGCATTGTTGGATGAGAGACCTTCTCAGGATCCTCTTCTTGCCCCTGTTCCTTAAATGATGCCATTTCACTGTTTCTTTTTTGTTTTTTTGGGGGGTGCGGGCCTCTCACTGTTGTGGCCTCTCCCGTTGCGGAGCACAGGCTCCGGACGTGCAGGCTCAGCGGCCATGGCTCACGGGCCCAGCTGCTCCGCGGCATGTGGGATCTTCCCAGACCGGGGCACGAACCCATGACCCCTGCATCGGCAGGCGGACTCTCAACCACTGTGCCACCAGGGAAGCCCCTCACTGGTTCTTTTTAAATTCTCTATCTCTTCTCACTTTACATGTTCTCCTTAGTCTATTTCATTTATTCTGACTTTAATTACCCATTATAAGCAGACAATTACCAAATATATATCTCTAAATATTTCCAGTCCAGACTAGTTTCTAAGCACCTCCTGGACATCAGGCTTTTATCTTTCACCTGTTCTATTGCAATAGCATCATAACTGATACCTCTGTATCTTCCAATTTCATTCTCTGGTGTATATGATGGTCTGAACATTTCTATCTAAAAGCAAGTCTAATATGTCATTTCTTTACCTACAATCTTTTTTTAAAATTAATTAATTTATTTATTTATTTATTTTTGTCTGCCTTGGGTCTTCATTGCTGCACTCAGGCTTTCTCTAGTTGCAGTGAGCAAGGGCTACTCTTCGTTGTAGTGCTACTACATGGCATGTGGGATCTTCCCGGACTGGGGCACGAACCTGTGTCCTCTGCATCGGCAGGCGGATGCTCAACCACTGCGCCACCAGGGTGGCCCCAACGCTTTGCTCCTTTTTAATCCCTATATCCAATCCATCACCAACTCCTATAAATTATCCCTCTTAAATATCTCTCAAATGTGTCCAGTTCTCTCCACCTTTATTTACCATGATCAGTCCAAGCTTTCATCATCTTTTAAAGTTTTGCCTATGCCATGCAGCTTGTGGGATCTTAGTTCCTCAACCAGGGACTGAACCCATACCCCCTACAGTGGAAGCGCAGAGTCCTAACCACTGGACTGCCGGGGAATTCCCTCATCATCTCTTGTAATAGCCTCTATTTCCTCTGGTCCTATTCCTATACATATTCTACAGCCAAGATGATCTCAAAATCCAAACCTGATCATGGTACTTCATGCTGCCCTTTCCTCCCACCTCATTCAAAAGCCATTCAGCAGCTTCTCGTTGTTCTTATCAAAAAGACAAACTTACAGCTGCTACACAATGGATCCCGCCCACTTCATCTCAAACCCACCTTGTCTCACATCCTTCTCCCCTCCCTCAACTTCTCCAGCCACTCAGCCTTGCTTTCCAACCTTCAAACCTGTGGTGGCCCATTCCTCTGCAGGCCTCGACACAGGCTGGAAAGCCATCTTTCTTCTCCATATCACTGAATTAACTCTTCATCAGCCTGCAGATAGCAGCTTAAGAGACACTTTCCCAGAGAAATCTGCTCCGAATCACCCTCTGGAGTTGTCATATTTTTTTATTATAAGTTCCAAAAGCACCATCTTCTTCTCCTTCTTGCCCCCTCTCTTCTTTTTACTTTTTATTTTATGATTAGTTGATTGCTAACCTCCTCCATTCCATTAGACTGTAAGCTTCATGAAAGCAAGAACTGTGTCTATTCTTAATCGCCATTTTACCTCCAGTACTGAGTATAGCACCTGGCACATAGTAAGTATTTGAAAAGTTGAGTAAATTAATTTGTTGGTTGATATTTGCCCCACACTGAGCTAAGTGCTTTACGTATATTATCTCATTACGTTTTTAAAACAGAGTTATGAGGCTACTACCATTCTATTATTAGCTCCATTTTACAAATGAGTAAAACAGGATCTAGAGATATTAGGTGATTTTCCCAAGTTTCACAACATGAACACTGAAGTCCTCGGCAGTAAAACTACATGCGTGACTGTTATCCATCAGTTGTGGATATCTTTGTAGATGTAAACATATTAACTAAAGTGCCATTATTGAGCGTGTGAAAAGGAAGAAATCTCTGAATCACAAATTGATCATTTATGTCTCTTGAGCAAACCTGAAAATCCTGAAATATTTAAGAGTCAACAACAGAATCCCACGGTTGTTAGGTCAGGTTACTTAAACAGAAGAAAAAAGTAGGCTGTACCTGGATTGTACTTGTTCAATGAGTCTAATTGTTTCACTGACCAGTGAGGCATAATAACTTTGCACAGTACAACACTAACTATGACTGGCCTGGGAAACACATCTCAAAGCGGTGAAAAAAACACATCAAGCCACAATTATTGACGATTTTCATCACACCAACAGGAAAACAAGTTACCTCACTTATGTTGACTGTCTTTATACATGCCCATGACACTACTGAGCAACTGTAAGCAGTGCAACTACTTTGAGCAGTCTAGGCAAAGGTACTTAGGGATTTTTCCTTCTCCCCCCCACGCCATCTGGTCCACCCAGATGAGAATAGAGGTATGACACCACGGCTATTCTTAATGGCTCTTGTTGCAAGAGCAATAACTCAAAATTTGAGGCAAATTTTATGTTAGTTGATCACATATGTTTATAAGAATTTCATCTTCATTTCTGGAAGTTGTGTTAAGGATTTTTAAAGTATCACACCATCTTTTATGAAATTATTGCCAGTGTGACTGTGGAATTCTCAGTATACCTGAGAGGTGGGAGGCTGATAGGTATGTACTCTTCAGGGTACTGTACAGGATGTCGTTAGAAGTCTTATTAGCTTCTCAGGCAGGACTTCAAGAGGTGGCAATAACTAGATCTCAATAATACTTCAGATCTCCAGCTCAGGTATGGGCATCCCCAAACCGGGCTTGATCGCTATATTTAAAATCTATGAGATTTTGGACACTACGTCAAACCAATCAAATTTAGAAGAGACTGCCAATTCACTGTTTTTCAATGGAACATTTATCTGGCAGGATAACCCATTTCCTTTACTAAGGGAATTTCTTCCTAGTGGATGACTACATAGAAGGCCCAATTAAAGATCAGATTTTTGGATGAGCGACAATTAGGAATTAAATGTTATTAAGAAGTATCCAGAGCTTCCCTGGTGGCGCAGTGGTTAAGAATCCGCCTGCCAATGCAGGGGACACGGGTTCGAGCCCTCATCTGGGAAGATCCCACATGCCTCGGAGCAACTAAGCCCATGCGCCATGGCTGCTGAGACTGCGCTCTAGAGCCCACATGCCACGGCTACTGAAGCCCACGCGACTAGAGCCTGTGCTCTGCATGCAACAAGAGAAGCCACTGCAATAAGAAGCCTGTGCAATTCAACGAAGATTGGCCCTGGCTCACCGCAACTAGAGAAAGCCCCGCGCACAGCAACGAAGACTCAATGCAGCCAAAATAAATAAATAGATTAAAAAAAAAAGTATCCAATTTAGTCATTTCCTTGCTTAAAAACTTTCATTCTCCCCATTGCTTTCAGGAAAAAATACAAACTATTTATTGATCTTTCCCCCTCCTTTCTTTTCAAATTTCACTTCAAGCATTTTTATAGTCCACACACACTGAACGACTAAAAATTTCCTTACTTTTATGATAAATTTCCTTTCATTTTGACGACATTCATATCTATATTTCAAAACCCTGCTCAAGGATCTATATTCCTTAGCAATTCAATTTTTCAAACAGTCATTCTATCCTCCATGTTTTCATAGCATTTTGTACATATCCCTATCAATACTTAACTGTTATAATTGTTAATTTACATATTAATCTCCCTCACTGAAATGTGAGTTTCTTGGGGGTTGGGACAATCTTCTTTATCTATTAAATTCTAGTGTTTGGCAGGCAGTAGGAAAAAAAAAAAACTTTAAAATGCTTGTTGCTATGTCCATTAAACTAGGTGGTAAATTGGCTGTCTCAATTCCTGAACAATTCCAGAATATTCTATTTTATAAAATATTCCCCTTTACATTCTGTTAGACCAGTGGTTCTCTCAGGGTTCTGAATTTTGTGAGTTAGTAAAAAAGTTTTTAAAAATATTTTGGGGAGCAATAAAGAGCATTAAAAAAAGCTACCATCTGTTAACATCTTAATTTCAAAATATGTACCTTAAGCTTAAAACATCAGAAAGGATATAACTTCAGAATAATCAACAGTCTTAAACTGAACAAATTTAACTTTACGAAAAGTTCTGTAGATTGTATTTATTTTTCATTTTATCACCAACTGGTGAAATATAGCATTTGGGAAATGTTGAAATAGTTCAGTGTCCTCCCCAAAATAATTTTGAAAAATTAAGTACCCTTTTATGCATTCTTTTTTTTTTTTTTTACTTTTTATGTAATTTTGGCTGTGTTGGGTCTTCACTGCCGCACGCGGGCTTTCTCTAGTTGCGGTGAGCAGGGGCTACTCTTTGTTGGGGTGTGTGGGCTTCTCATTGTGGTGGCTTCTCTTGTTGCGGAGCACGGGCTCTAGGTGCGTGGGCTTCAGTAGTTCTGGTGCGAGGTCTCAGTAGTTGTGGCGCAAGGGCTTAGTTGCTCCGTGGCATGTGGGATCTTCCCGGACCAGGGCTCAAATCCATGTCCCCTTCATTGGCAGGCGGATTCTTAACCACTGCACCACCAGGGAAGCCCCGCTTTTATGCATTCTTAAGGTAGCATCTGAGATATTTTCCTTGTAAGTTCAAATTGTTGTAATGAATGTCATCTCTGGCATGTTGTAAATATTGACACTAAAAAATAAAATTATATCTTCTTAGAAAATCCAATCAATGGAATCTTTATACCATATTTATTTGATACCCACAATCATTCACTTAAAAATATCTCTACTGGGGACTTCCCTGGTGGTGCAGTGGTTGAGAATTTGCCTGCCAGTGCAGGGGGCACAGGTTCGATCCCTGGTCTGGGAAGATCCCACATGTCACGGGGCAACAAAGCTTGTGTGTCACAACTACTGAACCCGCGCTCTAGAGCCCAAGAGCTACAACTACTGAGCCGGCATGCCACAACTACTGAAGCTCTCACGCCTAAAGCCTGTGCTCTGCAACATGAGAAGCCACTGCAAAGAGAAGCCTATGCACCACAACGAAGAGTAGCCCCTGCTCGCCGCAGATAGAGAAAGCCCATGAGCAGCAATGAAGACCCAAGGCAGCCAAAAAATTTTAAAAATATATCAATACATGCTCATACAACACAAGAAATATAGCCAATATTTTATAATAACTATAATTTATTTATTTTCTTTTATTTATTTTTGGCTGAGTTGTGCCTTTGTTACTGCACGCGGGCTTTCCCTATTTGCAGTGAGCAGGGGCTACTCTTTTTTGTGGTACGTGGGCTTCACATTGCGGTGGCTTCTCCCGTTGCAGAGCACAGGGCTCTACGCGTGCAGGCTTCATTAGCTGTGGCTCGAGGGCTCTAGAGAGCATCCTCAGTAGTTGTGGCGCATGGGCTTAGTTGCTCCGCAGCATGTGGGATCTTCCCGGACTAGGACTCAATCCTGTGTTCCCTGCATTGGCAGGCGGATTCTTAACCACTGTACCACCAGGGAAGCCCTATAATAACTATAAATGGAGTATAATCTTAAAAAATTGTGAATCACTTTGCTGTACATTTGAGTATTGTAAATCAACTATACTTCAATTAAAAAAAAAATCTAATGGGACTTCCCTGGCGATCCAGTGGTTAAGACTCCGTGCTGCCACGGCAGGGGGCACCGGTTGGATCCCTGGTTGGGGAACTAAGATCCCGCATGCCATGCAGCCAAAAAAAAAAAAAAAAAAAAAAAAAAAAATAGAAGGAAGAAAGAGCTTATTAAAAAGATACATGAACAAACAGATGGAAAATCTACATTATTCCTTTATTTCCATTCTACTTCCCCACAGAGTTTTATAATATTTATACTCAGAAGTCTATTATCAATTTAAATTTAATTAAAAAAAATTCTATGACCCTAAATGTCATAAAATATCCTGAAATGAGTTACCATTATAATTACTAATTCACATTTGGTCAAAGGAACATAAATATATTGATATTAAATATGACATAAACATTTATTGGAAATACATTCCTTAATTAGCTGAGTTTTTTCAACTAATTAATGTGCCAAGAATTTGTTTTCTAGGGAATTCCCTGGCGGTCCAGTGGTTAGGACTCGGTTCTTCCACTGCAGGGAGCATGGGTTTGATCCCTGGTTGGGGAAATAAGATCCCCACAAGCGGAGCAGTGCAACCAAAAAAACATTGTTTTCTATAGTGAAAATGTTCTTCTTTTTTTGAATACGTGCTGCGGACATTTGTTCACAAAAAATTATGGGTGATGGGAATAGAAAGGGTTTTGTTTCAACTACATCACAAAATTCTTTAAACTCCTTCCAAGATATGTGCAAAACCCCCTAGTGATCTATCATTGAAAATTATTTTTAATGATGAATTGACACTTCAATTAGGGCCTTCTTGAGTTTTGATGAAAGTAAAAGCTGGAATCAGAGCTGCAAAAGCGTAGTTACCAAATAATTATGACATTTACTTCCTCTATTTGTCTCTGGTGCTCTTTTTCCATCCTTGGGCAATGTAAAACAGGAAGATCAGTGATGGGCGGACCGCTTGCCTCTTTTGGTGAAGTGGAAGAAAGGTGATCGTGAAAAGGGAGGTGGGAAAGGAAAACCAGCTTGAGAGGAACATTCTCCAGCAGTTCAGTTTTGGAAAACGAATGCGTATGGAAGTTGAAAGCCTGACAGCTTATTATCTTAAAAAACCATCTATGTGCTCACATATCCCTTGGAAATTCTGTGTATACCTCCAGGGCTAAGCACACCCCAGTTTGAAGGGCACTGGACTAGACCTGAAAGTATTAAGTGTTTTCTTTGAAGCAGTTACATTCCAATCCTGGGATGTACCCTCAATCTTGAACACATGGAAGATACCCTAATCACCGCTTTGGGATGGTATGTTTCTTCTGTAAAGACCGATCTCATGATTGATATTGATTCTCTCAGCTTTAGTTTCAAAGTGTGGTATTTTCTGACCTTGACATGACCTTCAAATTCTGGGAGAAAGGAGTTACGTTATCTAGAATGTAAGCCTCCTATGAAGTTATTGCCTGAAGTTATGTAGAAAGTCCTGCTTTAGGGTATTTCTTCATGACATTGTACCTTTACAGCCTGGCCATCTTTCTGTCTTCCGTGTTTTCTCACCTGGTCCTTCTGAAGGTAATTGGTTTGCATTTGCAAATTTATGAAAAAGGTGGTTTAGTGTGGAATCTATGGCTACTGAATAGAGCCTAGTTAATCAGTCTAGCAGGAACATGAATCTGTGAATCAAACAGTATCTGTAAACCAAATATTTGGGTTGGAACTCCTACAAAAATCAGTATTCTATATGTGGTTTTAATAATTCAGTTTTCAATAAAAATAAATATCGACCTCCTCCCCTAGTCCATAGTTCTCATCCTTTGAAGCCTATATAAAAATTCATATTGTAAAAAGAATCTATTTTTGTGCAACTCATATATACAAAGGAGGCATTTTACTTTTTACTTCCTCTCTCTGAGAATAGAGTGAACTAACTCGTTTTTGTGATTAATTAGAATATAGACACTGCAATCACAAAAGGGTTACCTATCATTAAATTTAGAATTTAAAAGCATAACTTCAGGGGCTTCCCTGGTGGCACAGTGATTAAGAATCCACCGGCAAACGCAGGGGACACAGGTTCAAGCCCTGGTCTGCAAAGATCCCACACGCCGCGGAGCAACTAAGCCTGTGCGCCACAACCACTGAGCCTGCGCTCTAGAGCCCGTGAGCCACAACTACCGAGCCTGCGCTCTACAGCCCGTGCTCCGCAACAAGAGAAGCCCGCGCACCGCAACGAAGAGTAGCCGCCGCTCTCTGCAACTAGAGAAAGCCCATGCACAGCAACGAAGACTCCATGCAGCCAAAAAAAAAAAAAAAAAAAAAAAAGCATAGCTTCACAGATAAAGCGGTTTTGTGTGAATTTTTAATGACGTAGTAGTTGAAATTGGAATTTTTATGCACTAGCTTTAATTTAAAAATATTTCAAAACAACCTTTCTACAACTACATATTTTATGGAAATGCCTTACATTGTATAACATGCAAATATTATCAACACTTAAAACCTACCATAACATATTTCTGTTCTACTAGTTTATTCAGTAAAAATCTGTTTTAGTCTTTTGTTGAAAGTTCAAGGTTGTGTGTACCTAGTGCCTGCCAATCTGAACATTCATATATTGATTCATTTAACAAATCCTTCCTGATTGTATGCTATGTCGTAGTCACTGTTTCTAGATGCTGAAAATACAATATTGAGCAAACCCAGAAACAGTCCTTGCTTGCATGGAGCTATCAGTCTGTTGGCAGAGTATGCAATAATCAAATAATTATACACATTTAAAAACTGCAATTTTGGACTTCCCTGGCAGTCCAGTGGTTAAGACTCTGCACTCCCAATGCAGAGGGCATGGGTTTGATCTCTGGCTGGGGAACTAAGCCCCCGCAAGCCGCATGGTGTGGCAAAATATAT
>NW_020172369.1:5549183-5556345 GCF_003031525.2 Neophocaena asiaeorientalis asiaeorientalis | reverse complement strand
ATTTTGACATGTTTAAAAACGGCTGTTGCCACAAGTGCTGTGAAGGAGAGGAAAAAGTGCTGGGAGAATCTGCAACAGGATATTTGAATGTTGGGAAGTGTGGGTGGTCAGAGAAAGCTGCCCTGAGGAAGTGATGTAAGAATGAATGTGGGGGGACTTCCCTGGTGGCACAGTGGTTTAAGAATCCACCTGCCAATGCAGGGGATATGGGTTCCAGCCCTGGTCTGGGAAAATCCCACATGCCACGGAGCAACTAAGTGCGTGCGCCACAACTACTGAGCCTGTGTTCTAGAGCCCGCGAGCCACAACTACTGAGCCCGCGTGCTGCAACTATTGAAGCCCGCGCGCCTAGAGCCCGTGCTGCGCAACAAGAGAAGCCACAGCAATAAGAAGCCCACGCACTGCAATGAAGAGTAGCCCCTACTCGCCACAACTAGAGTAAGCCCACATGCAGCAACAAAGACCCAATTCAGCCAGAAAAATCAATCAATCAATTTATAAAAAAAAAAAAAGAATGAATGTGGGTTCATTAGAAGAAGGGAAGGAAGAGCGTTATAGACAGGGAACAGTTCAAAGGCCAGACAGGGGTCAAAGCAAACCTGAAGGACAGAAGGAGGCTAGCTTCTGGAGGAGAGGGTTAGAGGAAGAAGGAGAGGCTGGAGAGGTGGAAGGCAGCCAGACTTGCTGGGCTCTGCAGGGCTTTAAAGTGTTTTGATATGTAGACCAACAGAAAATAATTAAAACTTTTGTAGGGTTTTAATGTGGGTGGGGTGATAAAATCAGATTGGCATTTTAAAAAGATTACTGGCTTCACAGTAAGAATGGATTAGAGGGCAGGGCTAGAATGTATGGTTTAGTGAGATAGATGCTACCCTGAACATATGCATGTAAACACAAGCTTTTGAAATATAAATCATGTTTTAAAGGGATTTAGAATTTTCTAAGAAAAGAATCACTGGTTTTTATCTTTTAAATCTTTGTGTTTATTTTTGGGGGCCAGGGCAAAGTTGGTTCACGATACATGGAGAAAAAGAAGAAAGAACAGTATTTTCCAGAAGACCTGGGGAAAAACATATCATCAAAGTTAACTTTTTCCCCAAAACCAAAAACAGCTGTATTTTTTGGATTATATACTCAATATAAATTATAATATCAGTATAAGACAGTATGGAAAGTACATCCTTTTAAACTACTTTTTATGCTTGTAGTCACATACAAACTTATATATACGCTCTTGGGAGCATGGCTGTTTTGTTCAGTAACGAATATATGCCCAGTACTTAACAAAGTAGGTGCTCAGTAGCTATTAACTGCATTAATTATTGCTGTTATATCTGTTAATATACATATTGCTTTTTTCACTCAATAATAAGCCCTGGACTTACATAATACCACATCAACCTTTTTAATGGCTCAATAATTCATTATAGGCATGTGACATAAGGTATGTAAACAACCCCACACTGACGGAAGCTCAAGATTTTTAGGCTTATAAACACATCCTTGTGATTCAATGAGCATCCTTGCACAGACATTTTAATACTTGTCTAGGATAAATTCCTAGAACTGAAGTTGCTGGGTAAAAAGATATATACACATTTTATATTTTGATACCTATAGCCAAATAGCCTACCAGAAAAGTTGTTCCTATCCCCATTCTCAATTGTATTCATTTTCCTATACCTCTGATGGGTTAAAAAATTTCATCTCCTGGTGTTTTTAATGCACATTTCTCTGATTATTGGCCAGATCTGCACGTCTTTTCATAAGTTTACTAGCCACTTGTATTTTCTCTTCTGTGATTTTCTAATACATGTCCTTTGCACATTTCTTTTTCTTCTACTAGATATGTGTTTATCTTATTGATTTATGAGAGCCCTTTGGATATTAGTGATATTAAGCCTCTTTCTGTCATATATATCCTTATTTCTTTTTCCTAGTTCACTCTAAAAAATCTTTATTACATCTTTGGAAAACAAAAGTTTTATAATTTATATAGTCAGTTCTGACAATCTTTTCCTTTAAGGTTTCTGGCCATTGTATTCTGCTTCGAACTAGGTCTTTCACTCCCCAGTATTATAAAAATACCTCCCTAATAACATTTTCTTTTGGTACTTTTTACACCTTTGAGAACATTTCTGGAGGGCAATTAGGTGATACTAATAGGACTTTATAAAATGTTCATTCCCTTTGCCAGAAATTCCCCTTTTAGAATTTATCCTAAAGGAATAAGATACAAAGTTTTAGTTTCAAGGATACTCGCTAAAGAGTTATTTATAATGGCAAAAAACCCAAAACGGTAAACAATGAAATGTTCCCCGATGCAAGACTGGTTAAATCAATTACGGTATATCTATATCCATTAAAATACAAAAAATATTTAATCATATTAAAACATATTAAAAACTAAAAGCAGAAATATGCTAAGTCCAATTCACAAACACCAAAAAAAACTTTTTGGCTAGGCACAAAAAAAGAAGACTGTATTTGCACAATAGTGGTTAGTTCTGGGCACTGATGACCTTTTTTCTTTTTCTTTTCTTCTATGAGAGTATTTGAACAATAAAAATATTTAAAATTTAGTGTAGCTTACAATTATGCAGATAAAACATCATTAAGTGTATTAGTTGTTTTAGTAGCCAAGGGTGCCTTAGACTAGAGAGCATTATCCTTGTCTTCAACTTGCAAAGGCAAATTTTGCCTCATCCAATAACTTAAGCAATAACAATAAATTAAGCAAGTCAATTAACCTTTTCGTACTTGGGTATCCTCAACTGTTGAATGAAGATAATAATACCTACCCCGATTTAACTCACGAGGAAGTTGTGTAAATTGTAATTCACTGCAAGCAACATACAAAATGGTGCTAATATTATTTATATTCAACTCCATGATTATCATTGTTTTTGCTTAAGCCTCTTTATTGAGGTATGATTGACATATGAAAAGCAGTACATATTTAATGTACACAATTTGATGAGTTTGGAGATAAGTATACACTTATGAAACCGTTACCACTACCTATGCCATAAATGTATCCATCATCTCCCAAAGTTTCCTACAGCCCGGTCTGTTTACTGATTATTTTTGTGATAAGGACACTTAAGATCTATCCTCTTCCCAAAATTTGAAGTGTACAGTACAGTATGGTTAACTATAGGCACTATGCTATACGGTAGATCTCTAAGACTATTCATCTTTTATAAGTGAAACTGTACCCTTTGACCAATACCTCTTATTTCCCTCTCCTCCCAGCCCTGGCAACCACCATTCCATCTTCTGCTTCTATGAGTTTGACTAGATTCCTCACATAGGTGGCATCCCGTAGTATTTTTCCCTTTGTGTCTGGCTTATTTCACTTAGCATAATGTCCTCAAGGTCCATCCATGTTGCTGCAAATGGCAGGATTTCCTTCTTTTTAAGGAAAAAAAAGGTGGAACCCACCGTGTGTTATACGATTATTGCTGCTTTTAATGTAAATGCAATGGAAATGGTAGGTCAATATCTTTAAAAAGAGTATTTTTAATTATCTAAGGGAAAGAAGAAACAAAAGAAAGAAGTGGCCTACCAAAACAGACTGTAAGGGAAGACGATTATCCAGTAAACATTTATTAATTGTCTACTTTGTGCTGGGTTGGTGCAGAGGTAGGGGAGAATAAGAGTGAATAATACAGAGTCTCTATTCTCAGGTACTTTATTCCGGTGGATGACTCATGTCAGTGCCACAGACAGAATCACAGACCATTGTCCCTAGAACCTAAAGAGGCAAAGTGCTGACAGAGGCAAAGTGCCTCTACCAAGGCAATAAAGGACAGTCAAGTTCGACTGTTAGAAATCAGCTGAACCAGGTCTAGGAGCTCAGCCTCATCACAGAGTTACAGTGGAAGAGTTATCAAGGTAACCTGCAGCAGTTCCACACAGCCTAAAGTGAAATTAGGGGACAAATTGGTTGGGGGTGCCCCATTCTGAAGGGGTTCCCCTGGTAAGCATACGGGGGAATCCCCTTAAATATGGTAGAACCCCTACTGTAAATATAGGGGCTAGAGGGGAGAACAGATCCTGGCTTGCTGCTAGGAGGCTGGAAGGGGTGGGGGAATTCTTAAAAACTCCATTTACAGAACAGGAGATCCCCTTCTGTTACTCAAAGTTCCCTTGTACAGGGTATTCGTAGCCATTTGTGGATTACTATCCTCTTGAACTTTGTTTCTGATTCGATCTTCCTTCAGGGTTTAGAAGAAGACACCTGAGTATATATTTATACATATAAAATGATAAAAATATAAATACATACACACACATACACCACACACTCCCACTGTTTGGCTGTTAGGCAGTCAGTGGCCCTAGAATTTAAGTCATTTATTTGTACCACTTGAATCTAGTGTTGTTCATTCCTCATCGGTGCATGTTTAAACATAATTCCAGACAGAAGATGATGCGAATTTTACAAAATACAAGGTAAGATATATGTCTGAGAAAAATACAGTTCGGACACAATTAACTTTATGGATTCAAGCATTTCTGGTGATTCTGGTGCTATAGGAATCAGCAAAAATAATAATACTATCATAAACTTATATATTGCCTACTATGTACTAAGCATATACGATGAAAAGAAGCAAAGATATGAATTTAACAGTATGGGGATGAAAATAATCTTTAAAGTTGAAATTTTAAAATTCTTAAGTACATTTTACTTCCCATCACCTTAACCCTAGATAAGCAATTAACTTCAGTAATTGTTCCCTCCTTTTATGGAGGAGGAAGTGGTGGTTAAAATTGAATAAATAGTGTCTATATATTTATTTGCAAAGTGCCTGGAATTTAAAAAATGTATTAAGGACAAAGCACAGTATTATTATAACATTCTTCCACATATTACATGGAAGCACATAATACATACAGCCAAGCAGGCAGAATCCTCTCATTTCTCCAACGTACAAATTAGGTCATCATAGATTCCACTGTCCTAAACTTTCCAACTAAAACAAAGCTGGACAAAATTTTTTAAAAACCCACAAACTGGGGCGCCCCTGGTGGCGCAGTGGTTGAGAGTCGGCCTGCCGATGCAGGGGACACGGGTTCGTGAACAGGTCCGGGAAGATCCCACATGCCACGGAGCGGCTGGGCCCGTGAGCCATGTCCGCTGAGCCTGCGCGTCCGGAGCCTGTGCTCGGCAACGGGAGAGGCCACAACAGTGAGAGGCCCGCGTACGGTAAAAAAACAACAACAACAAAACCCCCACAAACTGTACCAACCTGAGGACCTATATTGGAATTTCAAGCTGTTGATCACTGGTGGCCAGGTGACAATATGGACAGGTGGCAATATGATCATTACTGAAAAAAAAAAAACTCAAAGCCAAAATCCTTTTGTGGCAAGTTAGTATCATCATTCCTTACATTAAAATTACATTTCATCTATAAGGCAGAAGTCATATTTTTTGTTTGATATACAACACTGTTCATTTTCACAGATACCAAAATTACAGTGAATCAAGTGAAAGTTGTTTTGACTAAATCTATATAATCAATAACATATGAGTCTGGTTGTGCATGCATGTGTTTAGTCCATTTAAAAATATTAAGACAGGGCTTCCCTGGTGGCGCAGTGGTTGAGAGTCCGCCTTCCGACGGAGGGGACACTGGTTCGTACCCCGGTCCGGGAAGATCCCACATGCCGCGGAGCGGCTGCGCCCGTGAGCCATGGCCGCTGAGCCTGCGCGTCCGGAGCCTGTGCTCACGCAATGGGTATCTCTGTGAAAATCTGTCTTTTTTATTAAAGTTAATCTTGAAAAACAGCATATTCCATATTCCACATGGTATATTCAAAGCTTTAAATATTATTTTAAAAGAAGAAATTTCTGAATCGCAAGACTAGAGAACCTAAAAATTGTAACACATGCTCTTTATTAAACATACACAATTTTCATTAATATATAATGTAGAAGATTAAAATCTCTAACACAGGATAATCTAAAACTGTAGAGTTTGTATTTTTTTCCCCATGCACGTCCTGACATATATTAATGTAAGAAGTAACATATCATTTTTTCCCACTCAATAATTATCTTGAACATATTTTACATTAGTTTGTGATTAAACTTTTAATATATTTTTTTAATTTTTAATTTACTGAGTTATTTTTAAGGTTACATACACTGTTTCATTTAGTCTTCTTATTATATTTCTTAAAAGAGTAAAAAGCTCCTCCATAGTTTGAAAATCTTTTTTTAACCTGAAATAGGTTTGAATAAAAATAATTTAAGATTTCACACTTCTTGTTTTCTTTGCTTTTCCTTTTATTTTTTCTTCTTGTGTTTTTACAAGTTTGTTTCACATTTCAAAATAGTAAAATGAATCTAAGCACTTTAGATTTTGCTAAATTTAGCATATTAAAAAATTTTAAATAGGAGTATAAGGGCTCTAAGATGGAAAATCTTCTGAAAAACTTGACTACGATTATTATTGTAAGAGTTTCATTTCCAGCTCCATCTGTTCTTCTAATCATTCTAAATTCCAAATGCAGTGTAAACAGTTAAAAAAAACAAGTCTTACAAATCAATTCTTGCCTTTACACACACGATCTTCGGAGTCGCACGCAGCGTCTGTATAAGCAGACTCCTCCCCACTCTTGGGGAAAACCCTGCCTAATATTTATAACGTTATGACATACTGTAATACTCACAAGGTGGTTGTAGAAGTATAAACACGACTGGAGTTATCTGATTGGCTGCTGGTGATGTAACACCCATGTCAATACTTCCCACTGAACGCACGTGTTCGACCTTTTATTTAAATTTCCATTTCATCACAGCAATAAGACACTCGGGGCGGTGCATTTTCTGTGAAATGATTATTGCCTTGGGCCTGAGGTGCTGCCTCGCACACACAATACATCAGACGAGGAGGTGTCCGTGGTTGCAACCTCCTCGCGTGAAAGGCACAGCCTGGTCCAGTCTTTGTGAAGGAACAAAATAAGTTCACTTCCTTGGGCACCGCCACCCACCCCCAGCAAATGACAAGGCTGGAGCGCAGCTCCCACCGCACAGTTATTTCCAAAGTCCCAGGTGAACTCGTGGCGAGAGAAGGAAAATGTGCTTCCCGGGCGCGGGTAGGTGCGTGCGGGCAGCGGGGAGACGGCCAGACCCTGACACACTTCA
>NW_020172369.1:5502252-5549064 GCF_003031525.2 Neophocaena asiaeorientalis asiaeorientalis | reverse complement strand
TGGCGTTCGGGGGAGGCGGGTTGGTCACCGCCGGCGGCGGCGGCGGCGGCGGCTCCGCGAACAATAACGTTGGCGGGGAGGCCTCGGCTTGGCCCCAGCACCCCCAGCCAAGACAGCCCCAGCCGCCAGCGCCGCAGCAGCTCAATGGGCGGGGGGCCGACGAGGAAGTGGAATTGGAGGGCCTGGAGCCCCAAGACCTGGAGGCCTCTGCCGGGGTGGCCGCCGCCGCCGACGAAACCAAGGAGTTGCTGCTCCCCCAAGACGCGGGCGGCCCCACCTCGCTGGGCGGCGGTGGCGCAGGGGGCCCCCTGCTAGCGGAAAGGAACCGTCGGACTCTGGCCTTCCGAGGCGGCGGCGGCGGCGGGGGGCTCGGCAACAATGGCAGTAGCCGCGGCCGCCCCGAGACCTCGGCGTGGCCCCTGAGGCATTTCAATGGGCGAGGGCCCGCGGCCGTGGAGTTGGAGCTGGACGCGCTGGAGGGGAAGGAGTTGATGCCAGACGGCGCGTCCCTGAGCGACAGCACCGAGGACGAAGAGGAGGGGGCGAGCCTGGGCGACGGCAGCGGGGCGGAAGGCGGCAGCTGCAGCAGCAGCAGGCGGTCGGGCGGCGATGGCGGGGACGAAGCGGAGGGCAGCGGAGTGGGAGCTGGCGAAGGAGAGACTGTCCAGCACTTCCCGCTCGCGCGGCCCAAGTCCCTAATGCAGAAGCTCCAGTGCTCCTTTCAGACCTCCTGGCTCAAAGATTTTCCCTGGCTGCGCTATTCCAAGGATACTGGCCTTATGTCTTGCGGCTGGTGCCAGAAGACCCCCGAGGACGGGGTAAGCGGTGACCTGCCTCCTGTGGGGCACGACGAGCTTTCGCGAGGGACCCGCAACTACAAGAAAACCCTCCTTCTGAGGCACCACGTCTCTACCGAGCACAAACTCCACGAAGCCAACGCCCAGGTACGGTGTATTCTCCTGCTTCGGGGGAAAGGTTTATCAGCTGAAAACCCCGTTTTCCTGGGTGAAGACATCTTTCCTGTTGGGAGAGAGGTGTCGGGAGCTTACGCGTGGGGGGGTTAGAAAACCTGGGGACAAGTTTTCAGAAGTTACCGGGGGA
This sequence comes from Neophocaena asiaeorientalis asiaeorientalis, assembly GCF_003031525.2. NCBI lineage: Eukaryota > Metazoa > Chordata > Mammalia > Artiodactyla > Phocoenidae > Neophocaena > Neophocaena asiaeorientalis. Next base: position 5,547,963 of record NW_020172369.1, on the reverse strand, counting down.
GGGGGAGGGGGGAATAACAATTTTCTAATCGTAGCGCTGAATTTGTTTTAATTTTTTCATGACGCAGATTTCTTTGCCCATCAGGTTGAATCAAAAGGAAAGTTTAATTCCCGAGGTGGAAGGGTTTAACCCTGTAAGGTTAGCTTTGTGGGGTCAAAATGTTATTAGCTGTGGTTTTAGGAAAGGTGCTTTATGTTGGTAGTCTTTCAGCTTGCCGGTGGAAGTCAAATCTGGTAACTCTTTGAAGAATGAATTAAACAATTTCCTTAATCTTTGACGCAACCCCTTTTAGGAGAACAACCAACGGAGAAAAATATTTTTTATCATATCAGGATAATGTGAAATATGAGAGCAGTATGTAAATGTAGGGGAAGCTATGTGTATAACTCCTTTTTCGTGGATTATTTTACTAAATTCATCTCCATTAAACTTGTTGAACTTCTCTTTCCAAAGGCATACTTTTGGTAAATTGTGGTAGTTTTTGTTTCCTTCTACCCAGATTTTTGTGCTGAGATTTTCTGTAATCCCCCCTTTTCAAAAAGTTTCTTATAAATGCAGTTTACTTTAAACTTAGCATATTTGAAATGTTTAATGTAAAGTTACTTATACCAAGTAGTTGATTTGGACTGGTAGAGCATGTATTTACCGGATTCCTTAAAATCGTTAAGTTCTTAGTTATAAAACAAGCTATACTTTAGTTGTTCTTAGCTCTTGTTTTAATATTTCTAGTCTGAAGATAATAGTCTTGCCATTTTGATAATCCTTTTTCAAGCCAGACAGATGTTGATCAGTGCTTCGAAGACTTTTAGACAACCTGTGGTGGTGGATGGAATTTATTCTTTTGTATTGCTAGCCATTGATTTTAGAAAGTCACCTTTCGGATATTAGTCCCTTTGTGTTTTTATTGGAGTGCTCTTGCTGTTCGGAACACTTATACTGGAGTTAGTTAGGCGCTATCCAATAACCCTGTAGCCCAGAAGTTTCTCAGAAGTTGAGGCTTTAACGTTAAAGCATAGGGTTGTTTTTCTCAGAGGGCGATGGCAACAGTTTTTGCACAAGTCTTAGTTGCCTAAGCCCTAGAAGGAAGGTCACTTAAAGATATAAGGCCCAGAAAGGTTAAGTAAATTGTCCCAAGTCTTACAGTTCTTCGTGATAAATGAGACTGAAGTCTATAAGGAATGTTGCAATGGAAAAAAAAAGTTTTGGAGTAAATCTAGGTTCAGATCTCAGCTTTCTGCAATTACTAGCTTTGTGAGCTCGGGCACAGGAGTGCCAAACTTGTCTTCTGTATGCCAAATACAGATGGCCCTTATTCTGCCAAGTAATTATTCTGTTCCCATTTTTCAGAAGAGGAGTCTAGAGGCTTTAAAGAGTTATATATTCCTGAAGTTATTTAGTAGTATGATGGAGAGGTGGAAGGCTTGTGAAAATGAAAGTGTGCTTTTTCTAAATGGTAAGTTGGTTATTTAGAAACATTTAAAAAGACAATCAATGAATTTTCCTAATCCAGTGGACCAGTTGCTCTTATCTTCTTCAGCGTAGTCTTCGTGTAGGCAGATCTGAATGGGAGTACAAATTATAATTAGCTGCTTAGTGAACCTGAAATCAGAGGAAGGGGAATTAGTTGGATAACTTTATGATAGACTTAGTGTGGTGTATCCTTCTCCCCTAGGCATATGTCTGGATTAGGGAATTCATTCCTTAGGTAAAACCTTTTCTAAACTTAATCCGTGAGTTATCCTTCCCTTACCCTTTGCCCCCTTAAACTCCCTTTTTACAGATATAATCTTTAGACCACCTTTTTTCTCTTAGGACATTATTTCATTAGACTGAGAGTAATAAAGTTTAGTAGTCATGTTTGTCTAACATGACTATTTATTGGTTCCCTGGTTTGGATTTTATTTGTTTTCATTCTGACTAACCTTAGTTTGGGGTGTTACCTTGTGATTGACCCCAGGTACCACCTATAGAATCCTTTTGTCTTGTTATTACATGAGTGTCAGGTTCAAGAACTGACTTATTTTTTCCTATGGGCAGAGTTAATCACTTTTTTCCATTCCATGTAGCCTTTGATTACCTGTAGGAGGCAGTATAACACAATCTGTAAGAGCATTCTTGAGCTTAAAGAAGGGGGACCTGAGTCCTAATCCTCTTTCTTGGCAGGAAAATGAGTTAACTTCTAGTTTCCTCATGTAAGCAAAGTATATATGCCAGCATGTAATCACTCAGTAAATGATAACTGTTATTGTCATCATTATTTATTTTCATTGTAGGTAACTATAACAACACTTTTTGGGGGGACTTGGTACCTCATGTCTCAGTGTTACCAGTTTTCTCAGTTTGGGAGCCACTTTATCTCATGGAATCACTCTTGATTCTAGAGAGCAAACCAGTTCTCTTCTTCATACTTCTAGAGACTCTGGCCATTCAGTTCTTTGAACATTGAGACTTTCTTATCATACATGCAGTTTTTCTTACCTTCGTAAGAAATATCTTGCATTAGCCTTGTCCTGTCTTAAGAATGCTGAAATAAGAGTTTTGGAGTTCCTCCAGCAAGAATTAAGTTTGAGGCTAGGGTGTAGTTCACTCCCTTTATCCTCCCCTCCCTTTTTTTTTTTTTAAACCCAGAGGACTAGCAAGATAGTTTTATTATTATGAAAATAATACATGCTCATTTTCAAAAATTGGAAAAGTATAGAAGGATAAATAATAGATGAGTCTCCCTCTTACCTAGTTCCCCCTCACCTCCCAATAACAATTTCTTCTATCTACTTCCACAGTCTTTGCACATAGACGCATCTGTGTGTTTATCCTCTCTTATTTAAACGTAATCAGGAGCACATGGAGGCCTGTTTTTTTGAGAAGAGTTTGGCCAAATCTTAGTATGTGAATAAGGGTTACTTTACTTTTTGTTTCTTACGCCTTCTGTAAGAGAAAAGTTATTTTCCATTAATTCCATGGTGGTGGCCAAAAAACTGTGGCACATTCTTTTTTTTTTTTTTCGCTGTACCTCATGCCTGTGGGATCCCTAACCAGGGATCGAACCTGTGCCCCCTACATTGGAAGTGTGGAGTCCTAACCATTGAACCACCAGGGAATTCCCTGTGGCACATTCTTAAAGCCTTTGATATTCTTCTGTTATTTGGATGTTGGTTAAGGATTGCTCATGGGAGAGTCCATAAATATGCTTTCAGAATCTGTTCTGGAGCCTTCTATTTCAGAAATACCCTTGTATTTATAAGGATGTAAGGGACAACATGTAGTTTCTGTTTTGAGTAACAACTGCCTATATCTTTAAGAGTCAGGTTCAGTGATTAGCTCAGGATTTGACCATTCGGCCCAGAGGACTTTAAAATTGCTTTAAAAACAGTGATTACCACTGTATCTTGGTTCAGATCACTTTCTACCCAGTTGTGAAATTTTCATAGCCTAAATCACACATTCTGTCAACTCTTTCCAGTTTAGTAAGCTTAAAACATGCACTCAAATGTGTTATTGTTATAAATTTAGTTAACCTTCCCAGAAAGTAAATATTTAATTCAGATCAGTGATCTGCTTAAAATTACTAATTAGAATATGTTGGTGAGCAACAAAAGCAAAGGTAAGACAGATCTACCAGCCTTCTTTGCATTTGGCAAAAATAAGTTGTTTGTTTGTTTTAAAGATTTTGGAAGAAAGACTGAAAAAACCTTTCACTAGGAAGGAGAAATAGGTATTACAGAGGACTACGGAGCCTATGCCCATTAAGTAATCAGTTTGTATAATATTTACATAGGTTCTAACAGTCATTCATTGTGTTTGATTTGGTAAAAGCTGGTTCCTTTCCCTTGTGGTTTTTACTATATGTTACAGTGTATCTAGAATTGGCTTGTTTCTCCCTCTTAAACTTACATACACGTATTAGGTAGATGCAAGGGACTGAAGATAAACCTATATAAATAAGACATTTTTCTGCCCTCAAGAAACTTGTACTCTAGTAAGGAGAGACAGACATAAAATGATAGCTACCATGTTAGAAGTATATTCAAGTTACAGTTAAGACACTAAGGAAAGTCATCAATTCTATTTGTGAAGGTTGGGAGAAGCTTGTAGAATTGGCTCCTAACTTAATTGTGTTAAGTGAATAAGTGTTGAAGAGGGGAGGGCATTCCAGGCACTGCAGTTGGAAGCAGCTTGAGCATAGTGGAAATTGATGTCTTGATGTGTCTGAGAAGTTAGATGATTTGGTTGTTGAGCAGGATGAAAAATCAAGTTTGAATGGGTAGACAGACTCCAGGTTATGGATGATCTTTTTATGTTGAAATGATTATATTGATATTTTATTCTGCTAACAATGGGCAAACTATTTAGCAGTTTTAAACAGGGGAGAACCACGATGAAATATGTGTAAGTTGCTGTTTAGAAGCACCTGTGTAGTGTGTATGTGTGGGTTTTGAGGAGAGCTCGTAATAAAGCATATTTTTGGCATCTAAAATTGGTTGGAAGTTGTAATCACCTGAAGGCTAATACCCCAGTCCTATAGATTTAGAATTTCTAGGGATAGTACTTAAATTGCAAGGAAAGATGCCATCTCTCAAGGAGATCAGAGAAGTGATAGAAGATTGCAAAGGAGATCTTCCTTTCTTTCTCTACTGACTTACATAATTTGTCAGTACTACTAGCAGGCATCTATTTGGCATCATGTTCGCTGTGGCCTTGTTTGTCCTCATTACTAGAAATTGAATTTGGGTTTGTAAGTGGACATTGATGTTTGAAATCTTTCAGTATACTGTTCCAGTGGGTTGCTGCAGCAAAAGTAGTAAAGATTTTTGGTTTTAATGCTTTTAGCTTACACTTTGATGTTTGTGTTGGAAATTGTGTTTTCTACTAATCCATTTATCAAAAGAGGACTATAATTCTGGGTATGGAGGTAAATACTAATTACTTGATTTTTTAAGCCAAATAGCATTTTTTAATTTATGGATTGACTACAGATGAGCTCACTGCAACTGAAGTTCCCTCTCCCATTGTACCCCTCAGAAGGGTGGGGAGACTGGGTAGTGTGGTCTTGGATTCTCTACAGGTTGGTGGCATTATCTAGCGCCCCCAGCTAGAATGCTGTGAAGACCCTTTGATCTCCCTCCCCACCCCTACCTTGAAATCTAGTTAATCACTCAAGTACGGATTTTACTTTCCAAACTTTTTTCCAGGCTCTGCCTCTCTACCTCTCCACCTCTCCCCCCATTATCATCTCTCTTACCTAATTAAGGTCCTTGTTTCTTGGCAAGTGCAGTGTGTTGCACTATTAACAATAGATTCCCCTGGTCACAGTATCTCTAGTCTTCATCCCTGATAATTATCCTCCACTTTGCTGCCACAGTCATCTCTATCTGCGAATTCAGTCAGATCGCTACTTCTAAAGCTCTGTAGGCACCTATAGCAGTGGTTAATCTTGTGCAGGATTCAAATCTCTTGATAATCTGATGCACCTTATAGACACTTAGCTCCAAAAACATTCATAAGAGCATATTTGCATTTCTTGGGCTTTTTTGGGATCACCGTGAAGGTCTTTCATAAATCTAGAATTGTGAGGATCTGTAGACCATCTTGGTTCTTTTTCTCATGCCATCTCATTTGCTTAGAGTGCTCATCCTGCCATTCCACTCTTGCATCCTTTAAGGTTCAGCTCAGATCTTTCTTTCAAAAAGCATCTCCTCCCCCACCTCCAAAAAAACTGGATTAGATGCACTTCCTCTCTGCTCTCATAACATGCTTGTTATACTCTTCAGTACCTTAAGAATCTTGCTCAGTAGTGATAACTGCAGGTTGGGAACTGATTCATTTTGGGTCTGCAGTGTACAACCTGTCTAAAGAAGGCATTCACTTCATGCTTATTAAATAAGTGAGTAAAGTCAGGATTTTTCAAGATTTTAGCAGCTTTTTCTCTGAGTAAAATATTTACTATTTTTTGGCCTCTCTGGAAATAAATTTGAAGATAATAAGCTGTGAGGATTTTAACCAAATGTATATTTTTCTATATTTTCTTAATTTTGGAAAAGTTAATTAAGGTGTCTTCCAGATCTAAAATTATAATTTTACGTATGAGCATCTTCACAAATAAAATAACGGAAGACTTTTCATATTTATAGATTCTCTGGTATAGCAAATTATCTGATTTTTGAAGTCTGAGTGTCCATTTCCTTAAAATCTCCTTGTTTATCTAGTTTAGACTAATGTCTGGGCTAAGTCGTGTTTTCCTTTTTGGGAAAGGGAATAGAAAATTTTAAAAAGACTAGTTTTGGAAATATTTAAACCTTTTTATCAGTATATTTTTACTTATCAGTGATATCTCATGTTTGTCAATATACTGAGAATGGACATAGAATGTTACAGAACTAGAGAGATAGATGACTTCTTAGGGATCTATTATGATTTTTGTCTTTAGTACTAGGAATTTATTTGGTTCAGCAAATAATATTGGCAGTTTATTTTAGTGCATATTTTGCTCTGTTTTACCCATATCCTCAAATAATACTCCCGCTTGTTGAATACATATACTCTTGACTTGTAAACCCTTCATTGTGAAGAGCATGTTTAATAGGTGCTACAGAAACATGGCATAGTGCTCTGATCGATACTGAAGGAGAAACAGCTAGTGTTGCTTGTAAAAACAGGTAACATTACTGTTGTTGCACAATAGTAATGAGAAAAAATAGTGGTTGAATAGTGTGTTCGGTTTTGTATAGTTTGTGTCAAAAATGGAATGGGCAAATATTTTGATGGATAGGCTTTTGTCTAAGTTATTTTTAAAAATTAGGACATTTGGTCTGATAGTGGCAGAGAATTACAGAAATTAGGACTGGCCCAGAAAATTCAGAACAGTCACCGTGGCCTAAAATAACTGCTATGACGTAGCCACCTCCTTTTTAAAGTGTTTTGAACTGCTTAGTGTATAAACTTCAGGCACTTCTTGACTTGTAAATGCTAATTCACTGCTTCCACAGACTCTTCATGATGTGCTGCTAAATTTTGGTTAGTGCTTAAAATTTTTGCTTCTTCCAAGTATTCATACTGTTACTACAATACCTGTTAGAACTTCGAACCGAATGAGCTTTGCTGGACAGGTATGGCATGCATAGCAAAGCTTAGTTTTAGGCTTGCATCAAAGGAAGATGCAGTTTGGAAATTTGCTGTAGTGAATAGAGAGCATAAGCAAATTAGTAAAAAGTCTTTTAGTAAAAATAAACAGTATGATGCTTCTGTAGAAAATTATACTACAGCAGTAACTATTTTAGATATTTTTAGTATTGGTTTAGTTCTTTGTATATTCATACAAGTCCTAAACATTTCCCATCCCCTTTGCTAAATAGTTTGAAACTTCACAACATACTGGTTTATGTACAAGATCTAAAAGTTAAAATGTTACCTCACTTCCTTTCCTCCAGCCCCTCAAAGCAAACATTTGGGACTTAATCATGAATAACTTGATTACTTTACTCCAACTGTGGCTGTTAGCAGGTTTTGCTTAGGATTGGGTGTTCCAGTAGGAGAGTATAGCCAATTTAGAATATTTTGGTCTGACAGAGCAAGAATGTGGGGGTGGGGTTAGAGTATAAGTATGCAGTATAAGTGCAGTGTGAAAGTGTGAAGTATAAGTATGCAGTATAAGTATGTAGTGTAGGTATGAGGTATAAGTATGAAGTATGAGTATGAAGTATAAGTATGCAGTAAGTATAAGTATGAAGTATAAATATGCAGTATAAGTATGCAGTATAAAAGTATGCAGTATAAGTATGCAGTATAAGTATGCAGTATAAGTATGAAGTATGAATATGAAGTATGAGTATGCAGTATAAGTATGCAGTAAGTATAAGTATGCAGTATGAGTATGCAGTATAAGTATGCAGTAAGTATAAAGTATAAATATGCAGTATAAGTATGCAGTATAAAAGTATGCAGTATAAGTATGCAGTATGAGTATGCAGTATGAGTATGCAGTATAAGTATGCAGTAAGTATAAGTATGAAGTATAAAGTATAAGTATGCAGTATAAAAGTATGCAGTATGAGTATGCAGTATAAGTATGCAGTAAGTATAAGTATGAAGTATAAATATACAGTATAAGTATGCAGTATAAGTATGCAGTAAGTATAAGTATGAAGTATAAGTATGCAGTTGAGGCTCTGGGAAGTGATAGGGATGCTGCCAAGGGTCAGTTGGAAATGCAATGGAAATTCTCCACTTTCTGTGCTTCATTCTGTAGTGATCTTGTACTCCAGATTTGCAGTTATCTGTAATGTTTCACTATTGGTGAAATACTGAAGTGTCCCGGAATTCTAGTGTTTTGGTTCTTTCAGTTGACTTCTCATACCTGGAAGCAGCACGAAAATTCTTAGATAGATTATGTGATCTGGTTTAGTTTCAGAGAATTGGGATTGTTATATGCATGACCCCATGTGTTCAGGACTCAGAATGAAACCTGTTATTTTTGTAATTTAGCCCTACCTATTGTGGGGTTAAATGGAGATGTGGGATTGCTTCAGGAATCTCACCACCATTTAAAATATTCAATGAGAAATATTTTGCAGTCCTAACAGCTTTGTTCCCTACACCCTTTTTCCCCCTAATTCCTCCTTCTCTCTTTTCCTCTCCAAGTATATCAGTCCTCCCAGCATGTATCTTTTCCATGTTTTTCCCAGGCTCATATATTCATGGATCTGTATATATGTATCTCATTATTTTATAGTAATGACTTGTATTTAATATTTTGTGCCAAAGAAAGTAATGAATCTTTAACACTTAAATAAGGTCAGCATTGTCAGTTATCTTTTCTACTAGAAATGTCTAAGCACGTTTTTTTGCTGGAAAACAATTGTTACTTCAGTTATCTACGAAAGTTACTGAGCAAGGTGCTGAGAGAATAGACACCTAGTCACTCTGTGAGTAAAGTCCTGAAGTTCTTAATTAGAAACATTCGTAGTACTTACTGCTTTCTGGTTTAAGAAGGCATGGTGACTTGCCCAAGGACACACGCTTAATAACTAGCATAGGCAGCATTCCAAATCTAGATCACACTCCTTTATTTTTTCTGTTGATATCCCATGTTATTTTATAGGAAATTATCATAGCTTTAGTGATGCTAAAATGAACTGTAATGAGTACTTATAAGATTGCTAAGAGGGAAGATTATAAACATTTAAGAATTTTGAGTTCAGGAATTTTACCTGATGGATAGTATTTATGATCCTAAAGAGATAAGTCATTTTGAAAATTGATTGGGAAATTATATACTTGGTTATTCCTGTAGTTTGAAGCACATTTTTTATTAGGGTCCTAACTTTATCATTAGTTAGATTTAATTAACTTTGTTGACCTAAACTATTTGACTCAATGTTTGCCAAGAGTTTTACATATTTATTATTTTATTTATTTTTATTTTTGACTGCGTTGGGTCTTCGTTTCTGTGTGTGGGCTTTCTCTAGTTGCGTCGAGCAGGGGCTTCTCTTCTTTGTGGTGCGCTGGCTTCTCATTGCAGTGGCTTCTCGTGGTGGGAGCACAGGCTTTAGGTGCGCTGGCTTCAGTAGTTGTGGCACGTGGGCTTCAGTAGTTGTGTCTTATGAGTTCAGTAGTTGCGCACATGCTTTGTTGCTCCGTGGCATGTGGGATCTTCCCGGATCAGGGCTCAAACCTGCACTGGCAGGCGAATTCTTAACCACTGAGCCACCAGGGGAGTCTCTTAAATAATTCTTAATCCATGTCTTCAGCTATATTTGAAAAGATAACATGATATGTGATACATATTCTTTAAATGAAATTCTTCTGATCCTCAGGATGTTTCTTCCTTTTTTTGTGTGATAACAGTGGCTTGCAGCAAGCTAAGCTGTTCACTCACTCCTTTCCTCTCAATATTTGGGATTGTGAACACTTCAGTCTCAATATGTAATAATTACTAACAAATTAGTGTATTTGATAGTGCTTTTTAAAAAGTTACTGATAATGATTTGTTGTCTTTGGTCTGATGGCTTTAAAAAGTAAATAGAATTTAATATTAATGTTTTCCATCTATTACAGGAGTCAGAAATACCATCAGAGGAGGGATACTGTGACTTTAATAGTAGGCCAAATGAGAACTCTTATTGCTATCAACTTCTTCGACAACTAAATGAACAGAGGAAGAAGGGTATTCTTTGTGATGTCAGCATTGTGGTGAGCGGAAAAATCTTTAAAGCTCATAAGAACATCCTGGTTGCAGGCAGCCGTTTCTTTAAGACTTTATATTGCTTTTCAAACAAAGAAAGCCCTAACCAAAACAATACTACCCATTTAGATATTGCTGCAGTTCAAGGTTTTTCAGTCATCTTGGACTTCTTGTATTCTGGTAACCTGGTGCTCACAAGCCAAAATGCCATTGAAGTAATGACAGTGGCCAGCTATCTTCAAATGAGTGAAGTTGTTCAAACTTGCCGAAATTTCATTAAAGATGCCTTAAATATAAGCATTAAATCAGAAGCTCCAGAGTCTGTAGTTGTGGACTATAATAATAGAAAACCAGTTAACAGAGATGGCCTGTCTTCATCACGGGATCAAAAAGTTGCCAGTTTTTGGGCAACACGGAATCTTACCAATTTGGCAAGTAATGTAAAAATTGAAAATGATGGTTGTAACGTCGACGAGGGCCAAATAGAAAACTACCAAATGAATGACAGTAGTTGGGTCCAGGATGGTTCACCTGAATTGACAGAAAATGAGTCTCAAGGTCAAACAAAAGTGTTTATTTGGAATAATATGGGCTCCCAGGGAATTCAAGAGACTGGCAAAACAAGGAGGAAAACCCAAGCTACGAAGAGATTTATTTATAATATACCACCTAATAATGAAACAAATTTAGAAGATTGCTCAGTGATGCAGCCACCTGTTGCCTATCCAGAAGAAGATTTGTCATTCATCAAGGAAGAACCAGGTAAATATTGTATATACAGAGGTATTTCAGTTTTCATTCTTATTCTGGTTGGATATAATCTTGTGTGTATTCTTAAAGTATTTTTTTCATTATAAAAAGAATACACATAAGTAATACTAAAATTTGAGTCTTTATAATAGAAGGGAGAAAATCACTCAAACAAGCACATATTATATCTTACATCATCTTATACTAAATGTAAGATTTGGCATGTCTTAGTTTTTTCTCTAAGCATGTAGATGTGAGTTTCTCAAAGGTTGTGTTAAATACAGGAATTTGCCCATATTTTATGGAATGTGGACTCCATGTATAGTTCTTTGACTTGCCTGATCTTTAGCCTCTGATCACTTTTTGTACCCAGTACTGGAAAAGGTAAAATCTTCTGGTTGTAATGTGTGATCCGTTTGTCATTTCAGGACATTTTTGAGATCTAGTTAACATTCTTTACTCTCAGTTTTGTTCGTAAACATATAATTGTTTTATAGAAGTTTGCAAATGTTAATGGGATTATTCTACTTTGTTTAGAGCTGCTGTTCTGTGCTCCGCATAAATCTTTCAGAAGCTGGAATATTTTAAGTTTGTCCCACTATTACCTCATTTTCATTCTCATTTACATTAGTTAAGTAAGAGAGAGGCCTCTGAGACCTTTCTCTTCAATATATTCCCAAAGGAATATATATATATAAGAACCTCAGCATATCACATTTGTAGTGTGGGTTTTTAAAAAAATGGAGTGAATGGGGGACCATTGTTGAAGAGTGAAAATAGATTTGAAACTTTTCTTTACGTTTAATTTGATTGTCTGTGTTTAACTTATTTGAAGAAGTAGCCCAGTGGGTTTGAGATTTTCCTATGTGGACCCCAGACTTGTCTACCACTGTCGTATTTAGTGCTTGTGTTGCTTCAGAGCTCTATAACTGTTCAGTGTCTGAGTTACGTGATGGTGATCATCTGGGGATGGAGTACTTTCTGTTAAAGAGAATCATTGTTGTTAGTTCCCAAAGGGCAAAATGCCATAATCCTGTGAAATGGTTCCTCTGGCTGTTTAGGTTTGGGTTTAATTTTCATTGGTAGAAATTTTTAATCATGTGAAAATCAGTATGCATGTGTAACGAATACTATTTGCTGATCTTTCCCCTCCTACTTATCAAGTCTTTAGCAATAAAACCCCAGAGGTAGTTTCTTTAAAGTATTAATGGTAAGTAGACTTTCTTAGCAGCACTTTATGTTTTGTCTTAATTTTTAATGTAGAAGACCTTGAAGCAGTTCTCAGAATTAGAGCTACGTTGTCTTTTTCTGCATGAATTAATCATTTAGTAGTATGGTGGGAAACCTGTAGTGTTTTTTTTTTAGTTTATGTAGATAACACGCAATATAAGGAGTTAGCAGATTTTTTTGTATAGTAGTTGATTGACAAAACTAATTAGCGCTAACCCCATTCTTAAAATTAATGCCACACATAATTGGAGTGATTCAAAGAGAAGAAAAGCAGTAATTTGAACCACAGTGCATACTTTCAAAAATAACATTGCTAGTGATTATCTTAGCAAGCACCCCTAGCTGTATCAATGGACTAGGTCTATCATAAATTAATTTTTGGTAGTCTAGTATGCTTTTAACTTATCTCTAATATCTTATAAATGAAAATTCTGTTATGTCATTGATATCACATTAGTATCTGATGAGCCTTGCTTAACTCACAAGTTTGGTTGTATCAGTGATGTGCTACATTCCAGCTGCTAAAACTTTTCACAACTTTTTAGTGCCTCTGAATCCACCTTCATTCAGTGGCAGAAAATGGGTCCTGTAAGAGCTAGAACATAATATGATACAGAGCCAGAGGCTGGCAAATTTTTACTGTAAAGGGCCAAGCAGTAAATATTTTTGGGTTCATTGGTCATAAAGTCAGTTACTTTAGTCTGTCATTGTAGCATGAAAGCAGTCACAGACAGTATGTAAACAAATGAACATGGGTGTGTTCTAGTGTTGCCAACTTTTGGTATAGAGCAGTGGGTCTTAATCATGGCTGCATGTTGGCATTAATTGGGAACTTTACAGGCCACCATGATTCTTGGATCTCTCTGCTAGGGATATAGATTTAATTGGTCTGGGATGTGGCCTGGTTGTTGAAACTTTTATAAATTCTGCAGGTGATTCTGTTGTGAACCAAGGTTGAAATCTGCTGATGGTAGAGGAAAGCCCAAATTGAATCAGGATTGGGAAGTGAGCTCTGCCACTTATATGTTACCATAATCAAATTAAGCTAAACTCTGTGCCCTCAGTTTCCTCTTCTTTAGAATATGCTATTTATTTTATAGGGTTATTATGAAAAATGACAAATATAAAAACATAGCTCGCGTGGTCATCTTAGTCCCCCTTACAGACTATTGAGATTATTTAAAATCAGTTTTCCAGTGCAGTGTACTTTCTACCCAATTCTAGATAGGTGGTCTTATTATAGCCTCAGCCTGACCTTTTGTTTTAATACTTAGAAGACTTTTTGAAGCAGCCTGTTCCAGGGTTAAAATGAATATCATTATTAGGAAGTTACTTTATATTGAGCTAAAATTTGCTTCTCTTTAACTTCCTAATTCTGCCATTTTTCGTAGTATAATCTGAGCCTAACCTCTAATCTCTCTAATCAACCTGATAACCCTTCAGATATTAACATTTGAAAAATTCCCCTGAAGTCCCCTTCTTCTAGGCTAAGTGCTGTGCCTCCCACCTTGTGAATGCCAAACCCTTTTACACCCTTCTTAACAGCCATAGACAGTTTGTTTCACCCTGAAATTTTGATGCACAGAATTGACTAGAACTCTCCAGGCAAATTCTGACCAGTAAAGAACACAGTGGGTCTCTATTTACCAAGGTTAAGGCCTTTCTCAAGGTCATTCAGTTAGTAAAAATAGAGGCAGGTTCCATGTTTAGGACTGTCTGGCATTAAAAGCTTGGCAGTTAATAAACTAGTGACCCAGTCTTAAAAAATGAGGCCCATTTTAAAACTTGTAACATTTTAATGAATTCCACATTAATGGTTATACTTTTTTTCATTTTCACTTACTGAAAAAATAGTGAAATTTTTTCAGTGAAATAAATGCTTTTAAACGTACTTAAAATTCTATACCTAAACATGTGGTGAATTATCCATTTATAAGCAGTGCTTATCTTATCTATAAGCAGTGCTTGGCATATTTGGATTTGTGGGTCTCTTGTAGGAACTGTGACTTACCAGATTCTTAAGCCTACTATTTGTAAATCACAGCCCTAAATACTGTTTTCTTCTTGTCATATAATGTTGAAGGTGGTGTTTGGATGCCTCATAAAGAAATAATTGAGATACTGAGATAGGAAGGTTTATCAGGGATTGTATTCAGATGGTATTTTTTTTTTAATCTTAAAGAAGCTAGTATACCTATTATTTGACTCACTGCTGGGATTCCCTTCAAATCATTTTTGATAATATGAAGATATTTGGAAGTGGAACTCCGGAAAAGTTAGAAACTTCTGTCTTTTTTACTGTCTTATTGGGGTTTATTGGATAATTAAAACTGTTAGGAAAAACAGTACTGGGTAATAAAATAGGAAAAAAAGGAGTCATTTAGTGAGTTCCTTTGATAATGTAAAAATTTCAAAACCTCATCTTCCTGATTTACAGCCAGAAAACAAGTTTCAGCCAAATAAATAAAGTACATGTAAATCTAAGATTAGAAATTAAATCGTAGGGGCAAAAATAATGCCTACATTATTTTACACAGTGTGTTCATCTGTACTGTTGGAACAAGTCAGGTATGTTAATCCCATCTTTGATCTACTCTGGACTCATGGAACATTGGGTTTTCTGAATCTGTATTTTTGTATTATTTGTGCCAGTCACACTGGCAAGTTGCCCCATTGTAAATAACTGTACTCTGTATGTAATACATTATATCTGCATGCAATACATACCTCATTTTGAACAAAGATTTTGAATGACTGACAAGAAACAAATTATCAAAATACAAATAAAATATAGCAATAAAGAAGTGTGCTAGCCAAGAGTGTTAATATGGTTAGCCTAATTAAAATTGCTTTTTGTTGGTTCTAAGATGATAAGAAACCCTTCAAAGTGAGGAAATGTACCAGTTCTGTGGGATGACAAACTTTTCTGGTACTGAATTCTGAAAGGAATTTCTCCAGTGGGGGTTTGGATAGTTGACACCACGTAGTATAATTGGCAATTTCCTCAAAAGCATTTTCTAGTAAATGCAACAGTAGATTAAACAATTAATTTTTATCTAATAAAAGCTGGTAAAATTTCATTTAGATAATTGAATTTTTCATGATGCCATACAAATACTCAGACGCAAGGTGGTTTTAGTTGATCAAAGGATATAATTTAGGGTTCTTTTAAAACAATCTAAAAGTTCCTTTCTCTCATCTGTACTTTGGATAGGAAAACAGCTTTGTGGCATTTGTGAATTTTTATTAATTCCTATGAGTTGAATTCAGGTTTAAGCTTTAACATCTTTAATTTGTGTAATTGTCTATTGGTTAAAAAGCATTTAATTCGAGTATTTAGAAAACAACTTTAAGAAAAGAATGCTCAAATTATATATCTTTAAGATATCCTAATGAGTCATACTTGAAGTAGTGAATTACCAGCACTTATGCCCTTCTATATTTGGGGTGATAATTTATACGTGGCATCACTTTCAGATGTTGCAGAATCTTGAAATGCTTTCTTAAATGATCTTTTTTTTTAAAATTTAAACATTTTTACAACTTTGAAAATTGGCCATCTGATTTGAGATTTTCCAATATTTTGGCCATGCCATATAAAGTTACTGTATGAACTACTTAAAATGTTTCCACTTAACTTGGCTTGAGTTTATCACACATAATGTCTCTAATTAGAAGGAAAGAAAATTGCATAATTATGAAATCTTGGAGGCTATAAATCAAAGCTTTTAAAAATCATTTTGGCAGCAAAACCTGATAATCAGTTGACAGCAAAATCACCTATTTATATTTTTTACTTATTTCCTAAAATGTGAATATCCATATGTTTTGTTGCAGAAATACCGTTTTGATTACGGGTTGCTACCCTACATCCACTGGGGGTGTTGTAGTTATTACTTGCCTAAAATCTGAAAATTTATGCATTGTACATCTTAACCCAAGTGTTTCACATAACAGGTTTATGGACCTGGATTAGTTCTTTCTTCTTAAGGGATTCCAGATGTACTGCTGTACGTTACAGGCATCCTTTTGGTTGAGTATGTTACAAAGGATGAACTACAAGTGATTTAAAGTCATTTTTCTCTAGAAACTGTTACATTTGGGTATTAAATGGTAGTTTGAAGGCCTGAGGCTCATTTTAAAAAATGAATGTCCACCACTAGCTAATGGACTGCAAAATATACTAATATATGACTCCTCAATATTTAATCTTAAAAGGATGATAATAGGTAACTATATGGTAATAGGAGTATTCTGCCATCTTTTTTTTCCTTCTCCTTTACTTTCCTCTGCCTAGTGTTCCTTTCCCTTCCCTGTCTGCCGTATCTGATCCAAGAGATGGCTACACTAATGATCATTCTCTTCAAGTTATAAGCCTTAAAGAAATAGAATTTGTGTGGCCAGACTAAAGCTGTGTGTTGAAGAAGCCGTGTGTGGATCAGTTATAAAAGCATTTTTGTGACTTCTATCTGTTGATGGTATTAAGTTGTCTAAACCCTGTAAGTGTCAACCCCTGAAAATTTTTGTAAGACTAAATGTTTTATTTCTGATATAATATTTTGGGGTGACCAAAATATTATATTCTGGGGTTTAATATTCTGGGGTGACCAGAAATTTTATCTTATAACCACATATTATTACTTTTCTGGGACTCCAAAATAGCTTTCCACATCATAAGGGGAAATTTGGTAATAAAATTTTTATTTAAATCCACAAGAAACTGAGCAACAGGTCAGGTCATATTGCTGTCAAGATTGAGAACTTGTTCACAGTAGGATGGCTGTGGGGTAGAAACATACCAGTGCAGTGTGATAAATGTTAAAATCAGAAATATGGGAGAGGGTGCAATGGGGGAGGTTCCTGACTGCTCATAAGAGTTGGAGAAAGCTTCATAGAGTTGGATCTTGTATAGGAGTTTGCCAGGAGAGGGTGCAAGGTGGCAAGAAATTGGAGTAAGTGGGTGAAAGACTAGAAAGAGGAGTGTCGTAGGGGTAGATGAGGTTGGGTCAAACGTTAGGGCCAGATTGTAATTCTCTGTTTGACATGGTAATAAATTGTGAATTTTATTTTACAGACTCTGAGGCAGTGAGAGGTTTTAAATTAGAGATCCGAGCTGTATATATTTGCCTTTAACACAAAGGCATTTGGAGGGTGTTGTTCATGAATTGGAGTGGGGAGTGTCCCAGGGAGACCTGTTAAGGCCCAGTCATGGGAGAAATAACAGCCTTGTTTGAATAGAAGCAAAGAAGAAACAGTAGAGCCTAGTCTGTCATTTGAATCATCGAGTTTGGGGGTAAAGGGAAACTGCTATTTGTTGAGTCTCTAGGCTGCTATAGAACTGTCAAGGGTGCTTTGTATAATTCATTTGCAACTGAATTTACTCTCCACTGAAAGGGAAAAAAAACTCGAGCACAGTGAATGAAGAGAAAAAAATCTATAACTTTATGGAAAAAAATCAAATTTAGTTCTCTGAAACCGTCTTCAGAGAAGAGAAATTTGTTGCTAGTATATATTTACATGAAAACAAAAGTTGAATAGACCTTACTGAGTTTTTGTAGGATGGAGTTGTAGTTATTTCTAGAACCTTGATTTCTGATGTCCTCTCTCATATTTCATTCTTTTAAAGAATATTTGTGTTTTAAGAAAATCTGGATTAGTCTGCACCTGCCTTATGTTTGGAATTGTGAGAACCAAAAGCAAACGGTTAGGGAGACCTCCTTCCCAACCTAGCTTTGTTTAGCACTTACAGGCAGGTGCTGTTCTAAGCACCAGATGCTTTGGAAGTGATGCTAGCCCAGTGTGGTCCAAGAGAAACCTATACCCACATGCACCAAGATTAAACTCATTTAAGGACATCATGATTTATGTTGCACTTTATAATTTATGCAATATTTTTGTTTACTAATGTTATTTTTCATAGCAACTTTGTGAAGTGGGTAAATATTGCTACTCTTGTGAAGAAAATCAAGTTATGATTGTTATAAATTTGGGAGAAGGTAGAGACTGAGATTTACACCGTTCTTTTTTCATCTCATTCTCTTTGCATTGCTTGGTAATCAGGTTTTTAAAAAACCCATGAATAAGATGTCATTTTTTTAAAGAATGCAATACATGGTTAATCAGAGAAGTATAAAAAAGTGCATTCTAAGGAGGAAGTTGCTTTGAAGATAGGCAAAATGTATTAAAGAACAATGACAGCTAATAACTAGGGACAATTAAAAGTTTGGAGGTGCTTTTATTAAAGAGGTTAATAAAGTGAAGGCTGGTTTGGCACAGAGCGTAGGTAGGTTTGTTTTTGCGCATTTAGCGGTAGATATCAAGTATCACTAGGAAAGTAAGTTCAGGATGTTTATACTTCTGCACTCTCATTTCCAGCATTGCAGATTGTACTTTTTTTTTTTAATTGCCTGGTTAGTGCCAGGTTCGGTGCTCCTGTTGTCAGGAGGTAGTGTAATACGGTTAACAAACAGTGCAGCACTCTGCACTAGCTTTAGTTTCCTCTTAAAGGTTGAGCATAAGAATATTCGTAACTATATAAATATGTAGTGAAATTTAAATGAGATTGCATGTACAAAAGGACTTTATGTATAAAACCTGGTTTTTTTTTTCTCTTAGGGAAGGGGTCAGTCAGCTATTATCTCTGTTCACTGAAGAAAATACGTTTGTAAAAATAGAAGAAATTGCACGTGGCTTAGCATTTAGCTCTGATTATTTGAATGGTATTTACATAGTGTACATTTATTTCCTGTTATCTTATAAAACTAATGTTTTAATAGCTCTTCAAAAAAGGTCTTTTGTTGTTTGCAAAGAGGTCTCAGCCCTTTTTGCTAAGTTTACATTAAGAGAAAGATTTCCATAGGAAGGTTATGAATGTCACAAAAGCAAAGTATGTTAGAGTTTATTTTTTAATCCTATATTTTTTTGAGAAAAAGATGATGACCAAGAGTTCCTGGTGAAGCAGAATATATATATTTTAAAATTTATTTATTTATGGCTTCATTGGGTCTTCATTGCAGCATGTGAGTTTCTCATTGCGGTGGCCTCTCTTGTTGCAGAGCACAGGCTCTAGGCCCGCGGGCTTCAGTAGTTGTGGCTCACGGGCTCTAGAGCACAGGCTCGGTAGTTGTGGTGCATGGGCTTAGTTGCTCCACGACATGTGGGATCTTCCCGGACCAGGGCTCGAACCCGTGTCCCCTGCATTGGCAGGTGGAGTCTTAACCACTGCGCCATCAGGGAAGTCCCAGAATATATTCTTGTATCAAGTGATTGGTTGGTTTCCTGGCTTCTATCTTACTCACATCAACTCAGCTGATTAAAAATAAGTTGCTAGGTGGGTTGGCTGATTTCAAATAAGGTACAGCAGTGATATGATGTACTGATTCCTAAGTTAAGCGTGGTTTTTGAAAGCTGTTGTCAACCTGGACAAGCTCATCTATTTTAAGATTTATTTTTGGTATCAAGAACCAAGTAGTTGGTACCTTTCAAATGGGTTTTAACGTGTGTAGTATGGATATGATTTTGTTATTGTTCACAGAAAGAATACATTTGCCATCTATTAAGGTTTTAGGTTGACGTATTCTCTATTAGTGTCCATGTAGCATTAAAGATCACAAATTAAATCCTAATACTTGAAAGTCTTGAACAAATCACTATAGAATATTACATAAATAGAAACACCCTGTATTTACAAATCTGCTTGGCAGAATTTAAGAAGTGCCCTCAGAACAGACTGTACACTTTAGAATAATGACTTTTTTCAAAAGATGCTGGGAAAAGGAACATTTTTTAAATAATGATTTAAATTTTACTTTTTGATTATTGAAATACATTTAACTTTTCTTAGGAAAGCAAAGCCACTAAATTTCAATTAATTAATTTTCAGTTATTCAGTGTTTTAGTGTTATTATATACCAGAAAACTGAGAATTTTTTTTTTTTTTTTGCCGTGCCACGTGGCTTTCAGGATCTTAGTTCACTGACCAGAGATTAAACCCAAGCCATGGCAGTGAAATTGCTGGATCCTAACTATTGGACTGCCAGGGAACTCCGGAGAAATTATTCTTCATAAGTCTAAATTAGTAACACAGGTTGCAGAGGGCAGACTACTCAAGCCAACATTTAACAACATTTGTTGAAAAGCCTTTTATTTGTCATGCATTATGATAAATACTGGGAAAATAAAATCTAGATAGTATCCCTGCTCTCAAGGAACAGGAAAGGAGTTTGTGTCTATTTACTGTTCCTTCTGACTTCCAACCCATTTACTGTAGGCAGTAACCTCACGTTCTGCTATTCTAAGTTACAGAGAAAATAAAAGCCAGTAGACATTTAGTCTTTAAGTGCCTGTCTTCAAACTTCTCTCTGTATATACTGATTGTCTTAATGCTTCTGGATCCCAGGCTCCTTAGGAATCTTAGAAAAGTGATAATTCCTTCTTTTTGCAGTATTTCTTCAGTGTCTTCTCCCTTTCTTGGTGACTTATTCCTTTTAGTATTTAAACATGTTTGTTTATTCCATCTTAAAAAAAAACCCAAACTCTTACCCTATATCTCACTCTTGCCCTTTAACAGCCACATTTCTCAGATTGTCTGTACTGTATCTCTAATTCGTCTTCCATTCACTCTCACTCTTTCTACTTGCCAGCTGATCCACCAGTACCACTCTAAGATCACCAGGTGACCTCCAAGGTACTCAGTATTTATTGAATGAAGTGAAAGTAACGCATACTTCAGTCTCCATCTTGAATTCTTGGTAGTATAGGATGGTGACACCAAAGATGAGTCTTGAATGGGAGGTAGAGGAGAGATTGCCTATTAAAAGTGGCATTTGAAAAATGTCTTCTGAGACTTCAATTTGAGGAGTAGATAGTACCAGTGGGATGATGCTAGATTCATAAATAGAAACCTGAATATTAGGACCTTGTATTCTAAATTAAAAAGTTTGAAGATTATCCTAAAAACTGGTGAATTGATTTTACGTAAAGGAGCAACATGTTTTATGTTGTCAAAAGATCTTTCTGGCAATGTTGTGGGAAATGAAGAGTGAGCACTGACTGTATTTTTGCAGCAAGGAGACCAAGAAACTGTTGAAGTAATTCTCTAACTAATCCAGGAGAATAATGATGAGTGCCTGGATTAAGGCAGCGGTAGAGAAAAAGAAGAGATGGAACAGATTCAAGGGAAATAACAGATTGGAACCAAAAGTACTATCTCATTAGTATGCCCTTTATGCTGCTTTTCCATATTTCAAGATTAACTCTTAGGAATTACCTCTTCTCTGAAGTCTTCCTTTACTAATCTAGTATTAATTGGTTTTTTCCACTTCTGAACCAGTACAGAAACAATGTCTTATACATCTAGTGCTTAATACTAGCAGTAGCAGCTATCTTTTGGGTATCAGACACCATAATTGTAACACTTGGCTTGCATTAACTAATTAAATTTCTTTATCAAATCTATGATACAGGTAGATGCATATGAGGAAACTGAGGCACATGCTTGTACAAATGGAGCCAGGCTCTAAAGCTCATTCTTAATCCAGTGTGCTGGTGTTCCTGTGGAGTGTGCACTTGTTCCTGTGGTTGAAAAGCATGTCTTATGTATGCTTTTGTGCCTTGTAGCGTTAAGCACATAGTAGCTATTCAGTACTTGCAGATATCCTCTGTTTAGTCTGCGTAAGAAACAATTCCAAGAAGAGAGTGGTGTTCTGGGTGATGGCTATTGTGTGGTTGTAAATAACGGATTATTCTGTATCTCCTTTTCAGATCTGGATGGTGCTCTACTCTCAGGGCCAGATTGTGATAGGAATGTGAATACAAATTTATTGGCTGAAGCCGGCTCCAGTCAAGATGGAGGTGATGCTGGTAGGTACAATAGAATTTTAGCAGGAGTACCTTTAAGAGGATTTGAAGATTGGGAGGTATTCGTGTATGTGTTTATTAAGGACCTACTGCAGTTTCTTTTCCTTAAAGGAAAGTATTAGGTATAAACACTTTCAGTCTTCTGCAGCTATGTTGATTGTAGAATTTAGAAGCCTGGTAAATACAAATGGATACATATTTCTTGTTTGTTTGAGGGAGTCATTTATTTAGAGTTGTTAAAACTTGTGGCTTGTGGCTTTCTGTTAGTGTATAGATGGAATAAGAATGGTAACTATCAGAATGGTTGACTAATGTATTTTAATTAGCTTTGATGTAAAATAATAGTGTGGTTGTTGATGACTATAGAAAACGTTAATTCTAAATAGTGATATTTATAACAACTACTTTGGGGGAAGTGCACATGAATACAAAGAATCCATGAATATTCCAAAGAATAATATAGATAAATTAAAAAGGGAGAAAGCTTTCTTAACAGAAGAATTCCAAGCTAATAAACATAGAAGAATGACAGAATTGGAAAAACACCTATTTTTCAATGTCCATGGGAAATAATTCAAGGTCATCATTGGATAGTAAGCCACCATTGATGGGCTTATCCCATGATGACTGGGATAAGTTTGTTGTAATAGCATTTTGTTGTACGTTTGTTGTAATAGCATTTTACAGTTTTGTTGTAATAGCATTTTGCTGTAATAGCATTTTCGTGTGGTCTCACTATCATACCACAGGTTACTTTTATTCCCAAAGGAGAAAAGATACCTCTACAATAAAGAGATCTGATGAACATGATCATAGTCAAGTGATTAAATTTAGTATGCCTCCTGGTATGATACACTAGCTGGCACCATCACCTATGTCTTATAGTATACTTGCCAGAATGTTTTACTCGACTTTAATCATGAGGAGAAAAAAAGACAAATCTCTCCAAATCCAGCACGTCCAGATTCTAAAATGTTAATGCGAAGAAAGACAAGCAGAGGAACTGCTAGGTCGAAGGAGACCAATGAGACCAACTTAAATGCATTTAGCATTATGTCAATCTTTTATTATATCATTGATCCAAAAAAGAAAACAATGAAGAGGCATTTGGGGGATAGTTGGAAAGGTGAATATGTAGTCTGGGTTAAATGATAGTCTTAACAATTTTTAAAATTCTTGGATGTGATAAAGGCACTATGGTTTATATAGGAGGAAGTTCTAAAAGATGCATGCTGTGTTTAGGGGTGAAGTGATGAAGCATACAAGTTGTTTTCAAATAGTACACAAAGGTATGTATATGTATACATAGAGCGAAAGCACATGTGACAAAACTAACATTTGTTGAAGATACATAAAGGGATATGGGATATTCAGTGATTCAGTTTCTGTAGCTTTGGAAATCTTTATAAACAATTGATGGGGACCGGGACAACTGTGCTTTTACAGAAAACTCTCCGGGGCTTTCGAATATACAGTGTGCATGGACCAAAATGAAGCCATAATTCTGAAGAAACTGCCTTAAGGTGGTTTTCTCCTAACTGTTGAAAAGAATTTACAAAGCTTTTGAAGTTAGCAGTTTACAGATTAGATGCATTGAATTTTGAACACTTGTCTCTTGTACAGAAAATCACTAATAGTGCCAAGAGTACTCTATCGCACTTGCTTTCTTGTTTTAGAAGTCTGGTTCAAGCATGGGTGTATTTAGTTTGGCATGTGAATGCAGATGTAACATTTAAAGTTGTGCACATAAACATATTCAGTGGAGGATGGTCCCTGTAATTCATTTCATTCTCAAAAAGCAAATCCTTGATTTAGAGTCCTTTCTCTTTAGGGGACATTCTAATCCATTAATGAGTATTTTGGGGAATTCCCTGGCGGTCCAGTGGTTAGGATTCTGTGCTTCTGCTGCAGGGGGCATGGGTTTAATCCCTGGTCGGGGAACTAAGATGTCCTGCAAGTTGCACGGTGCAGCCAAAAAAAAAAAAGTATTTTTGCAACTGAGATCCCTTGTGTTACGTTTTTGTTTTTGTTTTTTTTTGTTTTGTTTTTTTTTTTGCGGTACGCGGGCCTCTCACCGCTGTGGCCTCTCCCGCTGCAGAACACAGGCTCTGAATGCGCAGGCCCAGCCGCTCCGCGGCATGCGGGATCCTCCCAGACGGGGGCATGAACCCATGTCCCCTGCATCGCCAGGTGGACTCCCAACCACTGCGCCACCAGGGAAGCCCCTGTGTTACGGTTTTGACATAAAAAAAAAAGTGCTTTCTTCTTACTTTGCCATTATGGAATAATGTACCCAGAAGATTATTAAACAGTAAGCACAATTATAGAACTGAATAACCTTAATGATCCTTCAGTTTTATGAATTGCAAAGGAAATACCTTTTTCAGTTTTCAAATGGGTGTTTTATCAGATTGTTTGAACATTAAATGTGTCCTTTGCAATCCAAAACAGTTAGCTGAAGTTTGCTGTTTGTGTGTTTACTTTTACTGTATATTTGTTTTCTAAATGCTTTGGCACAATTTTCTTGGGTGGGTGGGTACTGCCGTGATACTAGTCAGTTGGTACTGCCAATTCTGGGTATATAAATTTTGGTTTGTTTGGCTTGTGGCTTTCTTTTGTTTTTGAAGTCTCCTGTTCTTTATTTGTAACAATTGTATCTTAATTTTCTGCATCCCCTAACTCCAAAGTATCCCTTTTCTCCCTCCCACTCAAAGGCGCAATACCTTGGTTCAAGTTGCTCTTATACTTCCTAAAAGTAATTTGTACTGGTTATAAGAATCTGGAGAGATGAAAGAAGTTTGAGATGAGGCTTTCTTAATTTGAATTACCATTTTGTATTCCAGATATGGTTTTCTTGCCTGGACCATGGATGCTTTTTATTGTATCTTACTGTAGGTCTAGAGAAACATTTCAAGTGTTAAAAATCTTCAATTCTGAATCTTGAGTTATCAATTCATCACTTGTTTTAAGGCTGCTCTCTTTATTCTTATGCAGTGAATAATATTTTGTTGGATATTAGCATATCTAACATGATTTATGAGGTTAGTTTTCCAAGTTTTTTGAGCAAGTAAAAAATAGTACATGTTAGCACTTTGCTAGATACATTTATTCAACAAATAATTGAATGGTGTATGTTTTGGACATTAGAAATACTGAGGTGAGTAACAGGCACAGTCCTTGCTCTTAGAGCTTATTTTGTTTTGTACTGATTTGGACAAGAGCTATGAATCATAAAACTCAAACTTTATGTAGAAATGTGAAACTGAAAATTGATGGACTTTCACAGGCTACTACTCCCAACCTTATCTCTGTCACACACACATAAATATGGTGTCTCACTTTAGGATTCTGAAACTTTACCCCAAGCAGTATTACAGTTAAATTATATAATTATGGATTCAGAGGGCTTTCCTAAATTAAGAAAAAAGTGGGTGAAGGCATTCCAAGTACAAAACAATTTACAATAGTAGTAATGAATTGCAATTTTTAAATATCTTAAGACCTTTTTGTATTGTTGGGTATTGATACTTTCAATTTTTCCTTAAGAGGGAAATCTTAAGTTCTTTTAATTTTTAAAAGAGGCAGTGTATCTGGCAAGTAGATACAGGAAATTGAACTCTTAGAAAACTCATTTGGCAAGCATTGTTTTATAAAATCGTGTATATGGGAGGAAAATTATTAAATTGCTGCACGAGTGTGCTGTGCATATATCCTAGAAAGTAGTGTTCTAGGCAGGGGAAGGAGTAAGTGCACAGGCCTTAAAGTGGGAGCCAATTTATCATGGTGGAACAGCACAGAGGCCAGTATGATTGGAATAGAGTAACCAAGGGGGTGGTTTGGAAACAAGGGCTAGATCAGGTAAGGCTTTGTAGTATATTGGAAGTCTTTGGCTTGTACTATGAGTAAGATGGTTAGTACTTGCTCTGATTTGAAGTTTTGAAAGAATCTCTGATTGCTGTGTTTAGAATAAGCTGTAGGAAGGCAGCAGTGTGAGCTGGGAGACAAGCAGATGGCTATTGAAGATAATCCAGAGGCGGCAGTTGATGGTCGATTGGAATAGGATGGCAGTAGTTATGGGGGATTCTGGATATCTTCACATTGCCAGAGGATTCCTGGATCCGAGGAATTACATACATATTCAAGATGGAATTAAATGCAGAGGAGATGATTCCTACTTTAGCTTATCTGAAGATCCCCAGGCACAAATTCCCTAAGGCTCATTGAGTCTACTTTCCAGACTTTTATTTATTTAAGGATGACATTAGAGAGGTGTTGATGAACCCCCAGATTCCCCGTTACCTTGCACCAGTGCATCTGAAACAACAAACAAGGGTCTAATAATACGAGAACTTTACATTTGTAATTACCCTATATTTATATTCTTCATCCTTAGCCCATTTCTTCTCTACTGATAGGAGACGATCCCATTCCACAGCTGGGTTTCCCATTCCACAGCTGCTACTGGTCTTAAGTGATAGTATAGTTAGAAACAGCAGCTATTAAAAGGGTAGTTTCATGTGGGCTCCACATACCATTAAATAGTATTTTTATTTTACTGATTTTTTTTTCTGTGGTTGAATTGTATTTTAAACTTTAGTTTGTTTTCTATTCTAATAGCCTGCCAACCAGGATATTATAAATTGGGATAATAAGGTATGAGGCCATCTCAGTTTTAGACTAAAATATAGTTTTTAATTCAGCTATTTTATATTACGCTGTTCTATCATAAAATATAGATTTTTTAAATTCTCATAAGAGACAGATCTTAATTACCATCATTACATCAGGATCACTTTTCAATTGTTTTAGGTCCTTCACATGATTTCAAGTACGGTCTGATGCCTGGCCCTTCAAGCGATTTCAAGTATGGATTGCTACCAGGTGCTTCAAGCGATTTCAAGTATGGATTGCTACCAGGTGCTTCTAACGATTTCAAGTATGGATTATTGCCTGAATCTTGGCCAAAACAAGAAACTTGGGAAAATGGCAAGTATTAGTCAAACATCTATAGAATTCTTAATACTTCTTATCAATTAAAAGCTTCCACATTCTGGGTTCTAAAAAACTCAGATAGTAGTAGCCCTATAATGATCCCTGTTCTCAGGAATAGACAAGCTTTTGATAGCAAATTTTCTGTTTAATATATAATAAGTGCTTTTTTTTGTTTTTTAATTCTCAAAGGTGAATCATCTCTAATCATGAACAAGTTAAAATGCCCTCATTGTAGCTATGTAGCCAAATACAGACGAACACTAAAAAGGCATTTGCTCATTCATACGGGAGTCAGATCATTTAGCTGTGATATTTGTGGGAAACTGTTTACTCGCAGAGAACATGTAAAAAGACATTCCCTGGTAAGTAACTTTAAATGTAAATGATCTTTGAGATAAACTGTATTTGTGTCAGTGAAGCTTAAGATATTTTAACACTATTACCTGCAAATTTAAGGAAGGTAGATTATTAAATAAATTGCTTTAAGCAGTGAATGTGATTTATGAACCAGTACTGAACTTCATACAGAAAGATGATGTATTTACTCATTGTTAAATGAGAGGTTTAATTTGAATGGTTCAAATGTATTATATTGTCTGTACTATCCTTACATTGGATTTTTCCCCCTTCAATTAGGTGCATAAAAAGGATAAAAAATACAAATGTATGGTGTGTAAGAAGATCTTCATGTTAGCAGCCAGTGTTGGAATAAGACATGGATCTCGACGCTATGGTGTTTGTGTAGACTGTGCAGATAAATCACAACCAGGAGGGCAAGAAGGTGTAGATCAGGGACAGGATACAGATTTCCCTCGGGATGAAGAATATGAGGGGAATGGAGGTGGAGAAGCTGATGAAGAGCTGGCTGATGATGGAGAAGATCAGAATGATGCATCTCGATGGGATGAGTCCGGAGATGTTTGTATGTCTCTAGATGACTAACTGACCTACTATACTCCTCAAGGATGCTGCATTTGGACATAATATGAATCAACAATTTGAACTGTTGAACTTGAAGGCTTGCAAAATATGGTACATGCTGGATGGTAGTTATGTTGCTGTGAAAACTGTAGGGTCAAAGCCTTATAGCAAAAAAATTTTTTTTTTATATTTGCACAGGACTGTACAGCAGACAACCTTGTGGTTGGATTACATGGAGTCCACACATCTTCAGTCAGTTATCAAAGTAAAAATATTTTTTATTTATAGGATATACAGTAACTATTTGGGTCCTATGGAAATATAGTACCTGTTCTTAAAAAAGCTTCCATTCATGTGCCACTTTGACATGAATTAAGAAAACCCATTATTAAGAGTGCAGTGACAGCTGACCTAATTACTCTGTCCATCAAACCACTCAGGCTAGTTTGTACTAGTAGAGTTTTGTTTCTAGTTTTATTTTTATTAATTTTATTTTTTTTAATACAGATGTTCAGTGAGGGGCCTTTTCAACCCCATTGGTTCTACTTTTCTGTATTTTCCATTTTAATTTGCTTCATAACTTAAACCAAGTCTCTTCTAGTCTTAGCTGTTATTCCTCAATTTTGTGCTGATGGGCATGTTTGTAAGAACTGGAGAGGTAATTTATTGGAATGAACTAACTGACTTCCTCCATTCCCCTTTTCCTTTTTGACATGAATTATACTACTTTACGAATGAAGAATGATGTTGCGAAGTACCATGGTGAGGTTGACAAACACCACTAAAATGATTATGATTTAGAAGTAACTTGCTCCTGCTGCTCTAATCTGATAAATGGTTACTGTATGACGTTTTCTGACAAGGCATTCGGTTTTGGGTATCTGTTACTTTGGCACTACTCTTGTTTGCTTCTTTTTATTTTTGCCAGTGTACTATACCTCAGTCCTATTTGAAAAGACAAATCTAATCGAAAGAAAAGTCACAGATAAAATGATTTGTTTTATAATTTATCCTTCATGTCCAGTTTTGGTTAGCTTGTTATGCAATATAAGTGAAATATCAGGTTTTTACTCCTGTGCCCTTTTTATCATTAAAATTAACACAAAAAGTGCATTCTCTTTTGTTTCATACTTACTGGGGTATTCAGTGTTTGAAATTATGATAGATAATTTAATTTATTTTTCATTTCCTCGAAGTCACTACATCTTGATATATATATATATATATATATATATATATATAGTCTTTCTAGTAGTCACCATGATTCAACAATCTGCAAAAATCTTACAAATAAAGCATTGAGAGGCTTTACAATTTTTATTCTGTTAACTAAATTCTTCAGGGTACAAGGGGGTGATGTGTTAAGTTGAAATTGCCAGACTTGTTTAGCCTGATGACAGATGAATTAGCTGATTGACTCACAGCAGCATTTCACCTAATTGATATTAACATGCACAGCATTTATCAGGAACATATTGTATATTATATAAGATTGAGGGATATCATATTTTCAGCTTTCTTTTAAATAGAAATTGAGTATATTTTCCTATTTTATATCAGGTAACTAAATTATGCTAGTCTTGTGGAGAAAATTGCAAAGTACACTTTGGCAGACATAATCCTTTTGGTGCTCCATCCCATCAAAGTTGAAAAGATGATAGGTTTTTTAAGAGACAGGCTTTCTTACTGTCTCTGATTTCAGTAGAAAAATGGTTTAATGTTAGACACTGATGCTTCTGCTTGGATAAATCAAAGAAAGATACAGTACAGTTACGTGGTCAGATGCATCATTTGTCACCTAAACTTTATCATAGTTTCTACAAAACTGAAAAACCGACATGAGTAGTTTTGGTTTGACTTTTGTTTAAGACTGAAGAGTACATCTTTTTCTCAATGTTCTAGACAAATGAGTAAAATGTAATTCTGGTTGGGTCCAAAGTAGACGTTAGTTGGGCAAAGATACTATGAATGGAAAAGTATTTTAAACGTAAAATGTTCTGCTTTGTGAATATGTAAGTATAGTATAAAGATTTCTTTCATCCCATTTATCCCTCTCCTTTAAAATAAACCATAGTTTACAATTGGTAGATCTGTCTATATATAAATATATATTAAAGAGAAAAGATATATATCTAAAAATCACCTAAGTCTGCTTTATTAGATTCACTTAAGTGAACTACAGTTCACTTATTGCATAGAAACTGGACTTGGCTTTACATTCTTAATGTACTTTTACTTTTCCTTAAGATATGAACTTACTCTCTTTAAACTGAATTTTCTTTTACTACTTAAATCATTTATGTATATCTGGTAAATTATGACCAAATTTTTGTTAGATTGCATACAGTAAATTGAAATACACTCTTGGTACACTACGGGATTGTTGTGCTTTTGTTTTGGTTTTAGTTGGAAACAAGGTTTGATGTAGATGGCTTGTTACTGTTAATTTAAAATATTCTATAATTATTGTCCATTACCTTTTATGTTGTGTTGTGACAGATTTGGCTATATTTTTAGTCAACTGAAATATACTTTAAGAGTTTGTTTTTAGAAAGGTAATCCAAAGGAAAAATGTTTATACTCTTGAATATATTAGCCTCAGCCTATATAAAAATTTCGTCTTTAAAGTAAACATTTTACCAGAAACAGAATTGACAGATTTTTCTACTTGCTGACTGCCTAACTTATTTTGTTTCATGATCTCGAGGGGACTGCCTTTTCCCTTCCAGATCTTTTTAAAAAAAATAGTTTAGTACTAAGGTATACTACTGGATGTTTCTATTTTTTTAAGTATATTCTTTTTCTGACTTACAGTACAATTTCAGGAAGTTGATAGATACTAAGAACTTACGATTGGTCTCAGAGAGGTAACAATGGAACACTCAAAATTTTGTCTGTGGAGCCCTGGCGGAATTATGTGTTACGCATTTGCTGAATTTTTCTCTTGTAACTTATATTTTAAATGAAAAATATTTTAGAGCTTTTATTTAATGAAGAGGAAGAGTATGAACTGTTCATTTCCTATTCATTTTGTAGTAACAGACCCTCATAAATCAAGATCATGTATTCTTTCTTACGAGTCTCAGAGACAGTTACTTCATACGGTCCCTGATTTTTCATTGTTATTGGCCCTCATTATTCATATTCACTAGATATTTTGCTAAATTTTAACACCATAGCAATTAAGAGCTAAAAAAAAAAACATTATAGGAAGGGGAAACTGAACAGTAATGCGTAGCTTTGAAATTTGAGGGGAAAACATGAGCTGGTTTTGGTAGAGCCATTCTGATGAAGGAAGAGTGAGATGAAGGAGTTAATTCATGTAAAGCGCTTAGAACACTGCCTGGTGCATAGTAGGGGCATGACACATCTTAGTTGTTTAATAATACATGGAAAACCAAGACGAAAAGAAGTGGGGAAAGGGGTGGAGAATAGGGAGAAAATAGGGAATGAAAAGATTGGGGCTTAGAAATTTGTAGTAATACAATGTGCTGTAAAAGGCCTGAAGATGACTGGAGTAGTATAATAGGGGAAAGTGTGATGGAAGATGGGTCTTAAAAATCATAAAATTTAAAACCAATGTTTTATTTATGTTTTTAGGATGTTAACATAGGATGAAAAAGTTATTTTTCTGAATAATTCCAAAAGCTAGCATTTTTTTTAGTGCCTGCACATGCCATGCGCTTTACATTATCTTATCAAATTCCCTATAAGTAGGTGCTATTGTCTCCATTTTGTAGAAGAGGAAAGGCTCCATTGAAATTTGCTTAATTTAATTTGACTCATGTAACACAGTTACTAAGTGGTAGAGCTGGATTTGGACCAGGTCTGATTCTGAAGCCCATGCTCTTTTTAGGGGGCTCTATTGCCCCAACTTTTGTAGGATTTTAGCTCTTGTAAAGGGGTCTGTCTGTGGAGACATCTTTTCCCTGTGAAACAGCTATGTTAGCAATTTGAATGTCTAATCCTTCCTCCCCCAAATATCCTTAATACTTTTTCCTCGTAGTACAGCAGTTGTTGTATCACATGATTATAAACAAGATACCCAACCTCAGTGTAGCACATGCTGTTAATTGGCTATAGCATTTTCATTTTTAAAAGGATGATTTTTAACTGAAGAACTAGATGTGAACCCCAGTTTTTGTGCCGTTCAGTCACCCGGATCCTTAAACTTAACTATGGTACATAATATACATGCTTAGAACTAACAGGTGTTTTTTCTTAGTCACTTTAGGATTTTAAATGGAAAGGTTTTTTTTTTTTTCTTGCTGTATCCCTACTTTTCAAGTGAAGTTGAACCGTTCAAGGTAGTTTAAAACGTATTAGGGATAAGCACACTTTAAAAGATGTTTTCTAGCTCTGAATTTTATGACATTGGGTACTTAAAGTTTGGAATATGCTGGCTATTGAGAACAAAATTTTGGGTTCAGGAGAGGGATGGTTGAGGCCATTATGAAATGGGAGAATCAGCATTTTAAACACTGTAAACATAAAAGAACACTTTCTTCTGCCTGCTGTTTGTAAAAGCTCTTTGGGAAGATCTTTTACGAAGACCAATTTTTTAATGTAATTTACCTACCCAGTATAAGTGTCCTAAGACATGTATGTAAACTTCCACAACTGTTTTGTCTGTGTATTTAGAAAATACACAAGAATCTTTATCAAACCTAAAAATATAAACTTGTGAGCACTGAACTGCTTCTGGCTTTGTGAATTTTGTTGACTCTGACATTTAATTCAGATTTCTTTGCTTTTAACATATACTAATTTAGACTAATTGGGGTCGGGGAACACCTTTGTAAAATTTGACATGTATAATTCAGATACCTCTGGACTTAAGGTTTACAAGTTTGAATTGCAGAATATTAAGGGTTTTTTGGTTTGTCTCTTTTTATGTGAAGTGCATAAAAGACCCAAACTACCTCCTAGTAATGCTTG
The DNA here is from genome assembly GCF_003031525.2 of Neophocaena asiaeorientalis asiaeorientalis. Classification (NCBI taxonomy): domain Eukaryota; kingdom Metazoa; phylum Chordata; class Mammalia; order Artiodactyla; family Phocoenidae; genus Neophocaena; species Neophocaena asiaeorientalis. The sequence goes on along the minus strand of NW_020172369.1, from coordinate 5,515,097 downwards.
GAGAGCTGCTTTAATTAATAGCAGTGATTTGTAATCCGCATATTGTCCTTCATCTTTATTACTTTTTTGGAATTCTCTACAGGTTGTAGAAAACATTGAAATATTCCTCCTGAAATGTACATACTTTTGGAAATGGGTTGAAAAGCAAAGGTGAACTACTTCATCTCATATTTGCTGCATACTAGTGGATTAATGGATTATAAGTAAATATATAAATTTCAAGCCTTTGAAACTTTTTAATAATACAGAAAAAACATACTTTTAAAAGGTTTTTGTGGTGGTGGTATTAGTAATAGCCCAAAGGAAATCATAGAATAACTAGATATCCAGACTTTTAATTATTAAAGAAATGAGTTTTGATTTAGTTTGGAAAACAGTGAATTACTGGATGGGATGACTGTATTGCATATAATTCTTAGTATCTTTAAACTTTTAAAAGAACTATCATGTGGCAGAATTAGATATATTCTAATGGTTTATATAGATAGACTCTCTACGGTTCCAAGGGATTAGGATTGGAACTGCTCAGAGTGCTCAAGGTTAAAAAGCAGTTTTTAATAAATAAAGATGCAGTGGGGGCTTCCCTGGTGGCGCAGTGGTTGAGAGTCCGCCTGCCGATGCAGGGGACACGGGTTCGTGCCCTGGTCCGGGAAGATCCCACGTGCAGCGGAGTGTCTGGGCCCGTGAGCCATGGCCGCTGAGCCTGCGCGTCCGGAGCCTGTGCTCCGCAACGGGAGAGGCCACAACAGTGAGAGGCCCGCGTACTGCAAAAAAAAAAAAAAAAAAAAAAAAAAAAAAAGAAGTGGGATTACTCCAGGAAAAAACCAACCCCCACCCCCTCACCACTGGAGATGTCCTAAATAAAATGAAAGATTACCTGAGAAGCATTTTGGCTAAGGCAGTATTGACCAAAAAATTCTATTTCAAGGTGGATTTTTTTGTTGTAATTTGTTTTGACCATTGTAGTTATCAACTTTTTGTTTTGCTTAGAATGTTGATAAAATTTTGTGTAAATATCTCATGAAGGATATCTTGACACCAAAATGAGCACAGTTGAAACTTAGAAAATCATGTTTATCTTTATGGAAAAAATTGTTACTTGAGCTTTTTTCTTTTTCACTACAAGTCATCACAGACCAATGTTTGGAAGCTGGTGTAGGAGATTCAGTTATTGGATCTAACTATATAGTTAGATAAGAAAATTAGAGGTCCTTCAGATCTTAGTCTATGTCCTAAGTGAATTTTGAACTAAGGGAAATTTAAAAATGGACTACAGGAAATCTATTCAGTTAATTAAAGTGAATAAAAAATAGGCTCCATAGTTGCATGGTGCCTTACGTGCTATTAATACTACCTTCTGAATGTTTTTTCTTTTTTCCAGTAGAATCAGTTTGGCAATAAGAAAATACTAATTTTCCACGCATAATTAGTTCTGTTTTAGAGTCTTAGTGAAAGACATGCAAAAGACAGCCTTCTTGACACATGTCCCAACAGCTGTTGAGAGGACAATATATAAAGATTTAGGAGATAATTAATACAGAATTGATTCCCAGAGAGGGAACTATAAGGACTTTGCAGTCAAGTTTAGACCAGGGCTCCTCAGCTTTCATTTCAGTATCTTCCCCATAACAAACTCATTCAATAAGTATTTAACATTTGGGAAAACTTCCACATTAGAGACTACAAATTATATTCAGATAAAATTCCTGGCACATAGTCTGAGCTCGGAATTATTTCTAAGTGAATGATTATTTAAAGACCTCAACATTTTTAAGGCTTCTGCCTGCTAGTATCTCGTGGCTTGTAGCTCTCAAGCTAATTTTGTTTAGAAGTAGTTTGTGTTGTGCCATGCATAGGGATCACACTGAGCCCTCGGGGCCCTTTATCCCAACACCACCATAGGTGTCCATACCCACAGGCACAATGACCAAACCCAACCTTTGGCTAATACTACCATAGACATCTCGATGCAAGTAGTCTTCTGTGATTCTTTTTTAACCTACACCATCTCCATAACAAGTGGCAAGATTAAGTATCAGCCGCTTGCTGCAAAATTTTAATGACTGGCATAGCCACCACTAACATCTAAATGTCTAATATTCAGTGTATATAAGGAAGATGTGAAAAAACGAAGAAAACCCTACCGGAGTTTATTCCTTCATGTAGTGTAGACTGCAACAGTGCATCAATAAAGATACTTGGATCTGATGTTTTAGTTTACTGATACGAATTTTTGGTATTTGTGAAGAGGAACGTTGGGTGTTGCATTTATATTTTGCCATATGAAAGACAAATGTGTGTTTATCTGTACCATGTTCTTATGTCATCCACTTGGATTTTGGTGGCACCTAGATTCCTAAACTGAGATGGTGGTATTTACATAAGAGACATGAGTGATTCTCCAAAGCAAGTTTTGCCACACTAAATTTTCAAGTAATTGCCACTTAAAACAATTAGCTTATTCCAAAGAATGGCAATTATAGGAATTGGATCAGTGTCCAAGAGTTACTAACCCAGGGTCTTATACTTCTCATCTATGGCAGAGGAAATGAGAAGAAATTATTTTAAGAATTACTTTAGTTCTAGGTAAACAACTAGAGTTTTATATATGTAGGTATAGTTTTTCTTTGATTTGCTTCCTTAAAAGATCTCATCATTGGGCTTCCCTGGTGGCGCAGTGGTTGAGAGTCCGCCTGTCAACGCAGGGGACACGGGTTCGTGCCCCGGTCCGGGAGGATCCTGCGTGCCGCGGAGCGGCTAGGCCCGTGAGCCATGGCCGCTGAGATTTTATTATTTCATAGGCTTAAGGGTGTTTATTAGAATCCTACCGTAGACTTCAGGCAGTTATTTTTGAGCCATTAATCATCCTAAACTTCTGCCCTATTTGTGCCTTCTGAAGGTCGCTGACTCTAGCACCCTATAGTCTGTTTGCTGGCCCTTCTTTGTTACTACTTGGTGACTTACGCGACACTCAAAATGTAAGTTCCCATTTCAGTCAATGGACTCTTTTCCTCTTTGGTCATACATGTATTTGGCAGATGTACTGAACACCAATTTGTGAGAAAAGTTACCTGTGATGGATAATGGGATCACAGTGTATATTCAGTTCTCTATTCTACAAGACATTTGGGATGGGAAAAGATGCAAAGTTAGACAATCAGGGAACTTTATCAAAGAGGCCTCTCATTTCAGCAATTTAAGAAAGTTAGTGGTTGAGAGGTGTGGAGTGAAGATATAAAACAGTGCAGATTAAGTCAGTAATGCATACACAGCATTTGCTTTGTCCCTCTTCAGTGTAATAAAGAGGAGAAAGAATACTTTCACCTTGAAAATTTATTACTTTCTAGGTGCCTCCCAATTCTCTCAGCTATACTGGACAAGTCTGTAGGATTAGACAAGCTCTTGTTTTCTCGGAAGACCCATCTGTGTACTCAGGGAAACGGACACCTTAGTAGAGTCTACCTACTGTTTGGGGGACCTAGATGATGAAGACTTTGACCTAGAGGTTTCGTATCCAGCAAAGCAGTTCAGTAAAATTGTAGGAACTTGGGGCTAATGTTCATTCCACATATTTTCTGAATAGGGAAAGAATATCACCTCTTCTCAAAGGATGAAATCACAGGCTTCCGTAGGCCCCAGCCCCACCTCAAGTTATTCTTAATGAAAGTTATAAGATCTTTACTCAATATTTTTTGAATTTTATTTTATTTTTTTATACAGCAGGTTCTTTTATCGATTTTATACATATCAGTGTATATGTATTAGTGTATATATGTCAATCCAAATCTCCCAATTCATCCTACCACCCCCCCACCCCACTTCCCCACCCTTGTTTGCTCAATTTTCATGTGCTTTTCTTTTTAGCATAGCATATTTAACGCCTCACTGAAATTAATCTCTTAATATCAAAAACCTAGTCAATGTTCAAAATTCCAGTCATTCACGTTCCGTGTGTGTGTGGTGTATTTTACAGTTTGCTTTTCGGTCAGGATTCTAATAATCTGTAATAGGAGTCAGCAAACCTTTTCTGTATAGGGCCAAACAGTAAATACTTCAACATATTCATTGAAGAGTGATGTGCCTTCTTAACATCGGTGAATTATTTCCTTTCCAGAATTACAAATCTGGGGTAGCAACAAGATTTAGCACTCCGATGGCACCATTTTAGATACTATCTTGTCTGTGATTATGCAATAAGACCTTAACAGGAATTCATTTAAATACCATACCTCAGTCCACAGAGTGTTCCCTCCCCCGATACCCCAGTTGCTAAATGAGAAAGGATATGTCCAATTCAGAAATACATTCAGAGCTTGAAAGAGGAGACTTTAACTTGCTGATAAAGATATGTACCTTTCTAAACTAGACCCTCTTATTGCCACTTAATCCTAACTTTATCCTCTGTTAAAAGATTCTTTTATATCAGACCTCAACCTTAGTTGAGTACTATGACTTTGACTTTACATAGCCTTTAGAATGTAAACTATTTTGGGAGATTTTCATTAATATCTGCACTTACAAAAGGTGTCAGTAAATTGGACTTGTCAGTCTTCTTGGACACTGTTTGAAAATGCTAAGCTTGTGAGTAACTGAGCCAAAGTATCTGCCCTGAAAAACACTTTCTATCACACTGAAGAAAATTCCCCCAACTAAAGACTATCAAACTGATTCAGAAGCCCATGTCATCGTTTCAGACACACATAATTCCCCATTGTAAGTCCCATTGAGGACGATCTTCGTTGTGTGGCTCAGACTATTATAATAGTAGACCCGAGTACATGGCAAATGAACCAAATACTGAGCGCAATTCTTCTGAGTCAAAATTTCTATTAAAACATAATTTCAACAGTGACCTAAAATAATTCCAACAGTTTTTCCTTATAATTAAGGTTAAAATTAATCAAAACAGATGGTCTGATTCTAAGAGATTTAGAAAAAGTTTTGTACCTCTTCTATCTTATGTGGTACTGTCCCATCAGAAGTGTCAAATATATCCAGAGAGGACATACGATGGAACTCTGAGGATACAGCAGGGTTCTTATCTGGGCATCCCATTCACTCCTCAACCCACTGCAACCTAGACTGTGACTTAAATATTTGAAACTACCCTCTTAAAGGCCACGATCCTCACCTCTGCAGCATTTGCTCCTGTGACTGAATGACTGATTTCCTTCACACAGCCCTCCCCTCGACCCTGTAAACGTTGGTGTTCTTTTAATTCTTTGCAGGGCACTCTCCCAGTGTTCTTTCCCTTCGTGTTCTTAGTCTCAGATGATCACAATGACTTGGTTGACCTCTCTTCAGTGTTCACAAAGATTTGTAGAAATGACACCATGCATTGTTGTTCGATGCACAGAGGATTTTCGATCACATCCTAATTTGGGTCACTGTTCTTTAATTTCTCGTGGATGACCTCGGGGGTCTTTAGATGTACGTTTTTGGTGTATGGAGTCTCATGAGCATAGCAAAGTCACCTTTAGAAAAATTATAACCTTGATTTTTCTGAAGCTATTTAATGCATGCCAGCCATGTAAACACTATTTTATGAGGTGATGTCTAGCAGACTTTATCATGTCATATCAACATGTATGTATCTCTGTTAACTATACAGACTAATAAAATCTTCGAATTGAAGGAACCTGAGAAAAACCACACCTGTTTATCTAGCCTCTGCTTGAACTCATCCCATCAGTTCATCAGTTCATTTCCAGCTCACGTAGCAGCCGTATTAGGTTGAGATCCATCTTGTTAGTTCTTCTCTAGACTGAGTTGAGTTGAAGTCTCCTTATTCCATCTCCCAGTGCCACATGGATTCACATCCTTTCACATAATGGTCTATGTAACTGTGGGAACTTGAAAGGGGTGTACACTATATTTGAGGAGTACTTAGGGCCTTAAATTTTTTCCATTGCTAGAAAACTGTTTTCATTCCTGTAAGTATTAATATAATGTCAGAAATCCATAGTGTTCACTCTTTTCCAGTTTAATGTTTCTCTCTTCATTTTAAAGCTAAGAATCAAATATTTAATATGAATAACCAGTGCTCAAAACAAGATTTTAAAGAAAAGCACCCAGAAATATTTCTTGTAAAGTAGAATATTAATTTGTTGGCACTGGTATATAACACTTAAGATTAAACTTGCTTCTCCAAGATAAGATTAACTTTGCAGCTTGATATAAAAATTTAAACGTTGCTTAATCCTAGGCTTTCAAGAATTTCATAATTAATTGATTTCTTAATGCAGTACAGTTTTAACATGTATAAATTTAATGATTGAACTCCCTTTAGAAAATGTATTATGAGGAAGACGTGAGTTATTTTTTCCTTTATTTGCATTTCAGATCATATTCTAAAAGAAGTGATAAATGTTTCATTTTTATTAAATTCTTATAAAACTTCACGTCCTTCAGCCCCGAGCCATCCCTCTCCTTAAGCAGCAGGATAGGTTTATAATTATGACTACTTTGTTATTTTTATACTTAGTTTGAAAAAGATTATGAGTACAATCCTGGTGCGTTTATGTCACCAAGATGGAAGAATGAGAATATTGTCTTCATTAGGTAGCCAGTTTAAGTCCTAAACATTATTGAGTATTCATTGGCATAATATTTCTTCTCAATGTTTGAACTCTAAAAATATGAGTCAGGAAATTCCATAAAAATAGTTACCCAAAATGCATTTTTGTAAGGTTTACTGCATGCTGTTTGAAAGTTACCACCATATCCTTCATCTTTGTTTCAGCACAAAATCCAAGAACGTGAGCTGAGAATCCGAGGACATTTTGCCCGTGTAGGTTATGAATTTCATTGCAATTTTAGCCATTTATGAATATGAGAGGGAAAAAGGGGGATGTTTTTACTCTTTAAGCATTTATAACTCACTGACACCGTGCCAGTTTGTTATAACTTTTATGTTTAATGTGAGCAGTTTCTTTATAGTATCATTGTGACTCTAACCTGCTAGACCTCAGAATGGCTATTTTTTGGGAAACTAAGCTTAAATGTTGCAGATGTAATATTATTTGCAAGCAAAAAATGAATAAATTTGCATTAGCTGGTTTGCCGCTGTAAAAGTCCATTTTCTGCATATATAATAGAAATGAAGTGACTTGAAAAATCAGATTTGAGAATGTTTTCAATATATCATCCTGTTATTTTAATAGAATCTTTTCTCTTATATTCCCACCTTTATTAACATAATTTGTCATTGGAGATGATTAATGAGGCAACTGCAAAGGCAAAATCTGACATTTTGTATATTCTAAGAAAGACTGTCAATTTATTTTTTAGCCATATGTACACACAGAAAGCAAAACTTAATCATGCCATTAAAGAAAAATTGTAAGCAATTGAAACTGTACTATGTAATTGAGTCCCATCATAGTAATTTAAGTATGTTCAAAGTATTTTCATTGTGGGATTAATAATTAGAGTGTGGCACATATTTGAGGCCTTTTATATTTGAGTTTCAGAGTTGAAAGCTTTCCAAAGTTTCTAAAAAGTAAAGTTATAACACATTTATGTGGCTTTCTCATTTATGGTCATTAGAGAAGGGACTTACATAAGTCTTACGAGGCAAAATATATTGAAAAGAGTATTCCTCAAGCAAAAGTCTTCATGATCTGTAGATGTGATATAGAAAGGTTTCAGAATAAACTATAGAATTTCATATGAACTTCACTTGTTTGAGCAAGTAAATTTGGTAAATAATTAAAGAATCTTTTCCTTTAATGTATCCAGTCCATTTGGTATATTAGGTAATTATTATCATTTAGATCATGTCTATTTCTTTAGCTCTATTAGAGACCCTTTGTTCTTTCTTTAGTAAACAGTGATCTAAATTACCATATATGCTGTTGTATTCCACAGTGACTAATTAGCATAAGCTATTCAAACACACCAAGACATTTCTATTTTAAAATACATCCTTGAAGAGAAAGTATACTTTATAGGATAATTGCTAGTCACAGTATTCATTTTTTATAAATCTAATTAACTTATTTACAACGTGAGTTTTTAAAGTGAGCGTTTTGTTTGCACATTTCTTTTCCCTGTTTGCATTGGTGCTTGACAGGTATTCCATACATTCTCCACTCACTCTTTTGAGTTCCTACTTTAGCCCCTTTGCTACCTTCATCTGATCTTTGGCTGACTCTTGGAAGTTACTGTTTTGTAGCTAAATTCTTTTAACCAAATCTAGCCATGTTTTACGATATAAATAGGAAACCGAGGATCCAGTTCATCCTTGAAATCACTGAAAGTGAATTTTAATCCTATTTTATTTGCCGAAAATAATCTCAATTAAATATTTCTTATTCTAATGGTAACCATGTAAATTTACTGCCTGATTCTTAATACCTCACCACCAGGAACTGTTTCTTTCTAGTGATTTTCTCTCTGCCTTAAATTTGGCCCTTCTGCCCCGACTATGACCTTTCTTATTTAAGCCTAACTGGCTAACAAATGCAGAGCAAACCTAAGAAGAGGAGCATTGTTTTCACTTCTAAATAACCTTCTTCAGGGATTTTCAAACTATGCTCTGGGATCCTAGGAGTTCTTTGAAGATGCCTCTGAGTGGGGTTAGCTGATGCAGAGTAGGTAGGGCCCTTGGGCCTTCATCCAGAGCTCTACAACAGCTTCACTTTTATCTACTTGTTTATGCTTTCAGGGCCCAGTACTTTAAAAAAAAAAATGTTTAAACCACGGACTTGATTTCAAAACATTCATGGATGATAATATTAATAATAACAGTAGTAGCTTTAGTTTATAGGGCGCTTATCATGTGCCAGACCCTAAGTATTTTCTAACATTAATCTATTAATCCTTAAAACAACCCTGTAAGATTAAGCATTTTTATTATTCCTATTTACAAATGAGGACACTGAGACTTAAGGAGATCAAATAACTAGCCCAAGTGATCACAGCTACTAAGCGACAGACTCTGATTCAATTCTGGGTGCGCCAATTAATGTCTTAAGTCAGGAATGGCAAATACAAGGTAAGTGTGCCACCACCCTGGGCTCCCACGCTTAAGGCAGACAGAGCTAATGGCTGAAAACAGTGTTTCTCACTGATCACCAACACAGCCTTAGAATCCTTCTCCATAAGGTGCTATGGGCAGTCACTCCTAATCCATTGGTGTTGACATGCAAGACGAGACCCATCTTCTTACCCTACTTTAAGATGAGATGAGATATCTGTGACCTCACACTTCCGATCAGGAACTCTCCCCTAAGTCTAAAAGTGTTGCCAATTGCTTGTTTGGATATTGGTAGTAGAAAAACACCAAATTATCTTTGATCCTAGATGTAATTTTTCACGGTGAAGCTAATTTTGATAAACAAAAATCCCTAACTGTACCGTCCTCATTCTTGCCAACTTCTAATAGAGGCTATTTGTTTTTCTATTTATATGCCTGTAATTTGTATAAATTTATAAGTTGATAACTATAAACACTATATACAACACTCAAAATCAGGATAGTTAAGGTTTTTTAAGCTTCTCTTTGAGTGCCTGCTGGAAGAAAGACCTAAAGTAATTTATATTCTTAACGTAATATTTTAGATGTGGGGTGGAGGTGGTGAGGAAGAGGGTGGAGGACTCATGTTTGAGGCAAAGTCCGCCAGTTTCCGTATTGTAGAGTGGAGAATTCAGTCGTTTGGATACCCATCAATATTTCCACTACCAGCATACCCTGCCCAGGAATGTCGTAGCTACAGGGCTGGGTGAATGCCCAAACATTTAAAAAAGAAACACACGTGCCCAACCCCCAGCTGATTTTTCAGTTGTTCTCTCCAGGAGGTAACCAGTAGTCGCTGTGCTCTGCCCAATCTTACCAGGAGAAGCTATGTGCAATTAAACTTTTTCCTTTTACGTTTTTAAAATGACTCATAGTACTTCCTGCTCAAGACACATCGAAGTGGTCCAAGACTATATTTAGGGAATTGCTATGAAATTACCTGTCAGTTCCAACCAATTTTTCCAATACAGTATATATATGGAGAGTTAGTAGCAAGTAATTTATAATTTTCAAGGCACAAAAAACTTGTCATTTTTTGTTGTTAACTGTTATTGAAATCTAGATTTTCTTAAATGGATAGACATCCCTTCTGTGAAATTATTACACATTAGTGTATTGGAATGGTCTTCATGTGACGATTATCGTGGAACCCATTAAATCCTTGTTCATAAAAATATTTGAATATGTCTTAAAATATTCTCCACATAAATAAAAATTTCTCCCTAAAAGCTATTTCTGATACATTCTCTTTCCAATTATTTGTAAAACTAGAAATTGCTGGCGAGTGAATCACAGTGAGTGGGTTCAGTGACACTTGGGTAGTGCTACCAACTAGGAAGTTATTCTACGGTTGCACTGTATGGTGAGCTCCACATGCCTTTTTTCTCCTGGTTTTTACTTTTGTCAGATGAGAGAATAGCCAGTTGTAAGTTGTCCTATTCCTAGGTGATCAGGGCTTGCTAAAAAAAAAGAAGACAACCAAAGCCGTTGATTCAATTACATGAAAGAGTTTTAGTTAGTAGCCCACATGAAGTAGAGATAGACAAGCTGACCCAAGAACTGTGTGATACTAAGATAAGATGTACAGAAATGTAGAAAGCATTATCGTGCTTTTCTATAATGTAGAAAGCATTATAAAAAACATTATAATTAAGACTGGAAATGATACCAGGGTTATGTTCAATGGTGATTGGTAGCAGTTAAGGTTTGGTGAGAAAGGTTAGTTATGTGTGTTTCTTTGCAAAACTTTTTCCCCTTGATATTTCTAACTCACTGTGTATGAAAGCATCTAAGCCTAAACATTAAAAGTTAAACTTTTTTTAAAAAGTAAACAAACATGCCACTGCAGTTACCTGATGCTACCACATACTAACTGCATGAACAATATTCCACAGAAATAAAAAAATCCTTTTGAATGTCAATTTACAAACATATGGATCAACGGCAAATACCATGAGCTATAAACTGAATATAGTTTTTTTTATCCTTAATGATTTAGTAGAAGAATGGTTATGATCTAGGCTTAATATGAATACTAAAAACTCTATACCACTTTACTAACTGAAATTAAAATACTGTAAGATCAGAATACTTTCATCTTGTAGACGAATAGAACGCCGCCACTTTTTTGGGGAAAAAAATTATACAGAAAAAGAGTCATAGATAAAGTTCTTCTTTAAAAAGCTATTGTTAAAAAAAACCTTTTTTAAAAACTTTCAATAAAATTTCTGGCCCATTATTTATTAGATAACTGTCATCAGTATAGTTCTATGATAATAGCACTTGCCATCAAAACATCATTTATATGACAAACAAGCATACAAAAATAAATCAGGGTAACTAGTTTTCAAATAGAAATTAAAACATTCTAGAAAATGGATGGTTTATTTTTAAAAATTATAATACCTTAAATTGGCAGGTATGAAGTAAGTTGAGATGATTGGGACTATTGGAAGAGGCTCTCTGGAAAGCAACTAAGTAATATGTTTCTAGAGTCGTTTTAAAAACGTCCATGCCCCCAAAATGCTCTCCCAGAAAACTAAGCCACAGCAGAGATGATTTTTAGACAAGTTTCTTTTTCAAAGTGTTATTTATAGGAGAGACGAAATTTTTTTTAAAACCCTATATTTCCAAGAATGTAGGAATAAATAAATTATGGTAGATGCTCACTATTAATTATTATTAACTATTATTACCCATTAATAATGCTTTCAAAGAACATTGGTAATATAATAGTATATCACCTTATCTAAATATTAAGAAATAAAGACACAAACTACAAACAATGGACAATGTGTCCAATTTTGTGTAAAAAATAAATAGAACAATATCTTAATCTTTAGGAAGTTTTTTTTATGTTTTACTATATTTTCCAAATTTTCTTTGATAAGCACGTATTTTAGTCAGAAAATTATATAATAAAAATTAAGAATCAAAGCACTTCTTATTATTTTAGGAAACAAACATCATTTCTATTTTAAAATTTATGGAAATGGTGCTATTTAGTTGATTAGTTGGTTGATTTCTTCTCCTTTGCTTTATTTCTCTTTCCAAATAAACATACAGTATTTTTTCCTGATTATAAGAGTAATAATGTTGTTAGTTTAAGAAATATAAAAATATAGAAAAGTGTGAGTAAATAAAAAAAGACATGAAAATTACCCACAGTGTTACCAAATAAATGTTAACATTTATTGTATATTCTTCCAAATAATGTTTATGCAGATATGTCTATGTCCTGGACTGATTTTCAGGGACATATGCTGATAAATAACCATATCAGTTATTTACAAATGGCAACAGTCTGGTGGTTCCGTGTTCATACCTACAGGTGGCAAAATCTGTAGACTATCAACCTTTTCCAATCTCCAATCCATCAATCAATTGGTTGATCTATTTCTATATTTTAAAAAATGTGGTCATATTATGTACTCTGTTTATAATCTGCCCCTTTCTCATTTAAAAATATAGTAACGTCTTTTTACGTGAATAAACATATGGGTCTACATCATTTTAACAACTGCACTGTATTTGATTGTGTGCTTAGAAAGAACTTCTCCACTTCAAAATCATTAAAATATCCATCTACATTGCCTTCCGGGTCAGCTTATCTCAGGTTCGGTGGTCAGCAAACTTTTTCTGCAAAGGGTCAGAGAGTAAATATTTTTGGTTTTGTGGGCCACGCAGAAGGTCTCTACCACAACTACTCAACTCTGCCATTGTAGTGGGAAAGCAGCCGTAGGCAATACTTAAACTAATGAGTGTAGCTACGTTCCACTAAAATTTTATTCATGCACACTGAAATTTGATTTCATATAATTTTAAT
>NW_020172369.1:5428323-5502050 GCF_003031525.2 Neophocaena asiaeorientalis asiaeorientalis | reverse complement strand
AAAAAAAAAAAAAAAAAAAAAAAAATGTAAAAGCTGTCTCCCTCCTCTTAGCTTGCCAGTCCTACAGAAACGGGTGGCCGGTCAGATGTGGGCTGCAGTCTTCCGTCTCCTTCTCTAGCTGAATGCTTCCCTTCACAGCTTTCATCTCCTGCTATGAAGTCTATCAGTGTCACACCTAAATTTCTTTCAATTAGATGCTAACCTTCTTGGAAAATGTTCTCTTGATGGAGAATCCCTAAGGAATAAAGCAAAAAATCATACCTCTGACTTAGCTTGCTGTTTCTGTCCAAAACCTAAAATCATAAAATTCAGAGGCCTTCATTTCTATTTTAGAATAACAACAATTACACTTTTCCTAGAAACTGAACACGTTCACTGAATGCACTAGTATATTTAATAAATTCCATTTCTTCCTTTTCTTGTAAAAATTCCCCATTGCTTTTATAGTTTTACTGAGACGAAATTGACTTGGTACTGAAGACTTTACCTTAGTGTTGTCCTGTGGAAGCCATACTCCTAAGCTTCATTATATATGCTCCTTTTTTATAGCTTGTTCCTTAACTGACTGCCACAAGGAAATATTGCATTTTAGTAGTGACCGTGTATTTAGAAATGTTTTCTTTGCCACGTACTCTCTCAAGGGCCTAATATACCTTATCTTATTTAATCATCATACAAACCTTTGTGTGGCAGGTATTTATGTCCATTTCACAGACTAAAAACTATGGGTCAGGGCTTCCCTGGTGGCGCAGTGGTTGGGAGTCCGCCTGCCGATGCAGGGGACGCGGGTTCGTGCCCCGGTCCGGGAGGATCCCACGTGCCGCGGAGCGGCTGGGCCCGTGGGCCCGTGAGCCATGGTCGCTGGGCCTGCGCGTCTGGAGCCTGTGCTCCGCAACAGGAGAGGCCGCAACAGTGAGAGGCCCGCGTACCGCAAAAAAAATAAATAAATAAAAATAAATAAAAATAAAAACTATGGGTCATAAAGGTAAATAACCTGCCAGCCAGCAAGTGCAGGATCAGAATTTAAACCTACATTTGTGAGTCTTTCAAGCCATGAGTGCCCTTGAGCAGTGCTAGCCTGCATCCTTGTAATTTATTTGCCACCCTGATGAAGTATAATTTTTGGTATTCAGTAAAAACCTTGTTAGAGTTATCTGATGTAGTTGCAAAGGCCTACCTCTACGAGATCCATATCTCCCACCCAGAAACAAGTTGGTTGGCCAACATGGTCAGAGGCTCAGAATAAATTAACAAACTTAATTACATTACATTAATTACATTCAAAAAACCCCCTCAGTGAAAAGTGTTCCTTTGTGATACAATAAACATACAAAAACTTTTAAACATTGTTTCATTTATCTGCTATCTTACCTTTTTGCTTTGTAGATTTTTAAATGTAAATGTATAGACTATTTTTTTTAACATAGTCAAATAAATCATTTTTATTTTCTTTATGGTTTCTACCTTCTCCAATTCAAATTTATTAAAGTCATCTCCTATTTTCCTTCAATATTTCTCTTAAAGGAAACCAATCTCCAAGCTGTCTGTGAGATTGCATGGAGATTTATTTACAAGAAATCTATGTCAGAGGATTTAAGTTTAGTGTGCTTCTGCCTTCATTTCAGTCCCAACAGTTTAGATAACAATCTTACAGCCACATTCTCTTGCCTGTTACAAGTCTTGATACCTGAATTTATCACGTTCAAAATTAACTTCACTTCTGAACAGATTCAGTTACCTTTGAAACCATGCTTCATGTTTATCAATTGCAGAGAAACCCATGAACTGTGGAAGAGAGCCCCTTTTCCTAGAGATCAATCTCAGATTGCTATCTAAATTATTAGCTCATATCTTAAATGATTTCTTAAATGGTCTCATTAATTTCCCATAAGAGATTAAACTTAATTCAGAAGTTGTACAGCTTCTCTGTAGAGCTGTGACACACGATGGATGATCCATACGTTGCTTGTGGAGGAACTGGCTAAAATTTCAATCTCTGAAAGATCCACGGAGCTCTTTAGCTATTCTCCTAATTGAGATTTATAGTCACCAGATGAGCTCTATTGGTTTGCATCTAGGAATTGGCCGTTAGAACTTCATAGTGCCTTTTTGTTTTCTTTTTAATGATCTTTGATTCTGCAGAGTTCCTCTGATTCTATACCCTTTACCGTCTGCTCAAGGTGAAATACTACTGAGTAGCGGGTACGTTTAATTTCACTTACATTCCTCATTATGTGTTTTCTAATTAGAAGTGCAAAGCCGTTAAGATTTTGAAGTGAGAAAAAAGCAGTATACATAACTGACAGAAGATATGAATTTTGTGAAACAGAAGAGAAATATATATTCACAGAAAAAAAATCTGGAAAATCATAAAGTTTGAAGTGGTTATCCCTGTGTGGTGGGATTAATGATTTTCAATTTCTTTATACTTTCCTTTGTTATTTTCAAAATTTTAACATGAACATATATTACACAGAAAATAATTACAGGCATACCTCGTCTTATTGCACTTCACAGATACTACATATTTTACAAATTTAAGGTTCGTAGCAACCCGGCATCAAGCAAGTCTATCAGTGCCATTCTTCCAACAGAATTTGCTCACTTCAAGTTTCTCCATCACATTTTGATAATTCTTGAAGTAATTCAAACACTTTCATTATTACTATGTTCGTTACAGTGATCTGTGATGGTGATCTTTGATGTTACTACTATTTACTTGCTGAAGGCTCAGATGATGGTTATCATTTTTTAGCGATAAAGTAGCTTTAAATTAAGGTATGTACACTGTTTTTTAAGACATAATGCCATTACACACTTAATGGACTACAGAAAAGTGTAAATATAACTTTTATACAAACTGGGAAACCACAAAATTAACGCCACCCACTTTATTATGATATTCATATTTGTTTATTGTGACAGTCTGGAACAGAACCTGCAATATTTCCAAGGTATGACTATTTGGGAAAAAAAACCATAGAACTATTACCTTTTACTAAAACATACCGCAATAGATATCATTCGATATAATTCTAAAAATAGAACTATTACCTTTTACTAAAACATACCGCATTAGATATTATTCAATATAATTCTAAAAACTTTATTTCTGAGTAAAAACATAAAAGTAAAAATACAGCAAAATATAGAAAAATAATTATTAAGCCATTGGCATTATTCAATAGCACTGCAGAAAGTAAGGAGATGAAGAAAACGGCAAAACATGGGAACTGAAAGCAGGCAGGTGATTGATAAATGGTGGGAAGACATAAAGTTTCTGAGGGTCATTTCATATCCTTTTTTTTCTTTTTTTCTTTTTTTTTAAAGGGATATTTCTTAGAATGAGAGAAAAATCATGAAAATCAAAAGATTTCTGTATTTATTATTTAGAGGATTGAACTAATCCTTTGATTACAAGCACTGGTGATTATGATTTATCCATTTTGAGGAAACATTTATTGAGTTAGCATATATAGAAATCGGCCCTGAAAGGGACTCAGATGAAGCCAATCAAGACCTAAGTGAACTTACAAAATTCAAACCTTATGTTTCATTTCTTGATCTTGGTGATAGTTATATGGGTGTTTCCACTTTGTAAACATTCATCAAACTATACCGGGGTTAAAATTTGTGTGCTTTTCTGTATGTGTTACACTTCAATTAAAAATTTTTTACTTTAAAAAAAAAAAACAACACCTCGTCACAGCTCTGCTTCTGTCTTTCTGCGGTGCATTACGGTAACCCCTGAGCTTGGTTCCCCAGAACATTTCCTCCGTACCCCCAGCTCTGCACCTGGCCAATCACAGCAGCCCATCTCCTGGGCTCAGTGACTGGTGGGTATACATTTCAAGCAGAGCCATTGGTGTCCTTCCTTGGGCCACCCTCTGCAAGTTAGGGAGATCGTTTTTAAAATGAGATAGGGCTGGTATATTTTAATATTTCCCTAGATTTCCTTTTTATTTAGTTAGTTATTTTAGTATTGGTCTATGTACAAATTCAACAGTCCAGAGACCCAGGACTTTATTCCTCACTTTCTCAGTCCCTCCTTTTCTCAGCCCCTCCTTTTCTCAGCCCTCTGTGGGGTGGGAAGGAAAACTGATAGCCTTTCATATCCTCAAGCTATCATGCTCCTTTTTCTTGGTTAAAACGTCAGGTTCTTTAACCTGAGAATAAGGAAAAATATTCTCCATGACCCCTTTTCCTTTATGGGATCCATGTGACAGATGAGTCTTGGACCTATACAATGAAAAAAGTGCAAGACTAAAAAAAAAATTTTATTTTCTACTGCTCCATTCTCAAGCACTCAAATAACAAATACTATTAGCTATATGTCATCTGTGTTTGTAGAATCATTTGCCTTAGGCGGAATGAAATTAAATAACAGGTCTGAGCCAATTCTGAAGCCTTAGTCCCTTCAACCCAGCCTTCACCTTTTCTGAAGCTTTCCTTTCTAACCTTTTAATCCTCTTCTCAATGTGTTGACGGTCAACCTGGGAATGATTTATGCAAGGAGCCCACTGGTCAGGACTGCTGAGCTGTAGCACTACATTTAGGCCTGGAAATGGACTAATTCATCTATGCTGTTCTTTTGTGCTTTTCTGGATCCTCTTCATAGGATTCATATCACACTTAAAAAATATATCAAACAACACATTATTTACTCAGTTCTGATTGCTTGAGCCAGAGGGAAGAAAAAAGAGAATAAGGAAAAGAAAATAGTAGACACAGTGCTACATGTGTCTAATTTTAGTTATCTCATTTGTATTTAATATCATTCCCTCTACACGTAAGCATCCTATCTGGCATTGGAAAAAATTTTCATAAAATTCTTAGTCTTCATTCATATTTCCCTTGTTGCGGTAGCTTGAATAAATATAAGCATGTAATATTTGTCGATATATTGTGCATTTGCTATTCCAGGCAAAAGTACATTCTTTAATCTCTGTGAAGAAATGTTTTATTTAAATATTTAAACACCAAAATACCTGACACATACATATAAAAGCATATTCAAAATCTGAAATCACTAAAAAAATTAAGAATTCTGTTGATTTGTATATATGTCTCTACATTAAACATTAAATCCTATAACTCAATATATGAGTGACTTCATTTCTGGCTTTTCTATACTCCGTATACCTAATATCTGTACATCTAGCCTTCCATGGATAAGGGTCCAAAGTAATTATGTGTACATATAAATGCATTTTCCCCCCAAATCATTAGGAATACATGCCATAAATAATTTCAAAGAGCATCAGAAATTATTCCATTCACATAAACCTTAAAGCTTCTAAATATAAAAGGCCATCATAAAAAATAAAAAGGCAAAGATTGCAAACTTATGACAGATAAAAATGAACTCTTCTTTGTGTATAAAGAATTCTTATAAAACGATAAGGAAGGGCTTCCCTGGTGGCGCAGCGGTTGAGAGTCCGCCTGCCGATGCAGGGGACACGGGTTCGTGCCCCGGTCCGGGAAGATCCCACGTGCCGCGGAGCGGCTGGGCCCGTGAGCCATGACCGCTGAGCCTGCGCGTCTGGAGCCTGTGCTCCGCAACGGGAGAAGCCACAACAGTGAGAGGCCCGCGTACCGCAAAAAACAAAACAAAACAAAAAAAACCGATAAGGAAAATACAAACAGACTAATAGAAAAATGGGTATGGGCCATAAACTGGCAATTCACAAAAGAAGAAAAATATAAATGGCCAATAAACGTGTGAAAAATACCCAGCTTCATTAATGATTACAGCATTGCCACATAACACAATAGGATGCATATTTTTATGTAAAATCAACGAAATCAAGATTTTTTTTTTTATTAACTACCCCACGATACCTAGGATGCTGGGAAACCAGGGCTCCCATATACTGTCAATATACATAAAACGCTGAAAACTGTCAGGAAAGCAATTTAAACACATGCATCAAATTCATACTTTTGATGTGATGCAGCTTCTAGGAATCTCTTCTAAATGATCATAGATTAATCCAAGGATGTACAGATATTGATTGCAGTATTTTACACAATGGTGAAAAATAAAAACCACCTCAATGTCCAACAATCACAAATAAAGAAAACTCAGGCTGAGTATTTAAGCAAATTTTCCAAACTCCCAGGAAATAAAGAGCAGGGCTGAATTCAAGCCCAGGTTTGCCTGCCTCCAGCTCTTCTCCCTTAAGTCCCTCAAGCTTGTGGTTTTCCTGGTATCTTTCCTGGAACTTTCCTGAGGTGTCTCTCAGATTCTGGCATTTCTGTTTTTTTCTGAGCTCAATATTAGACAGTGGTTTCCAACCCCTCCTGTGGCCCAGCCTCATCGCTCTCCGGTCCAAGTAAGAGTTCTCGGGGTGGCTGCGGGGGGATACGGAGTGGAGTGATGCTGCTAAACAACAAAACATGACCTTTGACACTCTCCATCACACTGGACTGAGTCCCACTCTGCACCAGTATGAGATGGAGAGGGAGCCTCCGTCTCCTCAGACCACTCAGTGGTCGAGTCCTGGCGCCGGCAGACTGGCAGGAAAACACCATAACCCAGTACTGTGTCATCAGATGGCATAGCTCAGGACACTATCTGCTGTTAGATTCAGATTATCACCCTCTCCTCCAGGAACCAAGAGGCCCCACCAGCCTGCCCTGCCCCTCTTTTCTGTTTTATTGACAACGAATAGTATTTTCTCACTGCAGAAGTGGTACTTCTAAAAGCCTCTACTGTAGCTCCTTTTCCAAACACCGTCACAAGGAAGGATAATGGTTGGGGTGGTTCTCACGGTCAAGAAAGCACAGGAAGAACTGTGATCTCTAAGTTGGATGTCTGGGTTCCTTGATTCCTGAATCAGTTCTTGTAACTAAAAAAGCCAAACATCTTGTTTTCCCTGCCCTGGTTTAAATGCCAACTAAATTTAATTACCCTAAGCCAGTGATTTTCAGAGAAGGCATCATCACCTGAAACCTGTTAGATAATGCAAACTCTTGGGGCCCACTGAGAATCCACTGGGTCCTCTGGGGGGCGGGGCGCAGGAGGGTCGCCCTGTAATGTGGGCTGTAACAGGCCCTCCAGGGGATTCTGATGCCCTCAGGTCAGGACCGTTGCCTAAGCTTCTACCCCTTCCATTCCTCACACCAGCTGACAACGTAAATCATACCCTTCTATGTGGCTCCCTTACGTTGTGTTATGTTACCACATTATGACATTTAGTTGTGTGTCTGCATTCCCCCCTCACTGTGAGCTCCTTAAATGACAGGATCTAGGTTTTATACGTGTTCATATCTCTAGGGCAAGCACAGCACCTGGCACTCATTATATGTGTGTCAAATGAATATTGAATAAATTGAGGCACTAAGAGAAAAGGGAAAGTCTGAAACCTGCAGGCTTAAGTGTGAGAGTATTATCCATCAATATAGTGTGTGACTACCTATTGTCGTGTTCTCAGGTTTCCAAAAGCTGCTTCTTCTCTATCATCACAGGTTTCACTGTCTTTCTTACTGCATCTGAATTTTTAGTAAGTTTCCTTCTGTACAATATCTTGAGCTGCAATTTGTTCCAGTTTTGTCAGCTTGGTCACATCTTCCACAGAGAGTGCTATTTTTCTTTCATGTTGGAAATCTAAGACATTGTTAGCTAACACTTACTAAGCCCTTACTATTCATTCATTCAACAAATAGGCGTTGAGTGTCTACTATATATGCCAAGCACTGTTCTAGGTACATTATAAAATAGAAGAGACAAAAATCTGTGCTCTGTGTCTGGCTCTGAGCGGGATGTTTTCTACATGTATCATCTCATTTAGTCACACGCTGTGAAAATTAACTTTCCAAGTGTCATGGTGAACTTCAACTTAATGGGGTAAAATTTCTAATTTACATTAATCTCTTTTTTTTTTTTTACATTAATCTCTTTTAACTCTATTTTGAGTGGCAAAAGGGGTCATCATATTATCACTAACTATGCCATATCCTTTTATATATTATAAATTTTACCAAGCTCCTTTTCTGGCTCACAGCTCTTCGTTATTTGGCACTAAGCACTCATGAAAATTGCACCCTAGCCCCTGGGCTACGTCCAGCTCTGTCTGTTTATTGAGTGAGGTGACTGATAGTATTTTGCACCCAGGCAGCAGCTTGGATAACACCGTTAAAGGTCCTGGGTGCCTGGGTTCTCATAACTATATTACTGTTAGGATGTCGACCATATGGCACAGAACTTCAAAACCCTTTGGTTTGATTTGTGATCCCTTGTTGATTCTAGGGACCGTTGAAGAGTAATGAAATTTTTAATCTAATTTTCCTGCTTAAATAGTACTTTTAAGAACACACACGGTAAGATACTGTTTTACTGTGGTAAAAAAAGACAACATAAAAATTACCGTCTTAGCCATTTTAAAGTAGTGTTACGCACTCAGTAGTGTTAAGTGAGAAAACATTGTGAAACAGATCTCTAGAACTTTATCACCTTGCAAATCTGAACCTCTGTACCCATTAAACAACTCCCCATTTTCCCCCCTCCCTGGAATATTTTTATGAGGCTTTCATACACAAAGCTTATAGAGTTCAATCTTATCTTTTTTGCTTGTACAGGTCTCTAAAAGCACAAGAAGAAAAACAGTAAAGGCAAAAAACCTGCTGTCTGTGTTTCCCTGAGAGTCACTTTAACCATCTGTAAAAATCAGTGGCTGTCAGAGGGCTCCCTGAATGCCTTCATGTCTTTAACAGATAACTCTGCCCTTAGTAGTGCCAGGGAGTTGAAAAGCCTTTTGCCTGTTTGTGTGTTTGGGGAGAACGTCTAGAAACAGATTCTAGGAAATAAAAGGGCCTCAGAGCTGTGGGTTCATCCTTCACCTCCCAGTGCTGGCGTTCTCTCCCTCACATCTCAAACAATAATCACGTGGCTTGCACTTAAATAGTTCTAAAGATAGACATCTCATCACACCTGAGGTCAGTGTTCATTCCTTGTTTTCTCTTTACAATTACTGTAGGCTTTGAGAAAACCTCACAAAACTGCTCTCCTACATGTCTGAAAGTGTTTCGAGTTAGCTGTCTGGTCTGATTCTCTGTCTTAACTGTTTCAAGACTTGCTATCTTTTCTCCTAGATGCAATCTGGATTTAGGAAATATTAAAAGAACGTATTTTCCATAAGCAGAATATTAATGTGTGATAACTGGACTTTCCCTATCAGTATAGTTCATTCATGAATTCAACAGATAGCAATACAGAGAACAGCTTGATGGGGGATGGAGCCTGGAAGCTGGGAGACCTACTAGCAGGTTATCTTTGTTTGGTTTGGTTTTTTTTTTTGTTTGTTTTTTTAATAAATTTATTTATTGGCTGCGTTGGGTCTTTGTTGCTACGCGCGGGCTTTCTCTAGTTGTGGAGAGCGGGGGCTACTCTTCGTTGCGGAGCGTGGGTCTCTCATTGCGTTGGCTTCTCTTGTTGCAGAGCACGGGCTCTAGGCGCGCAGGCTGCAGTAGTTGCGGCACCCGGGCTCAGTAGTTGTGGCTCGCGGGCTCTAGAGCGCAGGCTCAGTAGTTGGGGCACACGGGCTGAGTTGCTCTGCGGCATGTGGGATCTTCCCAGCCCAGGGCTCGAACCCGTGTCTCCTGCATTGGCAGACAGATTCTTAATCACTGCGCCTCCAGGAAAGTCCCTAACATAACTTCCAACTACGGGGTCATGGTCAAAGAGAATCAAAGTGAACAGGTTGCAGTGAAGGTCACTGGCTCAATCTGATTGGAAGTATAGCTAGGAAATTAGATTATATTAAATAATATAAAAATGAAATGAGATTTTACATAAGAAACTGCTAATGGATGAAGAAAATGTAAAGGCAGACCCAACCCTGAAAACATTTTTAGAGAATTGAGAATCAAGTAAGTGTCAGATATATGTATATCTGAAATGTATTAAACGTTATTTTTTCACTCAAAAAAGTAATGCACGTTATTTCCGCATTGAGCCATGTGTAGTGTGTTTTTGCGACATTGGTACAGTAATACATTCTATATGGATAGTTGATTTATCCATCCCCTATTTCAAAAAGTATTTGTGGACGTTTCAAAGTGAACTGTGGCTCTGAGTTGAAGATTAACTTGTTTAGAAGACTTTAATGCTGCCAAAAATACCAAATGATAACCAAAAATAATAAAGAAATAAGCAGCTCAAACTTTGCTGATCTTTACCGTAACCCAATTACTCTCACGACTGTCTACCTTTCGAAGTTCCATTAATGATATCCTGCACAGGCTACTAGGGAAGTAGTTTTCCAATTTTTTGACCCTGACACACATAAGAAATATTTTAAATGGAAGTTTAGAATAGGCATGTACATGTGTATATACAACTGAGAAGAAGTATTATGAAATATTGCTTTACTCTACTACTTGCAATTCACTAATATTTTCTTTTCTCTTCCTTTCCGTTCCATTCTATTCCATTCCATCCTATTCTCTTCTATTCCCTCTATTTGTTCTATTCTATTTCATTTTAAAATGTCATTTGTGACTCATAAAGTTGATTTCACAACTTGCTGGTTGATCTTAACGAGCAGTTTGAAAAACATTGCTCTAGTCCAAGTACAGCAAAGGATGAAAACTAGAAACGTCTTCTCTCCGGACCAGCCCCAAGAACTTTGCCAATCTACTTCAGATTATTTCCATACTTCTTTTACATTCATTCATTTATTCCCTCATTTCATTTATTAGAGGAATAGCTATGAAGCCCCTACCACGAGTTGGGCACATGGTCAGTTATTGGGAAAACAGTGGTAGGCAGGCTAGATTCCAGAGATCAGAGGACTAACCAATTCTAAGGAAACTTGAGTCAGAGGAGATCTAAACTCCAAGGGAGGGGCAGTGGTGGTGTGATGAAGGAGGTGAAATGTGCTCTTCTGTCATGGCATGCGGGGAATCACTTACTCAACAGTTTCCTGGTGGTAACCATGCTTGCAGTTTTCAGAAAGGAAGACTCTGTACTTGGTTCTGCTGATAGATGGTGAATAAACATGGTGTCTTCGCTGCTGCTGGTCTGATAGCGTTGGGTGGGTAACACATAAATGATTACAATACAATAGTGCAACAGACTCACATAACCGTTTTGAGTTGCACAGAGTTAACAGGTAGTTAAAAACAGAGGAAATGACAGATGATGAGGGTAATCACTGGCGAAGGAGCCTGGCTGTGGGCAGATATTTTCCAGAATAGGAAGAGATTTGAACATGTTTTACAGGTTGAGGGAAAGGAACCGGTGGAGACGCCAAGATAGGGCATGATTAATCGATGCAGTAAGGTGTTGGTGGATTTGGGGGTAGGGGTGAGGATCAAGTACAGAGGTGAAGGGCTTCACCTGGGAAAGAGTAACTAACATGGTGACCACTTTATGGATAAAACAAAGGAATAATAGTCAACATCTGCAATATTATTAAATTTATTGCAAAGAGTAAAAGAATATTATTTGATATGGTGGGCATTTTTTCATTAGCTACCTTTTCCCATTTTCTTGAATGACGTAGAGATAGCATTTTGTCCTGAAGTTACTCCTTAAGTTACAAGTCCTCTTGCCTCATCCCTTTATTTCATTGATTTTTTTTTTCCTTTGGGCCTGCCAAAATGACATCATCTTTCATTCATGGTCCTGTATTTTTTAACTTGTACTTGAAGAGTAACGGATATAGAGAAAAGTACAGGAAACAAAAGTGTACAGCTTGATGACTTTTCACAGAATGAGTACATCTGTGTGCAGCTTGTAGCCCTTTTAAGAAACAACGTTTCCAGCACTCCAGCAGTCTGCCATCCCCAGCCCGTACCAGTTATTCTCTCTCCATCCAAGGGTAACAACTATCCTGACTTTGAACAAAGGGCACACTTTTAAATAAGAAAATAATCTAAGCTCTCCAACAGATAAATAAATCCACATGCAAGAAGGTATTTCTGGGGCTTCCCTGGTGGTGCAGTGGTTAAGAATCTGCCTGCCAATGCAAGAGACGTGGGTTCATGCCCTGGCCCGGGAAGATCCCACATGCTGCGGAGCAGCTAAGCCCGTGCGCCACAACTACTGAGCCTAAGCTCTAGAGCCCACAAGCCACAACTACTGAGCCCATGTGCCACAACTACTGAAGCCTGCACGCCTAGAGCCGGTGCTCCGCAACAAGAGAAGCCACGACAATGAGAAGCCCGTGCACTGCAAGAAAGAGTAGCCCCCGCTCACCACAACTAGAGAGAGCCCACGCACAGCAGTGAAGACCCGACACAGCCAAAATAAAGACGTAAATAAATAAATAAATTTTAAAGAGAAGCTATTTCTTTGAAAGTTGTCCAAATAGGGACAGTATCTCCAGCCTGTTCTTAGCTGTTTACCCAAAATGTTTCCCTCACTCCTATATTGTTTGCCCAGTTGGAGTAAAAATGAAGAGCAGACCAATCAGAAAGCTTTTTGCTGGAAGACTCCCCTTAGAAACAAACATTTTGAAATGAAATGGGAGGCAGAATTAAAACCAAATGTGAACCACCTATTTATGTAATAAGTAACCTGTCTCTGGCTATCGTATGCATCTGGTGCATTGGTATCTTTCTAAAACCCAAGACATATTTTCAGATTACTTCCAAAATTAAATTCTGAAAAATACAGAAAAGTCAAAACAATCCACAGTTATTACCCAGAAATACCATTGTAATAGTGAAATACTGGAAGCATCCTAATGTCCGTAAGTAATAACATTTTAATGTCCGTCAATTTGTAAGTGAAAAAGTCTCAGAACTATTTGCATAAAACCATCTCATTTATGTTAAAAATGCATAGATGAAAAAGAATTTGGATGTTTATTTCTTATCCAAAACCATTTTCTTTGGTCTCACGTAGACATGACTTAATTTTGTTTTAGGAGCAATTAAGGAACACTTTAATACTTTGAGAGACTATGCTATTTGAGAACAATGACAAATGGTTATTTATTTATTCACTTATTCAATGTATATTTATTGGTAAATAATGGTTTGGAAGCCAATACTCAAGTGTCTCGTGGAAATATCAGGTATTTAGATATTACATTTATAACATTTTGTATTATGTACTAATTCATGATTTTTAGCATGTCATTCTCTTTCGTAATTAAAGTGTCACTAAGCCAAGTATGACTTATTCAGATATATTGTATGAGAAGTTAAACTTGAGATGTAACTAAAGTGGTTACCAGTGAGAGGTGAGAGGGGAGGGGGGAGGGGCAAGCTAGGGGCAGGGGATTAAGAGGTACAAACTACTATGTATAAAATGAGCTACAAGAATATACTGTACAGCACAGGGAATATAGCCAATATTTTATAATAATTGTAAATGAAGTACAACCTTTAAAAGTTGTGAATCACTATGCTGTACATCTGAAACCTGTTTAACATTGTACATCAACTAGACCTCAATTTTAAAAAAGCTGCAACTAGAATAATCCAAGTACAAGATTATTTCCAACTGCCTTGAAGTTAGTCTCCTTATTAGAAATATAGCTGATGAGGTATCCCATACCTACCACTATAAATGATTCCCTCTCTCCTTTTTTATTACCACAGTTCTTAAGAGCCAACATAAAGGGTCCTCCTCTGTGAATGCATCTATGTTTCATTCAGGTAGAATGAGATGAAGTTTTCTTTTCACATGTATATCCACATGTACCTGCATTATTGCATATATCACATATAATTGTAATTATTCACTTCAGGTCTCTCTCAATAGATTAAACACTCCTTAAAGGTAAGGAAAATGCCATATTCCTCTTTAAAACCCTAGCCCCTAGCATACTGCTAGCACTATACCTGAGCCAATGTTTAGATAATGGTACCTAGATATTAATGGTAGTACCTAAATATTTTCAAAAGCAGGTCCTTTTTTAAAATGAATATTTCCATCTGAATGATTTATTTAGCAACTGTGGAAGATTTTATTTTCCAAAGATGACCACCACAATATACCCCCCATCCCCCATGCTCCTTGTACGGTGAGAAAGTGACACTCGTCCCATCAAGTAGTATGGCCAATGTCCCCTCCTCTTGAACCGGGGCTGACCTCTGTGATATCTTCGATCAATACAGTACAGTTGCAAGTGGTGCTATATGACTTCCAAAGGTAGATCATAAAAATGCCATGTAGGGCTTCCCTGGTGGCGCAGCGGTTAAGAACCCGCCTGCCAATGCAGGAGATGAGGGTTTGAGCCCTGGTCCGGGAGGATCCCACATGCCGCGGAGCTGCTACGCCCGTGCGCCACAACTACTGAGACTGTGCTCTAGAGCCAGTGAGCCACAACTGCTGAGGCTCGTGTGCCTAGAGCCCATGCTCCGCAATGGGAGAGGCCAGTGTGCACCGCAACGAAGAGTAGCTCCCGCTCACCACAACTAGAGAAAGCCCATGGGAGGCAACGAAGACCCAACACAGCCAAATAAATAAATAAATAAATAAAATTATTTTTTTTTAAAATGCCATGTACTTCTGCCTTGTCCTCTCGGGACACTCGCTCTTGGAACCAGCCACTATGCAAGGAAGGCAATCTGGCCCACAGAGAGGCCACATGCAGGTGTTCCAGCCAACAGCCCCAGCTGAAGTCCCAGTTTCAGCCAGCAGCAACTGCTACGTGTGTGAGTGAGTCTTTGGATGATGGTTCTGGCCCCTGGCTGTCGTCACCAGCTGATGCTGAGGGAGAAGGAAAAGGCTGTCCCCTCTGAGCCCCGTCCAGATTGTAGATTCAGGGGCAAAATAAATGATGGTTGTTTTAAGCCACTTATATTTACCTATACTTATAGGTAGCTTGTTATGCAGCAATAGATAACCAGAACAGCTACCACTAGTTTACACACCAGTGGAAATGGAGGCAAGGGCTGGGGCCCCAGAGCCTTCTCTTCTATTTCCTGTTCTTAATCCAGGTGCAATGAGAAGCAACATGGAAATGGAAGTAGGATTAGAATCAGCAGGAGGAACCCAAACTAGGACAAACAGTCCCTGGAAAATTAATTAGAGCCCATTAAAGTTCAAACAGAAACACTAAAAATGCATTTGTGATGCCTGGATTTTTTTTTTTTTTCAGGGAGGAGGCAGAAAAAATTTTTTTAAATGATTACAGAATGATTGTGACAAACTCTTCTAATGTCTTATTGATGTGTTAAGAATCACGTTATAGGTATGGGAAGTTTAATTATCTAATGCCGGTGTCTTGCAGTCTTGTAATGAAGGACCCGTTAAATTGCTGTGGTTGCTTCAAGATTTGCCTAAAGTAACTGAATAATCAGTGTGAACGGAATGTGGTTACCGACCTTATCAGTGCCTTTGACACAGTAAATCACATTGTGCTGAAAAAATTACACAGGAGTGAAATGTGCGATGCAAGCACATATGAGTTAACTGGCTGGTTCATGGACATAGGCTGCTTTCTTTCCTGGGAAATTACGTGTGACAGTTAAATTAACCTTAAGGGACTTGGAGGCTGGCAAAGAGTTCCATTTTTTTCTTCCTATTCTTTATTTATGAACTGCCAAGTTCTTTCGAGAGTACAACAGTGGACTTTATATTAACAATGAAATACATTATTTGGTATGAAGCACTGAAGAATGAGATTGAAGAAACCAACTTGGGGCTTACCATCCATTTCAATCTATGAAAATACCACAACATTTAACCTTGAGTACCACTGCCTTAACTCTTTAGTGAAGATAAAATGTAAACTATTTTTTATTAAAAACAAAAGGCTAAAATTAGACTCTTTATTTTAGAATTTAATTAAAATTTCAAATTTCTATTTTCCTTTTATTCCCATTTAAGTCAAGCTACCAATTTTTGACTTTGAAAATGGCAGCTGTCAAGTTCACAGGAGTCTGACTCTGGCTAACAGGGGTGCACTTCTTTAGACATCCAACTGAACAAGCGTGAGCCTTTCTACTTGCTCTCTGGAAGTGGGATACCCTCCCTGATAAAGTTGGAAGAAATGGACATTGATACCCTCTGCTCTTCTCTTTAACGTTTTCTTCCTCTCTTCTCTTCTGTCTTCAATTCTGAGTACAAGCTAATTTAAACAAACTACAAATCTGATTCCTAGTCACATTTTTTTTTAAGTTTGAATACCAGTGCAAATTTCTAAAAGGAGAAGGTTAACATCCATTGTCATTGTGGTCTTCCTCCTGGAATGACTCTCTGCACTATTGCTTGAGTCTTGCAGGGCTAAGATTCATTAAAGATAATTAGGAAACCCAAAATATTGATAGAGTATATACAGGAAGATGTTCACCACGGTATTGTGATTTTTTAAATGTCAAAAAATTAAAGACTGTCAAGAACATTGTATTATGCAGAGCTTATCTATGATTAGAAGAACATTTAGCAACAAGGGAGATCTTTATTTTTTTTATTTTTTGCGGTACGCGGGCCTCTCACTGTTGTGGCCTCTCCCGTCGCAGAGCACAGGCTCCGGACGCGCAGGCTCAGCGGCCATGGCTCACAGGCCCAGCACGCTCCGCGGCATGTGGGATCTTCCCGGACCGGGGCTCGAACCCGCGTCCCCTGCATCGGCAGGCGGACTCTCGACCACTGCGCCACCAGGGAAGCCCCAGGGAGATCTTATTATATAGAATAGTACCCCAAACCATAAGTAGATTGTGATTACAACTACGCAAAAAAGTTGATAGAAAAAGGAAGGAAACATTAAAATGCTAGAATAATTTTTTTTCTTATTTTTCTTTACACTCTGTAACGGTGATTTAAAAAAAATATATATATATATAAAATACAATTGCTAAGGTAACTGTTCCAGTTAATAAAACTGGAAGAAAAGGAAAGAAAAAAAAGCCCCAATTGTTAAGTACTTAATAATGCTTAAATCCAGGAGGAGAGAATAGAGATCATTTTGAGTTACAGGCTAAAATGAAGTGACACATAAATATGGAGAAAGTCTTGACAGGGGTCCTTCCTATGTTATATCACTCAGATTCAAGAGGTACACAGAGGTGACTTCCATCAGCAGACACAGTCCCCTTACAAATAAACTGTACTCCCATTCCTGATTTTCCTCAAAAGAGTCTTTGCCTGACTTTATCTAATTCCTTCACCTTCTCAACACTTCACACAAACTGGAGTTTTAAAAAGGCATTCTATTCAAAAAAAAAAAAAAAAGCATTCTGTTTATAAGGAGAAGTGAATAATGTTTTACTTTTTTATCTAGAAAATCATTTTAGGAATTGCAAAGCTGTTTTTGAGAAAACGAGATTCAGTCTACATGAAGAAAGATGAAGAATATATGAAGATATAATACCGTCAGAGGTCAGCTTGGTTTTGAGAGAAAAAACTTAAAACTAGTGTAGGAAAGCCAGTAAGTGGTAGAAGTGCAATATGCAAAATAGATGTAGTTGAACCACAAACTTTACAAACAAGTGTTGATAAAAACAAAAGTTAGACTATGAACAAAAATCAAATTAACCTGAGGTGGTTGGGAGAAGGTGGGTATTTTGGGTTTCCAAAGTGGTCTCGGGCTATATATCTGCAGCCTTTTTGGCTTGCTCTTCTCTCATAAGCATGCTATTAAACTGTAATTTATATGTGTACTTGGAATACAAATTCAGATTTTAGAGATTATCAAAAAGAAGTTCTTGCTTTCTCCCCTTGCTTAAACAAGTTTAATCTTGGATGATTTTCGTTTCCCCGTTCAGTAGACATTTGTTTAAAAAGATTATTCTAGTTACAAGTAACTAATAGTAGGTAAATGTAAAATTTACGTATAGTGGTGTTTTAAAATGTTCATTTTGCCTTCTACCTTGCATACACCAAAATACTCTCATCGAAATTAGATTCATTTCCAAATATGAAAATCAATATTCCTGAAATTATGGCTGTTGTCTTTTAGGATCATCAATATCATTATTTGCATACATTTGGAATAAAGACAAAGGGCAAAAAAAAAAAAAGACAAAGGGCAAATCACATTATCTATGCCTTGCTTGAAACCAATTTTTTTCTGAACAGTATCATTAAAAAGTATTGTTCTCTTAGCAAATCCATTTCATAGTCCTGATATGTGGCTGTAATAGTTCTTTGTTAATATGGTTATAAGAAATTCTTCGCAAAGTAACCAATTGGGTATAACAAATCGTTTATCCATTTCTCATCCCACAATCATTCCTCTCCTTGACAAAAAAGTATGGGGTAGTTGTTTGCAGAATGCATCTTGTTAATGTTTTTTAAAAATATTCCTCTTCTCCTTCCCGAAGTAAACAATTCTAATCAAATTTTCTTCACACCTTCTGTGCAACAATCATCCTTCCCCGATGAAAAATGACAGACGTGGACTTCCCTGGTGGCACAGTGGTTAAGAATCTGCCTGCCAATGTAGGGGACACGGGTTCGAGCCCTGGTCTGGGAAGATCCCACATGCTGCGGAGCAACTAAGTCCATGTGCCACAACTACTGAGCCTGTGCTCTAGAGCCCACAAGTCACAACTACTGAGCCCTTGTGCCGCAGCTACTGAAGCCTGCACGCCTAGAGCCCGTGCTCCACTAGAAGAGAAGCCACCGCAATGAGAAGCCCGCACACCGCAGCAAAGAGTAGCCCCCTCTCACCACAACTAGAGAAAGCCCGCAGGCAGCAACTAAGACCCAACGCAGCCAAAAATAAATAAATGTATTTTTTTTAATTCTTAAAAAAAAAAAAAAGATATGCTCATTGGGGGCTTCCAGTTTTTTTTCCAACAGTAGTTCCCATGCTCAGGACTCTATATGTACAGTCTACATCAATTATTTAACTAATGACTATGGAGAATCTCAGGACTACATGTTTGTCATTCAACTGTTATATGTGATTCAAATATGAGCCAAGTGCTTTGAAGATGATTCAGACATGAGTCAGCTGCTTGATTCACACCTTTTCTTTTGACAGTAATCCTTCTTAATGCTCTAATTTTATGATATAATTTTAGTAGTGGAATTAACCTGGAACAACTCAAAATTATGTAATTAATTACATTCAGCTTCAATTATAATTACTGTTTAATCTCAACCTCTCAGCCTGATATCCCAGCAGAAAGCCAGACACAATGGCAATCGTGGTGAATGGGGAGGCCTTTCCAGCTTGCGGGATCATATGGACTCACTAATTATATAAATTGTATTTATTTTTGCTAAAAAAAAAATCTCAGAGATTAGCCAAGTGTATTTATTTGGACCTGAGGGCTTGGAGAAGTTAAGGGATAGAGAGGGAAGGGAACTGCTTTCAGCACTACCTAATTATGTTTCCCTTAACACTCATTTGGAAAGGGTTTAATTGATGTAATGTTTAAGTTTCTGTGGTCACATAAATTTGGTTTATACTGGATTAAAAAATTAAGTAGTTTCCTTTACTATAGCGTTCCTTGGTCTTTAATATGTTAATATATGTTGTGAATCTCCAAGATGTGAGACATAAAATGTTTCTCAAACTGTTTTGAACAGAGAACACCCTCTCCTTTAAACAACAGCTTCATTACAGTATAATTTACATGCCATGAAATTCACTTGCTTTAAGGGTACAACTAAATGATTTTCAGTGAATTTACAGAGTTGTACCATCACTACAATCCAAGTTTCAAACATTTGCATCACCTCAGAAACATCTCTTGTTCCCATCTGCTATTACTCTTAATTCCCACCTCCAGCCCTAGGCAGCCACTAATCTACTTTCTGTCTTTATAGATTTGCGTCTTCTGGAAATTTTATATGAATGGAATCATACAATATTTGGTTTTTGTGCCTAGCTTTTTTCTCTAAGCATAGCTTTGATGTTGATCCATTTTGTAGCATGTATCAGTACTTCAGTACTTCATTTCTTTTTATTGACAAACAGTATTCCATACAGATATACCTTTTTTTTTTTTGTGGCCACACCATGCGGCTTGTGGGATCTTAGTTTCCTTGGCCAGGGATCAAACTCAGGTCCATGGCAGTGAAAGCCTGTGTCTTAATCACTGGACCGCCAGGGAATTCCCTAGATACACCATATATTATTTTGATCCATTCATGAGTTTATGGGAATTTGGATTGTTTCCACTTTTGGGGTACTGTGAATAATGCTATGGAACACTCATGTACAAGTCTTTGTTTGAACATACTTTTTTATCTCTCTTGGATATATATTTAGGATTGAAGTTGAGAATCATATGATAAATTTATGTTTAACTTTTGAAGAAACTTCCAAACTGTTTTTCCAAAATGGCTACACTATTTTGCACTCCCACCAGCACTGTATGTAGTGCTATTCGACCGTGTTTTTCTTGTTGTTGCTGTTGTTGTTGTTTTGTGGTACGCGGGCCTCTCACTGTTGTGGTCTCTCCCGTTGCGGAGCACAGGGTCCGGACGTGCAGGCTCAGCGGCCATGGTTCACGGGCCCAGCCGCTCCACGGCATGTGGGATCTTCCCGGACCGGGGCACGAACCCGCGTCCCCTGCATCGGCAGGCGGACTCTCAACCATTGTGCCACCAGGGAAGCCCTCGACCGTGGTTTTGATTTGCATTCCCTGATGGCTAATAATGTTGAGCATCTTTTTATGTGTTTATTGGTTATTCATATATCTTCTTTGCTCTATTCAAATTTTTTGCCTATTTTAAAATTGGGTCATTTTCTTATTATTGCACTGCAAGAGTTCCTTGTATTCTGGATACAAGATCTTAACCAAATATGATTTGCAAATATTTTCTCCCTCTTTTCTTTTCACTTTCTTTTGGTGTCTTTTTAAGTACAAATATTTTAAGTTTTGATGGAGTTCAGCTTATCAATTTTTTTCTTTTATTGCTTGTGGGTTTTTTTGTTATTTCTAAGAAAGCCATGAAGAATTACGCCTATGTTTTCTTCTAAAAGTTTTATAATTTAGCTCTAACATTTAGATGGATAATTCATTTGGAGTTAAATTTTGAGTATGATGGGAAGTAAAGGTTTGAATATATCTTTCTGCATATGGATATCCAATAGTCCCAGCACCATTTGTTGAAAAGACTATCCTTGCCCTATTGAATTGCCTTGGCACCTTTGTTGAAAAGCAATTGAGCATAAATGTAAGAGTCTTTAATATGTTAATGTATGTTGTGAATCTCCAACAGGGAGGATATAGACTGTTTCCCAAGATGTTTTTAACAAGGAATTCTACCTCCTCCCTTCCCCCCTGTTTTAAACACAGGCTTTCACACAGGTTCTCACTGCAGTCCACACAACAAACTTTAGGGAATGCTTCTCTAAGGCGCTCAGGGCTCTAACTTTTACTTGCAACTAACTTTATTGCTTGTTTTTAGAGGCTGAGAGCCTGAGTGTCGTATTTGAGGCTGCAAAACCAAAAACATAATTTCTACCAATATGCTTACAGTAAGTACAATATGACGTCTCAGTCTGCAGAAATGTATGTAAAGGCTGTCGAAAACATTTGGTATCGAATTAGATCCATATTTTACACATAGATAGAAATAAGGTCAATTTTCTTTTAGGCATAATGGAGGAAACTTTGGAAGTATGGAGAATTTTGCAATTGTGTTTTACATTTTTAGGGCAATGCATCTTGCTTGATCATGACATCTGACAGGAGTAATCCATAGTAAGGTGTTATTGTAAAGAAGACCTGCTTTGCATACACTTTATCATATATATACATACACACTTATATACACACACCCTTATATCTACATATACACACACATATGTTGGAGATGTATTTTCTCCTTTTTAAAACTATTTTTGTCAACGCTCTTATTTAACCAACTAGAAGGCAAAACGTTGGAAAATTGCTTAAATGACCTCGTTAGAATGACAAAACTATCACTTTAGCATTAAATTATTGCAACACACACACACAAAAGTACAAAAAAAAAGAGTGAAATTAAAATTAGTGTCTCCTTATCATCTTGTATTTATCTGCAGAACAAGAAAAATATAGATAAAAGTCAATGGTGAGGGGAGGAAAAATGAACAAAACACTTTCATGGGGAGAACGCATCATCATAAATCTAGAAAAGCAGACCCAAAGCGCTTTGTCAGTGCTCTAGGCACAGAGCCTGGTGAATGTCGCTGACGGACCGACAGGCAGATGACGCCAGTGAGCGCCTGAGGTTCTAGAAACCAGCAGAAAGTGACAGTGTAAGCCAAGCATGTAGGTGTTCTACCAACATATGCTGAAGTGCGTTCAGTACCCTAACCAATTTGTTGATTCTTCTACCCAAGCCTCTTTCTGCTAGTGATTTAGCGTTTTTAAAAGCATAATTTTGTTCTATTATATATAAGAAATGATTGCATACCTAAGTTTCCAAATACATAACAATAATATTTTTCTTTCGGATAT
Source organism: Neophocaena asiaeorientalis asiaeorientalis (assembly GCF_003031525.2). NCBI lineage: Eukaryota > Metazoa > Chordata > Mammalia > Artiodactyla > Phocoenidae > Neophocaena > Neophocaena asiaeorientalis. Next base: position 5,479,742 of record NW_020172369.1, on the reverse strand, counting down.
TCTATTACGCCAAACAAAACTGATAGTAGAAAAATATATTTTCTGGTAAAACTGTAGCCATATTCGGGACAGGATTCAGAATGTAAAGCACTGCCTCGCCCTCTTTGTCAGGGTTTGAATTCCATCCAGTTTTGAGGCTTAATAGTCCTTGACCATTTCTAGTCTCACTATACTTTTAAAGTAACTTAAGCATTCATTTTAGTTTAAATCTCAAAACTTTTTCAGAATGGATTTTAGTAATTAGCTAATGTAGGACAATTTACTTGTATTTTTTTTATTTCTATAATTTTATTTTTTATTGAAGTATACCTGATTAACAATTGCACCAATCTACTTGCATTTTATTCTTTCATTTGTTACCTGAAACCATGCCCAATGCTTGCTCAGCATTTATGATTTTTTTCCTCCGAGGATACTTGGAAACTTCCAGGCTCCTTCCCCCTAAAGAGGCAGTTCACAGATTTTGGTGTTTAGCTGTTTTCTCTTTGGCCTTGTGTGTTCTCATTTTTTTTTTTTTTTCTCCTTCTAGCGTATGCTAGGCTGACCTAGAGGACCTGTGGTCGAGGCAGAGGCGTTCAGCGAGGACTGTACCAAGTTGAACAGTTACAGCTCTGCCCTCCGTGACCTTGTCAACCTCTGGCGCGCGGTGGGCGGGTGTTGATGACGTCGCGGCCCAGATGCTCCGGCCAGGGAGATGGTTAATCAGTTACCTCCTCCGAGCCTCGTGGGTACGTGTGGGTGGGGCGGGAATGGAGAGAGTTTGGATGCCGCACCATCATCGGGGATCCACGTTTCTGCCCATGGGGAAAATCTCTTTTCAGCCCGGCCCTCAATTCTGCTCAAGGAGGAAATAAAATTCCCTCCCATCTGCGCAGCTGGACAGCTTCAGAATGAGAGGGGGCAGCAGGCTGATGAGAGCCTGGTGTGAACAGGAAGCCATTCCGCCCGCCCTGGAAACAGGGGAAGGAATTCTCCCGTCTTTCCCAAGAATATCAACGTATGGGAGATTTTCCTCCCCAAAGTAAGCTGCCCTAAATTGAACTAAGAAACCTACCTCCCAGGGAGAACCCTGGAGCCGGTTCCCGTATAGGGGCTAGGAGAATTTGGATAATTTGGGCAGAAGAATCCACGCAATGATGCGGATATTCTGTTGCACACCTGGCTAAGATTTTTACGAGAGTGAAGAGGGATTGGAAATTAATATATTTGTAGTCGTATATCAACCGGATATTGTAAAATGCTTGTGGTTCTTTTTTTTTTTTTTTTTTTTTTTTAATTGTTACGTGGGCCTCTCACTGCTGTGGCCTCTCCCGTTGCGGAGCACAGGCTCCGGACGCATAGGCTCAGCGGCCATGGCTCACGGGCCTAGCTGCTCCGCGGCATGTGGGATCCTCCCGGACTGGGGCACGAACCCGTGTCCCCTGAATCGGCAGGCGGACTCTCAACCACTGCACCACCAGGGAAGCCCTGCTTGTGGTTCTTATTCGGCAGTGTCAGTTCAATCATTACCATGTCAGTTACTCTTGTTATCTTTATAAAGCTCTGATGTAAAGAACTCCTACCATGTCCTTATAGATATGTGTTTGGGCTGGCAAAACTCCCACATCACTGTGAGTAACTAGTAGGCTGTTTTTCATTCTGTTTACCTCAGTGCTACAACTAACACCTGCAATAACAAATACAGTCAATGAATGATGACATGGGTAGAAAATGACCAGCAAATGGGTAAAGTAAATTCCAGTAAACTGACAATACATTCCCATTTAGTTACTTGCACTTTTCACATCTCCATTCCTTCTATTTACTTTGTGAAGAGAAAAGCCCTTTGAACCCAAACATTTATTGACCCCAGAACCAGACAAGTCACAGAAGAGGCCAGAGGGAAGGCAACTCTCTCAGCATCTATTTCTAGCGTGAGTAGAATTGCAGGGAGTAACCACTCAGGAGCAGTTAAGCAAAATTGGCAGTTTTCCCCACACAGCTAAAAGATTGGACTCAGAAAACACCCTCATACAGCCAGCCATTCAAAACATAAGTACAATATATTTACCAAATTGAATGTGAGTGATTTTCGAATTGTTCTCACTGCTGTTCCCTCTTGTAGATTCTTGTTAATTACCTTAAATGCATTTATGCATTTTGATTAAATAAAAAGGAGGAGGGAAGAGGTAGGTTGTGAAATGAAGAGAAATAGAGGCACCTATCCTGAAAGTATCCTAATACTCCGAGAAATTTTTTCAGAGGAAGATGAGCTTAAATTAAACCAGGAAGAAAAATAAAATAAAATAAATTAAACCAGGAAGGGTTCCCGTGCTTATGTTAATTTATACTTTGTCCATTATTTGCTAAGATACATTTGGGATGGAAAACAGTTCCCCTATTTATATATAATCAATTTACTGACACTTCTTTTATCTGTTTTCTAACTTTCAGAAGTGTGGGCAGAAACACGTTTTCACTGATTAGAAAATTAAAAATTAATTTTAATTTCTAAGAAAGTGGAGGATTTGAGAGTACCTACAAAGTGAAGTTCATGGTTGTGAAACTTGGATTTCAGAGTGTTGTTTGAAAGGCAAGTAGTATTTATGCGTACTCATGTGTACATCACTTTACAGCAATCACCATCTCTCTGGACCAGCTCTTAACCTCAATATTATACTGCTTTGGGGGCAACATCACACTTTTTATACCCAAGAAACTTAAGTTTATTCCAAAAAATAGTAAATAGGTTTTGAAACCCTCAAAGTGTTTGTTCTGCATAGAAACTAAAAGGAACTCTCTTGTTTGAGAAATTGTGGTGGTTTAAAGATGACTGTAAATTCGTCGTCACCACCTGCCCTCCCTCAAAGGTAGAATTTATTTCCCCTCCTTTTGATTATGGGCGGACTCTGGGACTACTTAATTAATAGAAGGTGGCACAGGGATGGTGTGCCAGGCTTAGGCCTAGGTCTTAAGAAGGCCTGGAGGTTTCCATTTTCTGTTTCTTTTGGGAGCCCCAAACTACCACACAGAGAGACCACGTATAACCCTTGCATGGAGAGGGAGGAGAGTCAGCCTGCTGGCCTCCCGTGGTGAGGGCGGGCCTCCACATGCCTCCAGTTCCAGCCATCCTTTGGAAGACTCCCAAGGAGACCAGCAGAACTGCCAGTTGAGTTGTCAACCCACAGTATCTAGAAAGCAAACAAAGTGGTTGCCATTTTAAGTCACTAAGTTTGGGGTAATTTGTTCCATAGTAAGAAATAACCAAAAGAGAAAGCAAGCCGTTCACTGTCACGTATAACTCTTGGTTAATAGGGCATGGCTTTGCCTTAGAGGAAAGACAGCTAGATTTGCTCCCTAGATGGAGCTCTGGCTGATGATTTATTGTGAGTTGCAGAGGGCTCAGGCAACAACAGTTCCCGTAGTTAGGGAGGGTGTGGAGACGGAGTCAGAAAAGATGGTGCAGAGTGTCGAGTGGGGCGTAAGGGGCAAGGGATGACCTTCTGGGCCTCGGATTCCGGTGGTAGACATGAGGAACAAAATAAATGCTGTAAATAAAACCAATGACCAAGGCAGAGTGTAAGAGGTGGGGGGATGGGGCTGAATGATAAAAATCAATGCATGATTATTCACATAAAAATTTATTCGGGGCAGGGGAGAGATAACTTAGTTAGGAGTTTGGGATTAACATATTCACACTACTATATATAAAATAGGTAAACAGCAAGGACCTACTGTATAGCACAGGGAACTATATTCAATATCTTGTAATAACCTATAATGGAAAAGAATCTGAAAAAGAATATATGTATATAACTGAATCACTTTTCTGCACACTTGAAACTAACACAACATTGTAAATTAACTATACTTCAATAAAAAAAAGTTTACTCATATGCTACATAAAATTATCTACCCCTCTACACTTTTGGAAATGCTGCCTAGAAATAACACCCTTTTTATACCTCATGGCTCCTTCTGAAGAATTTCTTCATGACAAAGTAAATACATAGGGATTTTCTCATTTTTTAAAAAACTGAGATATGTTTTCTTACATAATGAAACCCAGATCTTTCTTCATTGTTCCATGTGACAGTCACACTCAGTCCCATCAACACAATTACACAGACACATTCCCGCAATGAGAAGCACAACACATACACACACACACACACACACACACACACACGCACATTCCCAGACACATATTCTTAAATAGGATGTTTTTTAAGTTGGCAAACGTGAAGAAAATTTTTCAACTTTTATACTTAACAAACTTCCTAAAATTAGAGAAGTCAATTTGATATCAATTTTGGCATTTTTGAGGGAAATAAGTTTATTCATATTTTCAAATATGTAAGCATAAAACTGTATAATTTTAAGAAGCATATATCATCTTTGATTTGCATAACTGCCTTAGTATTTATTAAGAGATTTCATGGCTAGACTTTTTAATTTTTATTTTAAAAATTTATTTTTGGCTGCGCGTGGGCTTTCTCTAGTTGGGGTGAGCGGGGGCTACTCTTCATTGCGGTGCGTGGGCTTCTCACTGCAGTGGCTTCTCTTGTTGCAGAGCACTGGCTCTAGACGCGCGGGCTTCAGTAGTTGTTGCTAGCGGGCTCTAGAGCGTAGGCTCAGAAGTTGTGGCACACAGGCTTAGTTGCTCCAAGGCATGTGGCATCTTCCCAGACACGGGGATTGAACTCATGTCCCCTGCACTGGCAGGTGGATTCTTAACCACTGCGCCACCAGGGAAGTCCCAGCTAGCCTTTTTTAAAAAATCGAAATGAAAGTAGGCTCATTGGATAAAATAAAGCTTTTCTTGACTTCATCCAGTTTGCCCACCTCTTGAAGACTTGGATTATGGACATGTGAGCATGTTATTTTGCCTGAGACCTATTTCTTTGAATCACAATGTCTTCGTTTATAAAATGGATATTTACCTGCTTCAGAACAGGATCCTTGCCATGAGGTAATCCATGTTTAAGAGTTTCATAAGCTGCAGAGGAGAATAACTTGGCTGTGTCTTAAAGATTTAACATACTGAGTTTCATTTCATAATTTAAAAAATAATTTATTGTTGAGACTGTTTCTTCCCATACACAGTGATTACAAGAGCATTTTCTTACTATTCTTAGTAGTTCATTACTTGGACTGTTTTTTTAAAAAGATGCCTGTTTTTTTAAAAATTGCATTTAGTCTGAATACTATCTACCCCTTTTGTGTTTTATTATATGATGAATTTCTCCTGTTCTTTTTAGATATTTATCATGGAATTCTGGGATTTTAGAGCTGTGAGCAGTCATGGCAGTCACGTAGTTCTTATCCAACCATTTCATTTGGTAATGGTGACCCAGAGAGAGTCATTTTTCATGTGATTTCTCCAAAAGGTCCCATTTCTATGATGTAGCAGGTCTTTTAGCGAGGGTACATTGTGCCTTAGAGGTGAGCAACGATCCAGACACCATTACGGGGCTTTTTTGCTAGCAACTGCTCTCCAGAATGCAGAAAGACTTAGACGAACACCACCCGCTGGGACCTTGTCATCCAAAGTCCTGCGCTTCGAAACATCTGTATGATGGCATGCACGTGCCAGAGTGAGCCCATCACTAAAGGTTGCCCGCTCTGAGCTGAGATGTAGCGTGGTGGTGAGATTCCTGCTCTTCCTTATTTTACTCTGTGTCTTGGTCCCTGACACACTTGGGTGGAAGGCAGCATGTTACAACTGAAAAAACCCTGTACAGAAAGTTCTGCCACAGATGAGGTGTGTGACCCCAGGCAAGGCACTTAACATCTTTACTTCTTAATGGACTGGATTAGATGATCTCTAAGATAAATGAGAGAAAAACAACAGATGCTTAATTTAATCCTAAAAAAAGCTAATTTTTGTTTTCACTTTTGTTTTTAAAAGAAGATACTGTACTTGATTGCATTGCAATAATTCAGCCTTCCTTCCTGCCCCTTAAGCCGGAAGCAAAAAGAATGGGGGTGGGCAGGATTTATAGAAGAGCGTGTTCTACTCCACGGCCGGATGAAAGAATTGTGAAGTTGGGGCTGTGGAAAGCAGAGAACACATTTATCATTATTTTTTAAATAATGGGAATGAATAGCAGTTAACATGGAACAAGGAAGAAAACATATTTTTGAGAATCTGGAAGTCAAGATATGAGGAGCTAAAACATGATGTGGAAAGCCACAGGGGTTCTGTAGGAGACTGCCTTTCTAGCTCATCTCAAACCCCTTTCTCAGAGAGGGATCTTTCTTCCTATTTAAAATCAACATCCTCAACTCCAGATGATTGGCTCAAAGGTGAACACTTGACTGAGTTGGATCAGTCTCATTTTTGACCTCGTATTTGGAAATAAGATTCAGTGAGTAGTATTTCTGGAACTAAGGTGATATAAATTAAGCTTTTCTCAAAGTAACTGCTCAATCTTGGTTAAGTATTGAAGGTGTAAATAAGTAGGACAAGTCTTTTATTCCTCTGCATGGTGATATAACTCCCGGAGAGCCAGATGTTACAAATTGACCTCATAGTTTTTTAGAAGTGTATGAAAATTGAGTGTCTCAAGTTAACACCTAAAAGCTACATTGTTTTATGACACTTTTAAAAATAATAAAGAACTGGGCTTCCCTGGTGGCGCAGTGGTTGAGAGTCTGCCTGCCGATGCAGGAGACACGGGTTCGTGCCCCGGTCCGGGAAGATCCCACGTGCCGCGGGGCAGCTGGGCCCGTGAGCCATGACTGCTGAGCCTGCACGTCCGGAGCCTGTGCTCCGCAACGGGAGAGGCCACAACAGTGAGAGGCCCGCGTACCGCAAAATAAATAAATAAATAAATAAATAAATAATAAAGAACTGATGACTCAAAAAAAATTAAGCTTTTCTCTGACCTCACTGATCATATGTTCAGAGGAGCAGGAAAACTGGTCTGCAGAGGTGAAAAGGTAAGGGCTCACGAAGAGAAATAGAGACAAAAGGCAGAAATGGGGAAGGCATTCTGTCTCACTTCTGATGACTTTCAGGTTTGGGTCCAACTCCTTTCTGGGCCAGGGTGCACCCGCCCTTGGGCGCCATGAAATATGCTTATGGCCCTGAATCCCTACAGTAAACTCCCTGGGTAAACATTGTTAAGGCATCATATAAAAAGGGGCAGGAACATTCCTGTCTAGTTTAGGCTAATGGGGAAGATCAGTAAAGATAAAACATGTCCTTGGTCTGGAAGTTTGGTTCTTAGACAGCAGAGGAAATGGTGAATCCCAGCAAAATTGAAAGTGTCAGCTTCACAGGGTCTTTGCACAAGCTGCCCCGCACCACCACCCCCATCTCTCTTCTTCCCCAGCGTTCCTCAATGTTGGCACCTTCTTAACTAACAGGCTGCTAAAAAGTCACCATCTCAGGCCTTTCCTCCTCGATCCCAGTCCTTCTATCCCTGATTTTCCCTCAGACCATAAAGAAATACACTAATGATTTCCCAGTTAGCAAATTCCACAAAATGAGGCTCCTTCAATTAGATTTAATAGTAACAGTATTAACACTGTCCTCCATCTTTATTTCAAGTTTCAGCTAGTCAATTAGCTAAGAACTTTTCTCTCCCATTCTCCTTCAAGTTACCTCCCAAGCAATAATCCCCCCCTCAGTTCTATTAGGCCAAAACTTTTGGTTCAAAACTGAAAATTATAGTCAGTATCTTGGATACTTCTAAGCATGTCTGGATGCCCAAGCGATCACCTCTGCTTTCTACCCAATTCTACGTAAAAGAGATGGTATTATCTAAAACTTCTCTCCACAAGGAAAACCAGCAACACCCCCAGCTCTGAGGCTTCTTCCAGTGACACTGAGTAACACAAAGTAGAAGACAGGGAGCTTTAAATAGCTGAAAACTGCTTGCCCATGTGCACTTTTCCTTGGGGGTCTCCACCTCTACAACCCACTCACTAATCACTGGGATGGAAGGATGAAGAGGGAGAAGGGAGAGGGGATTCCACCTTTGCCATCTGTGGTCCGGGTGACCTGGTCTCTCCAGTCCTCAGACCCCTCACCTGTACAATGGGTGCAGTAATAATACAGTGGGTAGGAGGGCCTTATAGGGCCCATATAAGGATTGCAGATAATATGCGTAAATTTATTGCCCAGCCTCTTGCACACGAAAAAGTGTCAGCTGTTCTTCTTTGTATCCAAGCAGAGAAGCCCAGATGGACACCTCAGCCTGTCACTCTTGTCCCCGTTCAGGCTCCCCTGCTAGCATAGCCCTCATCCCAAGTCTTGTCTTCTGCCTCTGGACATTATTACAGCTTCCACTAAATAATGTGGAATAAATAAATAAATAATGTGTCCTGCCCAATAAAGTTGTTTTCTAATGTGGCAGAGTCTCATTTTATAAGGCTTTTCTCCCTTTTCCTCATGGTAATGAGGTCCAGATATAGTGTTGCTGCTTTAATTTTTATAAGAAAATATATTGCTTCCTTTCTATGTAAATAGCACATGTGTTTAGAATTATTTGGTGATCAATACTAATTAGGTATTCTGTTCAGTGGATGCTTAATGCTTTAATTCTGGACTTTCATCCTGTTACTTTGAATTGGTTAACCCGAACTCTATATTGATTAAATTGTCCTCTTTTTGTTTGACCTCCTTAATAAGGGGGGAAAAAATCATTCAGTTGCATTCTTTTAAATTTCAGACCTAAAAATCAGCTGAGGGTATCAAAGAAAAAGCAAGGCATGCAATAACATTATGGCAAAATGTTGCCTATCCCTCTCCCATCCTTTCAATCTTATTTTCTAATAAATCTTATTCAGACTTGAGACCCTACTGGGAAATTTCACTTTTGGTTTTGGGAAATGTCAGCTACCAGTGGTGGGAATATCACAATATTTAAGCAAAGAGAATCCAAATTCTGTAAAAGAATAACAAAAATCACCCTGGACTAAAGTTAATGAGAGGGTGTTTTCCTAAGGGGAAAATCTTTTTAAAAAATTAAAAGAAACAAAAAGATTTGAGATTGCAGTCACTCAACAGAAGGACAGGATTGGCCCCCAGCATTTGCTCAGGCAGAGCACAGCGGCCCCCTTTCTTCCCTCACTCTTGAGTCCTTGGGACAGTCACACAGGCCATCAGGGAAAATGGCTCTGGCCACAACCAAACATCCTTTTTTCCCTTCAGTTTTCAGTGGGAGAAAGAAGGAAGAGTAAGTCCCATCCTCTAAAACTTCCTGGGGGCCTGGCCTCTTGGGAAGGCATCTCACCTCACTCCCAGTGAGTCAACTGAAATTCCAGTTTGACTTCTAAGCCCCAAAAGAAGCTCTTCCTTCTAGTTAGCCTAAAAAATGGACCTTAGCCTCCTTAGTTCTCACTTCATCCCCCATCCCCCTTCCATTTTTAGCATCTAGCATTGCTGACTCTGCACAGGAAAAAGTCAGGCCCTTGCTTACTTTTGAGGCAAATGTTTCACTTTTGTTTCTTCCATACTCCTTTCCTTTCCTTTTCCTCCTTTCTTTCCCTAGCTGAGTCAAGTGAAGACTGTAGGACTGACTCTGACAGAAGAAAAGAAAAGATGCAGAGGCAAAACAGTTTAAGGGTGGGTTTAGTCTCATTATCTATTGACAGAGGCCAAGTTCAGCAGAAAACTCTCAACCCGCACTTGACTTTGAATGTGCAAACAAACATCAAGTGATGCTTAGTCCATTCCTCCAAATTTGCAGGTGCCTAAGAATTTAAGGTTGTTGTCAAACCTTAGATAGAAAATAAAGAAACAAGTCAAAGTATAAGCAACAGGACAACACCAAACATGGGGACTCTTGTGTCCAGGTTCTGGGTAAAGAAAGGGATTCGAGGCAAGGGTAATCAAAATAAAACCACCTGTGTGGTCTACAGACCCTTAAATTTTACTGGCTTCCATGGTTGTCACCTTTTCAGCCCCCAGCCACAGACTCAAACTGGAAATACCAGGGGGCATTCCTGATTCAAAATTCATTTCCTTTGTCAGATGCCTACTCCCCTGAATAGAAAAGTAAGTGAAAACGAGGCTATAACCAGGAATCTCTCCTTAGCTCTGGAAGATATTGAAGAATTTGCTGCTAAAGCAGTAGCTGCCCAATAAATATCCTGAGACTCTCTGGCCAAAGTTGTTCTTGATGATAGGATAGCCCTTGATTATCTTTTAGCTGAGCAAGGAGGTAACTATCTGTGCTGTGGCCAGCACCACTTGCTACACTTAAATGAACACTTCTGGGGAAGTTGAGACTCAGCTACATGAAGTCACTGAACAAGCCACTTGGTTTAAGAAAGTTACTCCTTCAGCAGGCTCTTCCTCTGATCTACTTGATTTAAGTTGTTTTGGGTCATGGGGACCATGCCTTCAGAGTGCCCGCCAATCTCTGGGTATTATTCTGCTTATAGTCAGAATTATAGTCATGATTGCCTCTCTGGTTTGCTGTGTTCTCTCAAAAGCTTTACCTGCATGCATATAGTCGCTGGTGACCAGACAGATGATCTCCCTTTGCCTAGAATGCCAAAAATGGGATGAAGAAAACAGTCAACTACGAAACCAAGATGTTGATATTCCAACCTTTGTTTTCCAGTTGGCGATCCAACCTGACTCCAACATCAACAAGAAGCGGTAGCTCAGAGTGGCACCTAATGCCTTAAACTTTGAGTACAACTGAGAGTACTGATCAAAGGGGGGAATTGATAAAGTTAATTTGAATATTGGCACCCACACAATGGAAGCCACCTCAGTGGCCCAGCCGATGTCACAAATATAAACTTAAGTCAGCCTGCACTTATGGGAAACCCCTGTCAAGGAAACCTAACATATACCAATCATAATCCTCCAACTCAGCTTTAGCTAACTTACCTTACCCTAGAAAACAGGACCTGCTGGCTTTCTAAGGAAATCCCTGACTTCCTAACTAATCATGCCCTCTTTCCATGTTGCCTCTTTCTAAGTCTCTATAAAACACCCTCTTGACCCAAATCCTAGAGAGCTGTGCTCCTCTGCTTGTGAGGCACGGTACTACACAATTCGTGGATTGTTTTCTCTTGAATAAAGGACATCAAACTCTTTAACTTAAAAAAAGGGGGCTTCCCTGGTGGCGCAGTGGTTGAGAGTCCACCTGCCGATGCAGGAGACATGGGTTCGTGCCCCGGTCTGGGAGGATCCCACATGCCGCGGAGCGGCCGGGCCTGTGAGCCATGGCTGCTGAGCCTAGGCGTCTGGAGCCTGTGCTCCACAATGGGAAAGGCCACAACAGTGAGAGAGGCCTGTGTACCGCAAAAAAAAAAAAAAAAAAAAAAAAAAAAAAACAGGATTAAAAAAAAAAAAAAAAGTATAAGCAACAGGATGTAAACTATTAAAAAAAATATGGTTTATCATTGAATTCAGAATATATATTTCAAATATTGCCACAATTCTAAGTGTTCACGTGAAATTACACTAGCAATTTGTGCTCAGTAGATTTGGGCCTGGCAAGTTGCTGCTTTTTATATTTCTGAAGTTTACAATATTGTACCAAGATTTATTATAGGAACGTTTTAAAAAATAAGAAAATAATGACTTGTGAATTTACATGTCTACCTAATGCCAGAAAAACTGGATGAAATTGAGAAATTCAGTTAATCTATGATTATATTGATCCATAGTTGTATTCAGTATTATTTTAGATGAGATGCAAGGGAAGTCCCACCCTTGTAGAGTGTGTGGTCAGGGAACAAAATGCTCAGTTATGGCTGGTTTTGGGGGTCTTCATCCCAAACTTTCTGACTACAGTTGTCAGGATCTGGGCATGTTTTATGCCCTGTCTAAGCCTCAGTTTCTTCATCTATAAAATGGGATAATATTAATATTCACTTCTATGTTTAAGAATATTAAATAAAATGCTAATATATATAAATTGCTAATATCTATAAATTGCTGAGAATAATGGCTGGAATGAAGAGAGCCCTTAAAAAATATTACATACCAAATAGTTGGGAAGCAAAGACTACAAGTCATTCATTTTATGTCAAAATAAGTGAACATTTAGAATTTTATAGACATAGTTGGATGTTTGTCTACATTTTCATCTTTTCTTTTTGGTCAAAGATAGAGTTGAAACCAGATAGGATATCACACAATTACAAACATACAGGTTTTCCTGTTTCTTTTAGTTTGGTACCTAATTTGGGAATACGTGGGTAGAAGAAACAAAAAAATATTCCTTTGAGTAATAGCTGAAAACAGGAGTTAAGATGAGGGTTTTCAGAACAAACAACAAAACCAAAGCCCTGGCTATCTACACAGAAAGTGGTCTTTAAGGCTTGACAGGATTCTTTGACTTTTGCTTTATGAAACATGGACAATCTTACATTTGATTGGTTAATTTTCTTTTTTTTTTTTTTCTTAAACCATGTTCCCTGACTGCAAGCTAAACCTATTTATGGTGAGCACTGTTTTTTCAATTAGGTTTATTTTCATTTTCCCATAGGCCATGTTAGCTGAGAACCTCCCAAAGTTTATTTTTCTTTCCTTTACTTTGTATAATGGTTTTAAAATAAAATATACACCACTTATATCTATTGATTTTCTTTTGAAATACTAAGTCTGAAAATTTTTTTAACACATTTTAACGTCCCGTCATGACAGCTATTCAAAAATGCTTTTCAGAGTGTAACGTTAGTCCATTTTTATGGTCAACTCTTCCAGAGCAACGATCAAACCCGTTCCGCCAACTCTGTGAAATGTCTTGTACAAGATGGTGCTCAGCAAAGAGTACTTAAGAATGATGTGTTTGTGTGACTTGGCTTTTCCCAAAACTTTTCAGCTGGATGTCAGAATGCCATCCAGACTGTCAATTTTCCAAGCTTAATATTGGCAAGATATTTTCTCCAAGAGGCCCCTCCTTTGGGGGGGGGCGGTAGGGAGGAAAGGGGAGAGGACTAAAAACGAAGCTCCACATCACCTTTCTAACAGTATAGGGGACGAGGGTTTGCACATCCCCGGAAAACTGCGGGCTGCTCTGGGGCAGGGGAGCCGGCTCAAGGGGCTGGGAAGGTCAGCGTAGCTGGAGAGGGAGCCTCTAGCCGAGGGGGAGGGAGGGCCCTCGGGCGCTACTGGGGAGCTCCCTCGAGCTGGGGTGGGCGGACCCCAGGCTCTCCGAGCTCCTACCCCCGCGGCCTCCGGCCCTCTAGTCTCTCCCCGCCCGCGCCAGCGCTCGGCCGCCGGCTCCCGCCCCTAGGCTTGGGGGCAGGAATTCGGCCGCCGCGCTCCCCGGGGCACCGTGCCCTGGAGGGCTGGGCCGGGCGGCTGGGCTGCACCCTCCTCCCCTGCTCCGGCGCTGCTCTTGCCCTCCCAGGTTCCGGCTCCCCTCCTCCCGCCCTCCCCACCCCCCAGCTCTCTCCTCTCCCCTCCTCTTCTCTGCTGCTCCCGGCTCCTCCCGTTCCCCTCCACCCTGCACTCCTCCCTGCCCACCGCCCACGCTCCTCCTCCCTTCCTTCTTCCCTCCCTTCTGCCCCTTCCTCCACCTCACCTCTCCTCCTCGCTCGCGTTCCCCTCCTTTCTTCCTCCCAGCTCCTCCAGATCTCCCTCCTCTCCCACAGCCTTCTCTCCTGCCCCCCTCCCTCTTCCTACTCTGCTCCTCCCGTGCGCCCCTTCTCCCGGCTCCCTTCCCTCCTTCCTTGAACCTCTCCGCCCTCCTCTCTCTCCCCCCTCCCCCCTGCTCCCCTCCTTCCTTCCCAGCTCCTCTTCCCGGTTCGCGGAGCTCCCACGCGGTTGCTATGGAGGCGCTCGCGGCTGCTCGCTGCCCGCCGTGAGCTGCCCTGGGGCCCCGGGGACGGAGCAGGGACTCTGCCCGAGGCTCTGGCGCCTCGCCCTCTAGGGGCCCGGGAACAAAGCGCGCCCTCCCCCATCTCGGGAGTGCGCTGTGAGACCTTCAGGCGCCCCAGGCCCGGAGCCTTAAGACCACCGCGAATCTGCTGGCCCCCAATCTCTGTGGACCGGACCCCAGGGGTCGGGGTGACAGCTGCGCCCTACTGAGCTACCTTGTGGCCCCCCCGAAGATCACTCTCGCTCTCCCCATCTCCACCCCCATCCCGGAGGTATCACTGGGGCCGGGGGACGGCCAGATGGCCCCATTTAAAGGACTGCCCCCTTTTGTTGGGGGGCCTAAGCATAGTCCAGGCCAATTTACATAGGAAAATGGGGTTTGTGTCCCCAATTCAGTGCAGTGCCCCGACAGCTGGTGGTTCAGTCATCATGTCAGGACCCCACAGCGTGATGTTTAAATTGGCTTTATATGTGCAGATGTGTGCGTGTGAATAGCAATTGATTGGGAACCGGTAGCTATTAGGTACGGCTTGGCGAAACTCAGAGTTCACAGGGGAAGTTTTATCAGCCTGGTCGCAGCATAAGATCGTAGAATGGAAAAGTCTTGCTAAAGACTTCTGATGCACTCTTACAGAACTCACAGTTTATCACTTTGTCCGGAAATCTAAAAAGCCAAAAAGTTCAGATCTGAGGAGGATTTTGAAATAGTTAACTATTTACATTTTGGTTGTTGCTTGTCAAAGTTGTAAGGCTGAATGTAAGAAGGCATAAGGAGGACCAGGACTTAAAAAAATTATCAATGAAAGATCTAATCTAATTCATTTTATTAAACAACTTTAATTCAGCTGGTTTGTGCCCAATACTATAGCCTGTAGCAGGCTGCAAGTTATCAGTAGTTTGGAATCAGTAGCTTAAACATGTGTACTTAAATGATAGAGTGTTAGAATAGGGAGGAATTTCTTCAGTTCTTATTTTACCAGTGAGGAATTTGAATCTCAGAGAGGTTAAGTGATTTTCCAAAGATCATACAGCTTTTGGAATATGATGTCAACTGTTCAAATCCATAGAAGACGAAGGAAAGGGAAACTTTAAGACAGTAGATTTAGGAACCCTTGAAAAATACCTTAATCAAGACGCTCTCAAACCTTTCCACCAGTCCGCTGGAGCCACCAACAGGTAACTCCCTAGAAGACAAGGCCTGGAGAGGAATTTTTTTCCTCCGTCTTTATACATTCATCAACTTTAGCTTAAGTCTGTATTGGAGCCAATTCTAGCCACTAGAGTCTTCTTGAACCCTGGACTGGAACTTGTGACTTTATTTTCCATTAGAGCACTCATTTTGTGATGCGATGGAAGATGGAAAAGGCATGGTTAGGATTTGTATGAAATGGGAAATCAAAGCTGGGCTGGAACCCTCTGGTCTCATTTTTCAGGCAGGAGGACAAAGTGACTAGTGGAACCTAAGTTCATCTTGCTAGAAGGTGGGGTGGCTACTTTGGAAAGGCTTTGATTTCTACAGAACAACGACACTGGTTACTTTCAAAACCATTGAAAAGAATCTTTGAAACGTGGTCTCCTTACTTCGAAGAGTGTGTTGGAGGAGTTCTATCGGCTAAACTTGCCAATAGACTTCTTTTTTTTTTTAAAGGTATTAAAAATTATTTATTTATTTTTGGCTGTGTTGGGTCTTTGTTGCTGCGTGCAGGCTTTCTCTAGTTGCAGTGAGTGGGGGCTTCTGTTCGTTGTGGTGCTCGGGCTTCTGGTTGCGGTGGCTTCTCTTGTTTCAGAGCATGGGCTCTAGGAACCAGAGCTTCAGGAATTGTGGCTCACAGGCTCTGGAGCGCAGGCTCAGTAGTTGTGGTGCACGGGCTTAGCTGCTCCGTGGAATGTGGGATCTTCCTGGACCAGGGCTCGAACCCGTGTCCCCTGCATTGGCAGGCGGATTCTTAACCACTGCACCACCAGGGAAGCCCACCAGTAGACTTCTATTGGCTAAAACCTCTACCTTTAAACCTGAAGTGACTTTGTGAAAAATTAGGAAAGAGTGCTTCTAGGGAAGATTTTAATGGAGCTGTAGGATGCCACATAAAAAGAGAATATGCATTCACACAATGCACTTTAAACATGAGAAAGAGTAAGATTTTACACCTGGGTTGGAACTGGCTGTTAATTTCTGCTCTGCTTCTCCTATCAGAACAAGGTAGCAATATTTTTTCTGCCTCCCCTTTACTTGGGCCCAAGTTGTACTAGGCTGAGAGTGTATGTGATGAGGATGTTAGGTAATGAACATAAGAACCTCTCAATTCTTAGAAAGAGAATGTTTTTAGAATTACTAATACTGTGTTATATCTAAAAAATAACTCTATACAAGGAAATTATTTGAAATTGACTTCCCCACTACTACCACATACATACTCTCTTATCTCTCTTTACTGCTTTATTTTGACCACACTTTAGTACTTGTATTGGTTAGTTACTGAGGTGTAACAAACATCCCCCAAACTCAACACCAAAGCAGCAGTCATTTATTATTATAGCTCATGCACCTGTGGGTTAGCAGGAGGTCAGCTCCTCTAGGCTGGGCATGTTGGGTGGCCCTGCTAATGTTGGCTCAGCTTATACATGCATTTAAGGAGGCCCTTAGACTAAGTTTGGCTGAGGAAGATTAGCTGGAACAGCTCTGTTCCATATCTTTTATCCTTCTCCTGAGACCAGCAGACTAGCTTGGGCATCTTCTTCCCATGGCAATGACAGAGGAGCAAGAAGGGCATGGGAATCATGAAGGGCTCTTGTGATCTTCACCAGAGTCAGGAGCTGGCACCCTGTCACTTCTACCTCATTCTGTTGACCAAATCAGGTCACATGGCCAGACTCAAAGTCAAGGAGAAGGGAAGAAGCCCAGGTGACTGCAGAGAACATGACGAAGGGAATGGATAGAGGGAGGGTAAAGAATTGGGACCATAAGTGCAATCAAACACCGTGTTTGGCAACATCTGCCATATTATACATTTTACTTAGATAAAAGTTTGTTTCTCTTCCTGCTAGAATGTAAGCTCCATATGGGCAGGAATTTTTGTCTGCTTTGTTTATTGCTACATCCTCAATATCCAGAACGGTGGCATATTATAGATGCTCAATAAACATTGGTTGAATCATTAAGGAGGATTACATTAATTATTTGGCTTAGGTATAAAGCCCAAATTCCCTGGGACAGAATGTAATTTTATTAGTTTTTCCTCATCTTACGATTTAAAGACGATTGTTCGCATTTGCTCACTATGGAAACTGCTGCCTGTTTGGAATAAACGTTGTTTCTTAAGCTTTTAAAAAATCTCCAGATTTTAAAATAGTTTGGTATTTTTCTAGAACATATAAACAGGTACTACCTAAAAGTCGATTATTAGATGGGCAGAAAATTAGTAGTAGGGAGGGGGGGATTTTATATATATTTATGCAGAGAGTATGTTGCTTCTTCCAAATGGGAATAATACTAATATAAATATCAAACTTACAGAATTTGAAAAATTATCAAGATCTTTGGATTTGAACCGTTCCAAAATGTGTGGGATACAGGAGAGTACCTACCCAAATTACCTTTGTTGGGCTTTTGGGTCCACAGAAATTCAATTATTTCTCTCTCCTCTCCACCCCAGTTTATCCAATCTAGAAGACACAGAGCAAAGGAATTTTCTTAAGGTCATGCTTTAAAGGGGAATTCCCGTGCGATATATTTTTCTATTTCCTTGAAATCTTAATTTACACTGCCACTTTTTGACTGTGACAGATGATGAGGTAGGAGATAAAGTAGGCGTTAATACTTAGTTACATGAAGGGGAGTTTTGCAAATGTCCACACTTAGCAGGAGGCTAATTTGGGATTCCCACGAGAAACCCAAGTCTTTAACACCGGAGTGAGTATCCGAATTTTCATCATGTCAAGTGACTAATTCCACAGACAGGCAGCTTTTAGACCTGAAAGCTTGATTCCAGGTGGTTGTATAATTTTGGATAAGAGAGGAACCTGGAAACTTAGGGGCCTAGAGACATCCTGAATTATAGTCATTTCTTTCTCTGTCTCCCCCACAACCCACCTCTGTCCCCAGCCACCATCCCCGTCACTTAATAGAGTCCCCAGAAAATGACTATTGTGAGTTATAAATTTATAATGTTGGGAACATTTCTCAGAAAGTTTTTATTTACAAATTTATATGAGCATGTTTGCCTTATTATTAGTGAGATCCTAAAAGTATACACTTTGTTTAGTGTAACTTGGGTCTTTTGGGTTGGGAGTTTGGAGATTTAGAGGTTCGTACATTCAGCAAACATTCATCGAGGGGTTCCCGGTGCACCAAATGCAATTAGATGAAGCCCTTGGCCCTGAGAGAGCTCAGAACCTTGGGGAAGATGTGCACATCAGTGGGCAATTTCAGCACAGGGGGATAAAGGCTGTGGTTGGGGAAAGCATGGGGTGGGAGCTTGATGGAGAGGTCCCTGGGACATCAGGGGAGGCAAAGGAAGCCAACTAACATTGGTAATTGTGTAATGTTTTCCAATTTGCAGAAGTCCTTTTGCATTCATTTCCCCTCATCCTGGCAGTTTCCCTACCTGCAGGCTCCGGCAGGGTATTATTCCCATGACACCCAGAAGCGGAGACAGCTGAAAAGTATACACTTTGTAAGGGGACGGAACCTGCCTTCACACTTTGGTCTCCAGGTGCTCTCTTGCAGGGCTGTTTCCATCCTGGTCCTATCTTGCTCCCTCTCTCTGCCAGGCTTGCATGGTTTCCAGCAGTGTGAACTGGTCCAGGTCTTCCCAGGCCTTCCATCCCTCAAGTGTAAAATGAGGACGCGGTTCAGGACGATTTCTAAGACCTTGTGCCCCTAACAGTCTCTAATTGCAAGAACTGTTGGTTTTGTAGTCAATCTGAGGAAGCTTGATGTGAAAGTCCTATAAAGTTTATTCACGTTTTGCAGAACCCCTTATGGCAGGTTGGTCTTAATTTTTAAAAAATATCTGTTTCAAGATGAAGACCTTGAGGAACTAGGATCCTGCCACTTCTCTATGGTCCCACAGTGTCCTGGCAGGTTCAGCATTCACGCTTCTGGCTCCTGAGTTTCTAATCTCTTATTCCTTTGTGTGAAATGGCTTTCCTTGTACCTCAACTTTTATTTTACTTCCTTTTCTAGTGGGTGATGTTTAAAACTCTGTTCTGTTATTAAATGTCCTAAGCGACTTCTTGCTCTAGATGTTTCCAAGTGTGTGTGCATGTGTACGTGTGTGTACTCCATAATTTGCTCACTGCTAAAAAGAGAGGCTGCAGACTGAAAGTTGGAGAGCCAAACATTTTCTCGCAGACATATTTTAAAATATTGTTCCATTTATTTTGAACAAGTAACCCTTGACAATGGTACAGATTCCAAAATGACCTGTACAAAATTTTTTACATTTAAGTTGACAGATATCTAACGATTGAGGGATTTCCTAT
This sequence comes from Neophocaena asiaeorientalis asiaeorientalis, assembly GCF_003031525.2. Taxonomy (NCBI): domain Eukaryota; kingdom Metazoa; phylum Chordata; class Mammalia; order Artiodactyla; family Phocoenidae; genus Neophocaena; species Neophocaena asiaeorientalis. The sequence continues at coordinate 5,460,478 of NW_020172369.1, read as the reverse complement.
ATAAAGATCTGGGTTTATGACTTTTCATGAAAGTCAAATCTGGCAACATTAGTCCAGATTTCCTATTATGTCAGCAACAAGTCTTACCTCCTTTTGGTGGACTTGTTGGCTCGCCAGACCTCCCCACAGCCCCCATTACCAAGTCCTCACCACTGACAACCCGATAGTCATTTAAATCCCTGGTTGTGCGCCACAACAAAGACCAAACGCAGCCAAAAATAAATAAATAAATAAATAAATGTATAAATCCCTGGTTGGCCCCCTTAGACATTTGTGTTTGTACCTGCTCACCTCAAGTATTTGTACCTTAGATGTCCCGCTGACACAGAAGGGAGCCTGGTGGATCTGGGGCTGACCAGCTCTGAGACAGCAAGAAGGCAACTTTCCCTGCAGTGTTAGGATGAAGGTGGGTGGAGTCAAACAGGAGACACGCAAGGCCTGAGAAGAAAATGCCAATCAGGAGAGAGGCTTGGGATTCACTGGGATATATGTTCTCTGGACAACAAACAAGAGCAACAACAAATAAAATGAAGAGACCAAAGGATAAAGAAAGAAGAACAACAATGGGGCTCATTGAAGGACAAAATGTATCAATGAGGGCAAACTGAAGAAAGACATGAAATGGTGAACATGAACAAATTATTAGTGTATAATATTATATAATAATATATGATATTATTATATTTGGTCAAACCCCACGGTTTGCAGGATCTCAGTTTCCCAACCAGAGATTGAACCTGGGCCACAGCAGTGGAAGCGTGGAGTCCTAACTGCTAGGCCACAGGGAACTCCCCATGAGCAAGTTATTAACTTCCTTGATTCTCATCTGCAAAATGGGGTATCTATCTTAGAGGTCAGTCAATGGGATAAAAGGCAATATAATTAAAGACTGGACCACAGTGCCTGGCCTTTGATAGATGATAGAGGACTGTGTGATAACTCATGAGTCTAGGTGTGGCGGCTTCACTACATGCTCTAGGAAGTAAAAAATACATCATTTTTTTCTGCATAAAATTTTATTTTTTAATTAAACATCTATATTTTAGGGGGGGTCATTGAAAATGAGCTTTTGAATATGGCAGCTTTTCTCTTCCCAGTTTCATGTGAGCCTCTGTGTCCCACAGCGGTTATATAGGGCCCACAGAATAGGCACCTACACAGTCAGGGTGACACCTTGAATTTCCGAAGTAAGTGACTTTACCATTCTCCTAACTATGGCAAGGGTTCTGGCTGAGTCCCAAACTGGGTTCAGAGTTTGGCTGTGTGTGCCCCTGGCAGGGGGTGAATACTGTTTGAAGGGGTTTATTTGATAGCAGCGGGTTGTTCACAGCTGTTCTGGTTCTCTTCCTTCCAAGCACATGGTAAGACTGTACTTTCCTGTTGCCTTGAGTTCAGGCACACCCATGGCACTTTCTTTGGCTGATGAAATGCATTTAGAGGTGATTTGTTTCACATCAAGAAGCTGCCTGGTCACAGAAGCCATGGGAGCATGTTAAGATGGAGCCTCCGTCAGCTTGGTTTCTCAGGTGAGCAGAGAACTCCCCTGGCAACCTGCACTGAACACACAGGAGGCCCAAGGAATACACTTTTGCCGCTACACCACTGTCAGTTTTGTTTTGTTACTGCTGCATGGTGTGGCCTATCCTGACTGATAGAGTTGATATTCTAGAGCCTTTTTTTTTTTTAACTGAAGGAGGAGAGAGTTTTTGTCTGTTTCTCTTGCTTCTTTCATGGAGGGAAAAGGAGGGGATGAAAACAAGGGCAGTGGAAAGAGATGGCATTGGCGTGTGTCTGTTCTCCCTCTAAGCCTTTGATCTAGTTGGAAGTCCCATTGGAGAAAGAAGTTGAGCTGGAAGATGAAAGAACCCTTTTCATGGGTGATTTTCAGAGAATCTTGCTATAAGTTTTTTGACCTGAGTGACAAGGAGGTGCCCGGAAATCAGGAAAAGGCTGTGCTCCCCCGCTTCTCCCCAGGACCCAGCAGTGCCACGGCATCTCATAGATTGTGGTTTGGGGAAGGTCTTGACATGGCTCCTCTTTCTCCCACACAGGGGAGCAGCAAAGGCAGGTATGACATCCTCAAGGGACAGCAGGAGCAGGGAAACAAGGGTAGATTTGTGACTGGACATGCCTGAGATATCACTCTGGAGACTCCCAGAAATAACCAGGGAAGATTTGGGAGGAGAAGTAGCGTCCTGGCGCCACACTGGGGGTGCTAAGAGCCACTGTCGTTTGAAATTAATATTAATAGGACGTCATATGGATATTTAGGCTTGGGAGGTGTGAGGACAGTAAGCCACATGAGTAGTCAGCTGCTTTGGTTCAGCTGGGCCTGAGGTCTGGCTGCCCACTGGTTACAGTACACGCATATAGATCTTTCTGACTGACCATCAGCTTTACGCTCTGTCCTTTTTCCACATAAGCTATTTTTTTAACCATTAAAAAAAATGGAAGTATAGTTGATGTACAATATTATATAAGTTACAGGTGCACATAGACTACTTTTATCTGGCTGTATGGATCAGTGTATATTTTCTTTAGGGTCAAACTGAATGCATGGAATAGTCATTCCTTGAGGAAGAAACCCAAAATGTTTGATATTATTTTTTAAAACACTGTAATTTCTAGACCTAATTACAGGACCATTTTTCCTTTTTCTTTTTTATGAAAAATTTTTCTTTCTAGGCGAGAGTTTGGGAGGCAGTTTGCCCAACTACATTGACCTTGTCTGTGAAATGTCTTTAAGAAGCCAACATATACTCCTAAGGGAGATTTGATAATGAGTGAAGAGTGTTTTAAAGAAAGAAATAATAGAGAAACTGCTATAGAAGCACAGATATCTGTGAGTCTAAATGATACAAAAAAATTTAGATTATTTTATTATAACTAAACTTGAATTGGGTTGGGGGAGTTCCATTTTAACACTCTTTACAAATCCACAGATTCAGTCCTACCGCCTAGGGGATGTTATTAACAGCTTGCACTCAGGTTATCTGACCCCAGGAGGTGACTTACGAGGATAGACTGCCCCACTCTTTCTCCCTTTTATTATCTTTGTCCCTGTCTTTAGGCAGCAGTGAAGAAGTTCCTGGTGACACCTGCAGTTGTGACCCTGGCTTTGAGAATCCACTAATTCTTCTCCATCTGCTTGGATCAATGGCTTAGGCAACCCTGGACATCATGGTCTTATGCACAGCAGAGCCATCTTGAAATATAGCGTAAAAATCTGGGACAACATCACCATGGAAAATAGCATTTATAGGCAAGGGCAAATTGTTGTATTTGTTAAGAAAGTCACCTTTCTTTCCAATATTATAACTTAAAATTTATAAAGGCCTTTTAAATAAATGAAAACAATTTTTCACCCCCAAATGGTGGAGTCCTGAGTCTTGCTCAAGGTCACCAATTAGAAGCAGAAATAGAATTCAAACTCAGGACTTCATGCTCCTTTTTTTTTTTTTTTGCGGTACGCGGGCCTCTCACTGCTGTGGCCTCTCCCGTTGCGGGGCACAGGCTCCGGACGTGCAGGCTCAGTGGCCATGGCTCACAGGCCCAGCCGCTCCGCGGCACGTGGGATCCTGCCGGACCCGGGACACGAACCCATGTCCCCTACATCGGCAGGCGGACTCTCAACCACTGTGCCACCAGGGAAGCCCAGGACTTCATGCTCCTTGACCATCCCTCTCCTCCCTTCATTTAGGGGACATTGTTAAATGATTAAGGGGTGACATTTTCTACAATACTTTTATGCTTCAACATTGTTATTTTGCTTCTATAGAAAGGATTAAAGAAAACAATATTTCTGTTTTTTTTAACATCTTTATTTGAGTATAATTGCTTTACAATGGTGTGTTAGTTTCTGCTTTATAACAAAGTGAATCAGTTATACATATACACATGTTCCCATATCTCTTCCCTCTTGCATCTCCCTCCCTCCCACCCTCCCTATCCCACCCCTCTAGGTGGTCACAAAGCACCGAGCTGATCTCCCTGTGCTATGTGGCTACTTCCCACTAGCTATCTATTTTACATTTGGTAGTGTATATATGTCCATGCCACTCTCTCACTTTGTCACAGCTTACCCTTCCCCCTCCCCATATCCTCAAGTCCATGCTCTAGTAGGTCTGTGTCTTTATTCTCGTCTTACCCCTAGGTTCTTTATGACTTTTTTTTTTAGATTCCACATATATGTGTTAGCATACGGTATTCATTTTTCTCTTTCTGACTTACTTCACTCTGTATAACAGACTCTAGGTCCATCCACCTCACTACAAATAACTCAGTTTCCTTTCGTTTTATGGCTGAGTAATATTCCATTGTATATATGTACCACATCTTCTTTATCCATTCATCTGTTGATGGACACTTAGGTTGCTTCCATGTCCTGGCTATTGTAAATAGAACTGCAATGAACATTGTGGTACATGACTCTCTTTGAATATTTCTGTTTTGATATAAAGTACGATGGCGTGCTACCAGTGCATGAACTGCTACATTTCCCTGAATAATAGCTCTCTTTCTTATATTGGCAAAGCAAGCCTGTGTACGTATGAACCACCGTACAAACTTACCCAAAAATCTAGTTACTGAAGAGAGCCTACATATAAGCAGATCGCTGGGATCTGACAGCTTAGGATAAAAAAATATTGAGAGAAAAGTAAATAGTTGCCTGTATATTACTTAATCCAAATCCTTCCTGATTAGTTCTAAAGAGAATAATAATAATAAACTATCAGCAGCAACCTTACTGAATGACTATTCTGAGGTCGAGCGTGGCAATCAGACTGATACCGATCTGCTGTCATTTAATGCTCACAATAGCCCCATGACGTCAGTACTATTTTTGCCCCATTTTACTAGTGAGGAACTGAGGTTTACAGAACTTGTGCAACTTGTCCAGGTTTTGCAGCAAGCAAGCAGCTGGGTGGTATTTAAAGCATACCATTGATTTTACTCTTCTACCCGAGGAAACCCCGTTTCTAGAAAAAGACATTTTTTTCCACACACACACAAAATTCAACCAACCCAGAAATGAGCTGAAGAAGCCAAGAGACCTATGTAACCGATTTCAGCTTTGCTTATTGGAAACTGGCTTCAATGGAGGCTTGTTAACCTTGTCAATTTCCTTGGAAAAATTAATTTGCTTTGCAGCAAAGCTTTTAGGGCTGTGTATATTAAATATTACAAGTAAGCTAGATCCAGTCTACCTTTAGCCGGTCACAAATTGTACAATTTAGAGGGGAAAAAAAAAAAAAACAGTTAAATTAAGATGAAGCAATGTGAAACATTTTTCATTTAAAGAAAAGGTAGCCACTCAATATAATATTTTTTTCTAGCTACAGGGGCTTGACCCTTTGGGGATGCTGAAAGGAAAGGAATAATGGGATTGACTGAAGAAAGGGAAAAACAGCAACCTGAAAACGGTTGTGGCAGATTAGATGGCGTTATGATGCCTGTCACGACTTCCTCCTGCCAAAATGAGATTCATTAAAGAAAACTCTTAACTAAATTAAAATTCTCCTTACCAATATCCTCCCCTCCAGATGTGAACAGCAGACTGTGCCCTGGTTGACAACAGGACTGTGGGTAATCAGTGGAAATGTTTCATAACATTCTAATAAGAGGAAGACAAGAAACACTGAGAAATATTTTATTTACTTTTAACCAAAAATGATGAAAACAGCTGACTGATGACTTCTCCTATCAGGAATCCACAAGGAGACGACGAGAGGTTTTCATGAGAGGCAATTGCTCAGCTATGGTCGTTCTGCTCCAGCACGATGCTGTTGTTTCCTGACTTATGTACAGGATGAAAAGATGGCCTTGAGAGTGGCAGCAAGGAGGAGCAGTTGGCTCAGGGATCATCAGCCCCTTGGGTGAATTTTGGTCTTTCCTAGACCGATCACCAGGGTCATCTGTGCTCTGAGATACAGCAGCAACTCCTCTTGTGGGCATTTCAGCTTATGGAAAATGGTAGAAAACAGAACTGTCCATGTCAAACAAAAATACACTTCCAGTTCTGCTGTTTTATTATTTTTTGAGATAGCGCTCAAAGGACACATCGGATTATTGGAGCTGCAAAATGATGCAACCCCTGCCCACTGTGGCGTGTGGGGTTCCGATCCTGGAAGAAGACAGTGTAGGTCATACATCTTGTGTTTCATCTTATTCTGAGGGGGAAGTTTAAGGTTCCTCCCTCTGTCACCTAAATCCCAGGGAATAGGAATGTGGATGTGAGTCAGAGTACCGTTTATTTGCTTGAATCTTTAAAAAAATCGTTTTAATTAGTTAACCAATGTTTCCTTCTACCTTTATCGTGCTAGAACTGACATAACAGCACTGTATGAGTTTCAGGTATACAGCATAATGGTTTGACTTATAGACATCATGAAAAGCTTACCACAGTAAACTTAGTGAACATTCATCATCTCATCTCATTTCATAGAACAAAATCAAAGAAATAGAAAAAAAATATATTTTCCTTGTCATGGGAACACTCAGGATCTACTCTCTTAACCTTCATATATAACATACAGCAGTGTTAATTACATTTATCATGTTGTACATTACATCCTAAAACTTATTTATCTTATCGCTGGAGGTTTGCACTGTTGGACTGCCTTCCTCCAGCTCCCTTTCCCCCAAATCCCCCCCGCCTGGTAACCACAAATCTGATCTCTGTTTCTATATTTGTTTGTTTGTTTTTGAAGTATAATCGCCCTATAACACTATGTTAGTTCCTGTTGCACAACACAGTGATTCAGTATTTCTGTACATTTCAAAGTGATTGCCAGTGTAAGTTTAGTTACCATCTGTCACCATACAGAGATATTGCACAGTTTTTGACTATATTCCCCATACTGTACTTCTCATACCTGTGACTCATTTATTTTGCAACTAGAAGTTTGTACCTCTTAATCTCCCTCACCTATTTCTTTTCTCCTTCCCTTCCCCTCCTCTCTGGCAACCCCTTGTTTTTTCCCTGTATCTATGAGTCTGTTTTTTATTTGTTTTGCTTTGTTTGTTTTGTTTTTTAGATTCCATTTAAGTGACATCATACAGTGTTTGTCTTTCTCTGACTTATTTCACTTAGCATAATACCCTCTAGGTCCATCCATGTTATTGCAACTGGCAATATTTCATTCTTTTTTATGGCTGAATAATATTCCATTGTGTGTGTGCGTGTGTATGTGTGTGTGTGTACCCCATCATCTTCTTTATTCATCTGTTGATGGGCTTCCATATCTTGGGTATTGTAGATTATGCTGCCATGAACTTAGGAGTGCATATATCTTTTCTAATAAGTGTTTTAATTTTCTTCAGATAAAAACCTAGGAGTAGAATTGCTAGATTGTATGGTCATTCTATTTTTAATTTTTGGAGGAATCTCCATACCATTTTCCATAGTGGCTGTACCAAGTTACATTCCTACCAACAGTGCACAAGGGTTTCCTTTTCTCTACATCCTCACCAACACTTATTGTTTGTTATCTTTTTGATAATAGCCATTCTGACAGGTGTGACATAATTAATGATGTTGAGCATCTTTTCATGTGCCTGTTGGCCATATTTGCTTGACTCTTTTACTAGATCATAAGCTCGTTAAAAGCAGGGACACAACTTGCTTAATTATATTCGCAACTTCTAGTTTAATGATGGCTGATAATAGGAACATAGTAAATATTTTGAATGAATGAATAAATGAGTGAGTTTAGACCTGACTTTAAAATGGAGGAGGCCACTTTTTTCATTCTCTTGGAGGATGCTGCAGTCAGACAGGGTCCAGGGACACCTCTTGCTGGGGTAGAGTCTCACCCTTAGGAGACCAAGCGTGTCCCATGTGTGCACAAGGGGGAAGCAGGTGTGGAAAGGGCTGCTTTGCTCACCCTGTTCCAGAGCTTAGGGAAGAAGGTACTTGCAGTTTTAAATTTATCCTGAAGCCAATCTAAGGCTGAAACTCCAATTCAGAGTTCTCAACCTTCACTGAACTTTAGAAGCTACTGGGAGTATTTTTCTGGGAGTATTTTTCTTAAAACACAGGCTCCCAGCCCAGACTAATTAAATCAGAAGCTGGGATGGTGATACCAAAGGGAATGAATACTTCAAAAAGTCTCTAATGTGAGCCAGAGTTGGGCCACGGCTCCAGTTCAGTGGTTCTGAGCTCTGTGAGTATCAGTATCACTTGTGACTGTTCAAAATGTGTAGCTGCTTCGCCCGACTTCCAGAGGTGGGATTCAGGGGGTCTGATTTGGGCTCACACTTCTGTATTGACGCAGCGTTTTGAAGAACTTCAAGGGCGGAGAGAACTTCTTGGCTCAGGGTTTCACTATCCTAAGAACAGTCTGAGCTGCTTGTTGAGAATACAGATTCTGGGTCCTCCTGCACCTACTGGATCAGACTCTAACAGAGGCGCATGGGCCTCGCTAGCTTTAAAAGTGCTCCAGGTGATTCCCATGATTAGGGAAATATTACTTGCTCAGTGTGTTTCAAAGTGTGGCCCCCAGACACGCAGCATAAGTACCACATGGGTACTTGTTAGAAATACAGGTTCTGGGGTCCCAGGTTAGATTCCCCCGCATCCGAAACCCTGGAGGTGGGACCCAGCACTTTGTTATTTCACAAGCCCTGCAGGGGATTCCGATGCTGCTGAAGCTTGAGAACCACCACTCTAGTTCCTGGTTCTCAAAGTGTGGGACCCAGACCAAGGCATTGGTATCGCCTGGGAACTTGTTAAAAATGCAGAATCTTAGCATTCCTGTCCCAGACCTAATGAGTCATAATCTATATTTTAAAAAGATCCCCGGTGATCGTATGCACATTAAAGTTTGAGAAGCCCCAGTTATTACCCAAATAAATATCACTTTGCTGTGGAAATAGAAAAATGTTAGCTCCTTTAATGAGAAGCAGAACAAAAATTAGTAATATGTCTCCCTTTAAGAACAGAAATAGCTTTAATTAAAGAGACACTAAGAAGCAGATCATTTGGAACTCCATTAATATAATAAATAAATTCCAGCATTTTGTTATTAATTAGGCTGAAGTAAAGGATTCTAGTAAGATTAAATGTAAAGATCTTCTAACCCTTATCCCGTATTACTTCTTTCCATAGTATTTCCTAATTCAATATAGTCTGTCCAATTATTTTACCCCAGAGCCTGACTTTACACACATACACACACACACACACACACACACACACACACACACACACACACACCCACACAGAGTCATACACACATGTAAATATATTAGGGTTCTCTAGAGAAACCGAACCAACAGGATATATACATATCATATTATACATATATATAGCGAGAGAGAGACAGAAAGAGAGAGAGAGGGAGAGGAGCTTTAAGGAATTGGCTCACACAATGGTGAGGCTGGCAAGTCCAAAGTCTGTAGGGCAGCCCGGCAGCCTAGAAATTTCTGCAAGAGTTAACACTGCAGTCTTGTCTCCAAAGACAGTCTGGAAGTAGAATTTCTTCCTTCTTGGAGGATGTCAGTCTTTTTGATCCTAAGGCTTTAAACTGATTGCATGAGACCCACCCACATTGTGGAGAGTAATCTACTTTACTCAAAGTCTACTGATTTAAATGTTAATAACATAAAAAATATTGGCATAGAAACATCCAGACTGGTGTTTCACCAAACAGCTGGGCACCACAGTTGAGGCAAGTGAACACATAAAATTAACCATTTGTATTTATAAAACATATCTTTGAAAGTTCTAGAAAGTCATAAACTATGGCTAGAATTAGAGCTAGTGGTAATTCATAAAGTGTATGTTTTGTTACTCATTTTATTTTTTTTAATATCTTTATTAGAGTATAATTGCTTTACAATGCTGTGTTAGTTTCTGCTGTATAACAAAGTGAATCAGCTATATGTATACATATATCCCCAATCCACTCCCTCTTGCGTCTCCCTCCAACCGTCCCTATCCCACCCCTCTAGGTCGTCACAAAGCACCAAGGTGATCTCCCTGTGCTATGAAGCTGCTTCCCACTAGCTATCTGTTTTACATTTTGTGGTGTATATATGTCCATGCCACTCTCTCACTTCGTCCCAGCTTACCCTTCCCCCTCCCCATGTCCTCAAGTTCATTCTCTACATCTGTGTCCTTATTCCTGTCCTGCCCCTAGGTTCATCAAAACCTTTTTTTTTTTTTTAGATTCCACATATATGTGTTAGCATATGGTATTTGTTTTTCTCTTTCTGATTTACTTCACACTGTATGACAGACTCTAGGTCCATCTACCTCACTACAAATAGTTCAATTTCATTTATTTTTATGGCTGAGTAATATTCCACTGTATATATGTGCCACATCTTCTTTATCCATTCATCTGTCGATGAACACTTAGGTTGCTTCCATGTCCTGGCTATTGTAAATAGTGCTGCAATGAACATTGTGGTACATGACTTTTTTTGAATTATGGTTTTCTCAGGGTATGAGCCCAGTAGTGGGATTGCTGGTTCTATTTTTAGTTTTTTAAGGAACCTCCATACTGTTCTCCATAGTGGCTGTATCAATTTACATTCCCACCAACAGTGCAAGAGGGTTCTCTTTTCTCCACACCCTCTCCAGCATTTATTGTTTGTAGATTTTTTAATGATGGCCATTCTGACCAGTGGGAGGTGATACCTCATTGTAGTTTTGATTTGCATTTCTCTAATGATCAGTGACGTTGAGCATCCTTTCATGTGTTTGTTGGCAATCTGTATATGTTCTTTGGAGAAATGTCTATTTAAGTCTTCTGCCCATTTTTGTATTGGGTAGCTTGTTTTTTCGATATTGAGCTGCGTGAGCTGCTTGCGTATTTTGGAGATTAATCCTGGGTCAGTTGCTTCATTTACAAATATTTTCTCCCATTCTGAGGGTTGTCTTTTCATCTTGTTTACGGTTTCCTTTGCTGTGCATAAGCTTTTAAGTTTCATTAGGTCCCATTTGTTTATTTTTGTTTTTATTTCCATTTCTCTAGGAGATGGGTCAAAAAGGATCTTGCTGTGATTTATGTCATAGAGTGTTCTGCCTATGTTTTCCTCTAAGAGTTTGATAGTGTCTGGCCTTACATTTAGGTCTTTAATCCATTTTGAGTTTATTTTTGTGTATGGTGTTAGGGAGTGTTCTAATTTCATTCTTTTACATGTAGCTGTCCAGTTTTCCCAACACCACTTATTGAACAGGATGTCTTTTCTCCATTGTATACTCTTGCCTCCTTTATCAAAAATAAGGTGACCATATGTGCATGGGTTTATCTCTGGGCTTTCTATCCTGTTTCACTGATCTGTATTTGTGCCAGTACCATACTGTCTTTATTACTGTAGCTTTGTAGTATAGTCTGAAGTCAGGGAGCCTGATTCCTCCAGCTCCTTCTTTCTTTCTCAAGATTGCTTTGGTTATTTGGGGTCTTTTGTGTTTCCATACAAATTGTGAAATTTTTTTGTTCTAGTTCTGTGAAAAATGCCATTGGTAGTTTGATAGAGATTGCTTTGAAACTGTAGACTGCTTTGGGTAGTATAGTCATTTTCACAATGCTGATTCTTCCAATCCAAGAACATGGTATATCTCTCCATCTATTTGTACCCTCTTTAATTTCTTTCATCAGTGTCTTATAGTTTTCTGCATACAGATCTTTTGTCTCCTTATGTAAATTTATTCCTAGGTATTTTATTCTTTATGTTGCAATGGTAAATGGGAGTGTTTCCTTAATTTCTCTTTCAGATTTTTCATCATTAGTGTATAGGAATGCAAGAGATTTCTTTTAATTTATTTACTTTTTATTTTTGGCAGCATTGGGTCTTTGTTGCTGTGCAGGCTTTCTCTAGTTGCTGAGAGTGGGGGCTAATCTGTGTTGTGGTGTGCGGGCTTCTCATTGCAGTGGCTTCTCTTGTTGTGGAGCACGGACTCTAGGCACGTGCTTCAGTAATTGTAGCACGTGGGCTCAGTAGTTGTGGTTTGTGGGCTCTAGAGTGCAGGCTCAGTAGTTATGGCGCACAGACATAGTTGCTCTGTGGCATGTGGGATCTTCCCAGACCAGGGCTCCAACCTGTGTCCCCTGCATTGGCAAGCAGATTATTAACAACTGCGCCACCAGGGAAGCTCAATGAAAGAGATTTCTGTGCATTAATTTTGTATCCTGCTACTTTACCAAATTCATTGATTAGCTCTAGTAGCTTTCTGGTAGCATCTTTAGGATTTCTATGTATAGTATCATGTCATCTGCAACCAGTGACAGCTTTACTTCTTTTCCGATTTGGATTCCTTTTCTTATTCTTCTCTGATTGCTGTGGCTAAAACTTCCAAAGCTATGTTGAATAATAGTGGTGAGAGTGGGCAACCTTGTCTTGTTCCTGATCTTAGAGGAAATGGTTTCAGTTTTTCACCATTGAGAATGATGTTGGCTGTGGGTTTGTAATATATGGTCTTTATTACGTTGAGGTAGTTTCCCTCTATGCTTACTTTCTGGAAAGGTTTTCTCATAAATGGGTGTTAAATTTTGTCAGAAGCTTTTTCTGTATCTATTGAGATTATCATATGGTTTTTATCATTCAGTTGGTTAATATGGTGTATGACATTGATTGATTTGGGTATATTGAAGAATCCTTGCATTCCTGGGATAAACCCCAATTGATTATGGTGTATGATCCTTTTAATGTGCTGTTGGATTTTGTTTGCTAGCATTTTGTTGAGGATTTTTGCATCTATGTTCATCAGTGATACTGGCCTGTAGATTTTTTTCTTTGTGACATCGTTTCCTGGTTTTGGTATCAGGGTGATAGTGGCCTTGTAGAATGAGTTTGGGAATGTTCCTCCCTCTACCATATTTTGGAAGAGTTTGAGAAGCATAGGTGTTAGCTATTCTCTAAATGTTTGATAGAATTCGCCTGTGAAACCATCGGGTCCTGAGTTTTTGTTTGTTGGAAGATTTTTAATCACTGTTTCAATTTCAGTGCTTGTAATTGGTCTGTTTATATTTTCTACTTCTTCCCGGATCAGTCTTGGCAGGTTGTGCTTTTCTAAGAATTAGTCCATTTCCTCCAGGTTGTCCATTTGATTGGCATATAGTTGCTTGTAGCAGTCTCTCATGATCCTTTGTATTTCTGCAGTGTCAGTTGTTACTTCTCCTTTTTCATTTCTAATTCTGTTGATTTGAGTCTTCTGCCTTTTTTTCTTGATGAGTCTGGCTAATGGTTTATCAATTTTGTTTATCTTCTCAAAGAACCAGCTTTTAGTTTTATTGATCTTTGCTATTGTTTCCTTCATTTCTTTTTCATTTATTTCTGATCTGATCTTTATGATTTCTTTCCTTCTGCTAACTTTTGGGTTTTTTTGTTCTTCTTTCTCTAATTGCTTTAGATGCAAGGTTAGTTGTTTATTTGAAATGTTTCCTGTTTCTTAAGTAGGATTGTACTGCTATAAACTTCCCTCTTAGAACAGCTTTTGCTGCATCCCACAGGTTTTGGTTCATCATGCTTTCATTACCATTTGTTTCTAGGTATTTTTTTATTTCCTCTTTGATTTCTTCAGTAATCTCTTGGTTCTTTAGTAGTGTATTGTTTAGCCTCCATGTGTTTGTATTTTTTACAGTTTTTTTCCTGTAATTTGATATCTAGTCTCATAACATTGTGGTCAGAAAAGATACTTCATATGATTTCAATTTTCTTAAATTTACCAAGGCTTGATTTGTGACCCAAGATATGATCTATCCTGGAGAATGTTCCATGAGCACCTTAGAAGAAAGTGTATTCAGTTGTTTTTGGGTGGAATGTCTTATAAATATCAGTTAAGTCCATCTGTTTAATGTATCATTTAAAGCTTGTGTTTTCGTATTTATTTTCATTTTGGATGATCTGTCCATTGGTGAAAGTGGGGTATTAAAGTCCCCTACTAATATTGTGTTACTGTCGATTTCCCCTTTTATGGCTGTTAACATTTGCCTTATGTTTTGAGGTGCTCCTATGTTGGGTGCATAAATATTTACAACTGTTATATCTTCTTCTTGGATTGATCCCTTGATCATTATGTAGTGTCCTTCTTTGTCTCTTGTAATGATCTTTATTTTAAAGTCTATTTTGTCTGATATGAGAATTGCTACTCCAGCTTTCTTTTGATTTCCAATTGCACTGGAATGTCTTTTTCTATCCCCTCACTTTCAGTCTGTATGCATCCCTAGGTCTGAAGTTGGTCTCTTGTAGACAACATATATATGGGTCTTGTTTTTCTATCCATTCAGCCAGTCTATGTCTTTTGGTTGGAGCATTTAATCCATTTACATTTAATGTAGTTATCAATATGTATGTTCCTATTACCAGTTTCTTAATTGTTTTGGGTTTGTTTTTGTAGGTCTTTTCCTTCTCTTATGTTTCCTGCTTAGAGAAGTTCTTTTAGTATTTGTTGTAAAGCTGGTTTGGTGGTGCTGAATTCTCTTAACTGTTGCTTCTCTGTAAAGTTTGTAATTTCTCCGTCGAATCTGAATAAGACCCTTGCCGGGTAGAGTAATCTCGGCTGTAGGTTTTTCTCTGTCATTATTTTAAATATGTCCTGCCACTCCCTTCTGGCTTTCAGAGTTTCTGCTGAAAGATCAGCTGTTAACTTTATGGGGATTCCTTGTATGTTATTTGTTGCTTTCCCCTTGCTGCTTTTAATATTTTTCTTTGTATTTAATTTTTGATAGTTTGATTAATATGTGTTTTGGCATGTTTCTCCTTGGATTTATCCTGTATGGGACTCTCTGTGCTTCCTGGACTTGATTAACTATTTCCTTTCCCATGGTAGGAAAGTTTTCAAATATAATCTCTTCAAATATTTTCTCAGTCCCTTTCTTTTCCTCTTCTTTTTCTGGGACCCCTATAATTCGAATGTTGGTGCGTTTAATGTTGTCCCAGAGGTCTCTGAGATTGTTCTCAATTCTTTTCATTCTCTTTCCTTTATTCTGCTCTGTGGTAATTATTTCCCGTATTTTAACTTCCAGGTCACTTATGCATTCTTCTGCCTCAATTATTCTGCTATTGATTCCTTCTAGAGTATTTTTAATTTCATTTATTGTGTTGTTCATCATTGTTTGTTTGCTCTTTAGTTCTTCTAGTTCCTTGTTAAATGTTTCTTGTATTTTCTCCTTTCTATTTCCAAGATTTTGGATCATCTTTACTATCATTACTCTGAATTCCTTTTCAGGTAGACTGCCTATTTCCTCTTCATTTGTTTGGTCTGGTGGGTTTTTACCTTGCTCCTTCATCTGCTGCATATTTCTCTGTCTTCTCATTTTGTTTAACTTACTGTGTTTGGGGGTCTCCTTTTTGCAGTCTTCAGGTTCATAGTTCCCATTGTTTTTGGTGTCTGCCCCCAGTGGGTGAGGTTGGTTCAGTGGTTTGTGTAGGCTCACTGGTGGAGGGGACTGATGGTGGGTGGGGCTGGATCTTGTCTTTCTGGTGGGCAGAGCCACATCTGGTAGTGTGCTTTGGGGTGTCTGTGACCTTATTATGATTTTAGGCAGCCTCTCTGCTAATGGGTGGGGTTGTGTTCCTGTTTTGCTAGTTGATTGACATGGGGCGTCCAGCACTGGAGCTTGCTGGCCGTTGGGTGGAGCTGTGTCTTAGCGTTGAGATGGATGTCTCTGGAAGAGCTCTTGCCAATTGATATTACGTGGGGCCGTGAGGTCTCCGGTGGTTCAATGTCCTGAACTCGGCTCTCCCACCTCAGAGGCTCAGGCCTGACACCTGGCCGGAGCACCAAAATCCTGTCAGCTCAGAAGAAAAGGGAGGGAAAAAAACAAAGAAAAAAAATTAAAATAAAAATATATAATAATAATAATAAAAGTAAAGGACAACCAGACCAATAAACAAATCCACCAATGATAACAAATGCTAAAAACTATACTACGATAAACGTAAAAATCAGAACCAAATCAGTCGCAGACAGCAGACCCTGTCTACAGTTGCTCTCAAAGTCCACTGCCTCAATTTTGGGATGATTTGTTGTCTATTCATGTATTCCACAGATGCAGGGTACATCAAGTTGATTGTGAAGATTTAATCTGCTGCTCCTGAGGCTGCTGGGAGAAATGTCCCTTTCTCTTCTTTGTTCGCACAGCTCCTGGGGTTCAGCTTTTGTTTTGACCCCACCTCTGCTTGTAGGTTGCTCTTAGGAATCTGTTCCTGCCCAGACAGGACTGGGTTAAAGGAGTGGCTGATTAGGGGGCTCTGGCTCACTCATGCTGGGGGGAGGGGTACTGTAGTTATAACTCGAATGCTGGGTGAGCCTGTGGTGACAGAGACCAGCATGACGTCGCAACAGCCTGAGGTGCACCGTGTGTTCTCCCGGGGAAGTTGTCCCTGGATCACAGGACCCTGGCAATAGCAGGCTGCACAGACTCCCAGGAAGGGAGGTGTGGATAGTGACTTCTGCTCGCACACAGGCTTCTTGGTGGCTGCAGCAGCAGCATTAGCATTTCATTCCCGTCTCTGGCGTCCGAGCTGAGAGCCGTGGCTCACACCTGTCTCTGGAGCTCGTTTAGGCAGTGCTCTGCCTTGTGTGGGCAGACAGGGAAGGAATCCCCTCTCTTTGTGCACCCCAAAACAATGGTCTCTTGTCTCTTAGTTAGGTCCAGACTTTTTCCCAGACTGCCTATTGGGTAGCTATGGCGCACTTGCCCCCTTCAGGCTGTGTTCATGCCACCGACCCTAGTCCTCTCCCTGGGATCTGACCTCCAAAGCCGGAGCATCAGCTCCCAGCCCCACCCATCCTGGCCGGTGGTTGAGCAGACAATCCTCTCAGGCTGGTGAGGGCTGGTCTGCACAGATCCTCTGTGCGGGAATCTCTCTGCTTTGCCCTCTGCACCCCTGTTTCTGCGCTCTTCTCCATGGCTCTGAAGCTTCCCCCCCTGCCACCCCTCTCCGTCTCTGCCAGTGAAGGGGCTTGCTAGTGCATGGAAACTTTCTCTCCTTCACAGCTCCCTGCCAGAGGTGCAGGTCCTGTCCCTATTCTTTTGTCTCTGTTTTTTCTTTTGCCCTACCCAGGTACGTGGGGCGTGTCTTGCCTTTTGGGAAGCTTGAGGTCTTCTGCCAGCGTACAGTATGTGTTCTGTAGGAGTTGCTCCACATGTAGATGTATTTTTGATGTATTTGTGGGGAGGAAGATGATCTCCACATCCTACTCCTCTGCCATCTTGAAGGTCCCCCTCATTACTCATTTTAAATGTAATTAAACTCTTTGGGTTTTTCTTCTGGTTCCCCACCCCCTCACCTGAACTTTGCATTAAACTTGTGTTCAGACAATATAAACTCTTTTTTAAAAAAATTATTATTTAATTAAATTAATTATTATTATTTTTGTCTTTGTTGGGTCTTCTCTGCTATGCGCAGGTTTTCTCTATTTGCAGTGAGCAGGGGCTACTCTTCGTTGCCGTGCATGAGCTTCTCATTGAGGTGGCTTGTCTTGTTGCGGAGCACAGATTCTAGGCAACTAAGCTTCAGTAGTTGCAGTACATGGGCTCAGTAGTTGGGGCTCACAGGCTCTAGAGTGCAGGCTCATTAATTGTGGCACATGGGCTTAGTTGCTTCAGGGCCTGTGGGGTCTTCCCGGACCAGAGATTGAACCCATGTCCCCTGCATTGGCAGGAGGTTCTTTTTTTTTTTTTTTAATTGAGAACATTTTTAAAAATTTATTTATTTTTGGCTGCGTTGGGTCTTTGTTGCTGCATGTGGGCTTTCTCTAGTTGTGGCGAGCAGGGACTACTCATCTTTGCACTGCACGGGGTTCTCATTGTGGTGGCTTCTCTTTGTTGCGGAACACAGGCTCTAGGAGTGCGGGCTTCAGTAGTTGTGGCATGCGGGCTCAGTAGTTGTGATGCACGGGCTTAGTTGCTCCATAGCATGTGAGATCTTCCCCTCCCAGGGCTCAAACCTGTGTCTCCTGCATTGGCCAGGAGGATTCCTAACCACTGTGCCACCAGGGAAGTCCCAGACAATATAAACTCTTAGTGAAACCTCTTAGCTGTTACAGTTGCTCATACCCTGCTCTGTTAATAACAAATCTGAATAATTTATGACAATCGTAACTTTTTTAAAAAAACAATTGAAGTATAGTTGATTTATGAAGTTGTGTTAGCTTCAGGTGTACAGCACAGTGATTTAGAACATATATATATATATATATATATATATATATGTGTGTGTGTGTGTGTTCCTTTTCAGAGCCAGTTGTAGCTGAAAGCAGACTGGATCATCATTTATCATCCACGTTGCTCCCTTTGGGGGTTTAAGTCAACTTGGCTTGAACCCACGTTTCAAGGTCTGGGCCAGTCAAAAGTCCTTTTTACTCTCTTTTTGAATTGCTAGTCTGATTTCCTCACTGCTCCATTTGCCTCTACTTCTGTGTCCAGGTGTTTAGTTGTGGCCTCTGCTATGCAGAAAGGCAAATTCAGACCATGGGAAGGCAATGGGACAGCTATCTTGGGGATTAACACCTATTGACTTTGAGGTCTTTTTCTTTAGTGCATTATTTCTTTTATTTTCTTTTTTTTTTTCAATAGTGATCTTGGGGTCTTCTTATTTATTTATTTTTATTTTATTTATTTTTGGCTGTGTTGGGTCTTCGTTTCTGTGCGAGGGCTTTCTCTAGTTGCGGCAAGCGGGGGCCCCTCTTCATCGTGGTGTGCGGGCCTCTCACTATCGCGGCCTCTCTTGTTGCGGAGCACAGGCTCCAGACGCGCAGGCTCAGTAGTTGTGGCTCATGGGCCTAGTTGCTCCACAGCATGTGGGATCTTCCCAGACCGGGGCTTGAACCCGTGTCCCTTGCATTAGCAGGCAGATTCTCAACCACTGTGCCACCAGGGAAGCCCATAGTGCATTATTTCTTAAATAAGTGATTCCCGTATGATGGTATGGAGGTAGTTTTGTGTAATCAAGACTCTGAAGCTATTGTGGTTCTACATGGCCCAAAGAGAGAGAAGAGGATGTCTGTACGTGGTCCCTGGTAGCTCTCTGGATTTGGGCTTTGGCTTGTCTGAACTGCTATGTAGGTGAGTCACTCTAGATGACCTCCGTGGTAGGGATTACTGGTACAAGAAGTCACGTAAAACACTGTGCAAATGACAGCAAGTCCACAGATTCACTTGGTCACCGTTTGTTAAGGTGAATGATGGTTCCAGGTGGGACCCTGTGACAGGAACCTCATCCAGTTTAAGGAAGGAGGTTTTGTTGGAAGGTATCACTGAATTGAAGACTGACTACAAGGCTGAAGGCAGCTCCAGGCACTTAGGGCTGGGTTATCCCTTATCATCCTCTCGGGCTTCGCCAAGGTAAGTGGGGCCTGATGCTGACTGAGCTATTATGTGAGTGCTGTTCATGGTCAAAGAGGGAACAGGCTTTCCCACCTGCTTCAGTAGAAAATCTCCACCGAGGACTTCACTTGGTTCCAGTTGCGTTCCCATGTCCATCTCTGGACCAATCACTGCAGGCAGGAAGAGGGTTCTGTGACACTCAAGCTGGGGTCATGTGTGTACCTTCTTATGGAAGGGGGGTAAGGTTTGTTTCTAGAAAAAGTGGAGACAAAGTGGGCTGGGCAGATAAAAACAAAATCTACAAGGGGTTATTCAAGAATTAATTTGCTTATTCATGGATTTTAATAGCTCTATTGGTGGTCCCCTTCTGTGGGAAAGATATTTTGTCCTTCTGTAAAGGGGTTTTCAGCTTTTTGTTGTGTGCTACCCCAGGTAGCCATTTTTGCTCATGGAAGGTTTTTCATGCTCCATCTCATATTTACTTATTTTCCTTGGGGGATTCTTGCTATGATAGCAAAGTGTTCTATTTTGCATACATTGGGGTTCTATTTGGTTATGGTATAATAGTTATCTGATATATGGTATAATAATTCATTTTTAATGGCTTTGTTGAGTAAATAGATACTCTTGTACTTTACCTAACCAACTCTGTTGGACACCAAAATTATTTCTATTTTTTCTCTCTTATTAATCCATCTTTTCTTTCCCTTGTCATCTTTCGTGAGAGAAGATATTTGTAGACAGAGTGAAGAGAGGCTCATAATACTTCAAAATTTTGCTATGAGAGGTGGTCAATATTAGGAAGAAAAAGGTTTGTTTTTCCAGTAGATGTTCCCCTCTAAAGAATATTAATGCCCAAAGCTTCTCCCAAGAAGCATGACGAGAAGCTTCTCTGACCTCTCAGGTTGGAGAGACTAAGCATTTTATGGAAAATGCAAGAAGGAGCAAGTATGCTGAGGGAAAAAAAAAGAAAAATTTTTAAAAAGATGAAGAAGTGGGGGGAACATAAAAAAAAGAGGTTCCTGGAAACCTATCCATGGAAGAATCTGTATGGACAGTAAGGGTTATATAGATGTAAACAACAGAAACCAACTATGGATATTGGAGATGTATACATAGGTCACAGGATTTAAAAATAAATTCATGAACTAGACTCAGAGAGGGCACATAGAAGAGCTGCTCCACCCTGTGCTATACAGTAGGTCATTGTTGGTTCTCAATTTTGTATAGTGTGTGTATATGAAAAAGCCGTATGCTTAGAGAGAAAAAAACATGGAACCAACTAGAAATGCACAATAACTAGTTTATATTTTAAAAAATGTGAATGCAATCAAATACATTTACACAAAAGAGCAATAATATATTTGATAACTATAGCTAGAAAGATTCTACATTCTAAAGATAGTGCAAGATATTACAAATACATCAAGTTTAAAAAGAAAAATAACCTTGGTGTACATAAGAAGAAGAATACATGATCTCTTTGAAATAAAAATATGTATTCAGTGGTCTTGTTTTGTAACTGAAGTTGTTTGAAACAATAAATATTAAATTGAAGAAAAAAAAAAAGAGCAGCTCCAGAGAGCTAGCGAGCAGGAACTCACTGAGCCCAGGACAGTCTCTGGTGCTGGGCTCACAGGATAAATTAGCTTCAATCATTGGCTTAGCTGGGCTTGGCCAGGGGAGAGAAGGATTCTCGGACAGTCATAACCAAGTCTGGACACAGTGGTGGAAGGGTACTTCTCAAAGCAAACTCAAAGTGTTGGTATAAGAAGGAAAGGGCAAGGATGTTGACCAGGCAAAGACAACAGTTGTGGAAACCAAGGTCTGAGCAGGTTGTTCACTTTGATTTTCATTTCTCCTTTGATTTTGTCTGTAAGAGTACAGACCTCTCTCCCAGAAAAATGTTCTGTTACTTCCTGCTCTGCCTATCTTATATTCCTAAATTTGTTTCAATTGGCAAGTTGGGCCTTTCTTGCCCCTGAACCCTAATGGAAAATTGCTGATGGGACCCCCTCTATCAATGCACACGTGCCTTGGGTAGACAATTTCAGAGATATTTATTTATTTATTTATTTTGATCAATATATATTTTTTAATTGAAGTATAATTGATTTACAATGTTGTGTTAATTTCTGCTCTACAGCAAAGTGATTCAGTTATACATACATATATATTCTATTAAAAAATTTTTTTCCATTACAGTTTATTGTAGGATATTGAGCATAGTTCTCTGTGCTATTCAGTAAGACCCTGTTGCTTATGAGATGGTCATTTAGCTGAGCATGGGAAGGTGTTGAAGAAGACTTGGACAAGCCTCCCCGTAGCAGATCCCAGATGGCCTCTGAGGCTTTTCCATTCTCACAGAGGTGGTAGGAGGCACAGGTGGGCCTAGCAGCCTGGTTTCTGATCTCCAAGGCCAGTGCTCTTACTTTAATATATCTGGTTGTGACAGTTAATTTTATGTGTCAATTTGACTTGGCCTTGGGATGTCCAGATCACTGGTGAAATATTATTCTGGTTGTCTGTGAGGGTGTTTCCGGAAGAAACATTTGAATTGGTGGACTGAGTAAAGCAGATGGCTCTCCTCAATGTGGGTGGACATCATCTAATCTGCTGGGAGCCTCAATAGAACAAAAAGGCAGTGGGGAGCCTTCCCTGGTGGTCCAGTGGTCAAGACTCCACGCTCTCAACGCAGGGGGGCCGTGTTCGATTCCTGGTTGGGGAACTAAGATCCCACGTACTGCACCTAAGCCCAAGCGCCACGACTACTGAGCCCATGTGCCACAACTAGAGAGCCCACACACAGCAATGAAGACCCAGTGCAGCCAAAATAAATAAATTAATTTTTAAGAAAAAGGGAGGAGAAGGTTAAATTCTCTCTCTGCCTGACTGCTGAGCTGGGACATTGATCTTCTCCTGTCCCAGGGGCTCCTGGTTCTTAGACCTTCAGACTTGGACTGGAATCTACACCACTGGTTCTCGCTCTAAGGCCTTCAAACTACACCATCAACCCTCCTGGGTCTCCAGCTTTCAGACAGCAGGTCATGGGACTTCTCAGCCTCCATAATCATGTGAGACAATATCTTTTTTTTTTTTTTTTTTTAATTTTTTAAACATCTTTATTGGGGTATAATTGCTTTACAATGGTGTGTTAGTTTCTGCTTTATAACAAAGTGAATCAGCTATACATATACATATGTTCCCATATGGAGACAATATCTTATAATAAATAAAAAAAGATATGTATATAATCTTCCCATGGTTCTGTTTCTCTGGAATCCCCTGAGTAATATACCAGTCATTACAACTTCAGACATAAGGTAGTATTCCATGGATGAGTTTTTGTTGAATTTGAGAATCCCTGTGCAAAGTAAAAGAATAATTAAATCAAATAGTTGGGAGGAAAAATACGATTGATGTTAAGGGGGCAAAAGTGGGACAGAAACATTTCAGGGGCAGTCTTAGAGGTAGAGTGTGGCTACTGATGGGACGTAAGGACAAACAAGGAATGGGGCATAAGGCAAAATGCTGCAGGTGAAAAGATAAAGCTCTTTAGTCCTAAGGAAGATTGATATATCATAAACGCAAGACAGAAATCAGTGTCCAAAGAGAAAGCTCATTTTTTTGGATACATAAAGATGTCCAAAAAAAAAAATCCATAAAACATTTTGTTGCAGTTCAGAAACAAAGAGTAGGGGGTAACTGTAAACACAGATCCTAATAGAAGTGACGATGAAAAATCGCAAAATGCAGGCCTCGGCTAAGGTATGTGCACATTCCAGACTCAGGTCATTTCAGGGGAAACAGGACGGAAGAACAGATGAATGGGATGTGGTCTAGAAAACAAACAGAAGAAAGAAATTTAAATTTAAGGACTATAGGGACTTCCCTGGTGGTCCAGTGCTTAAGACTCCATGCTTCCATTGCAGGGGGCATGGGTTCAATCCCTGGTCAGGGAACTAAGATCCCGCATGCTGCGTAGCCAAAAATAAATAAATAAATAAAAATGAAAGGACTATAGCTTGTTCATTTAGAACCTACATAAAAGACAACTAGACAGTATGGCTATCAGACATAGCCAGAAACTAGAGATAAACCAGTTCTTTAGTTTTATGAACTTTGTTTAAAAATTAATATTTTTTACTGAAAAAGAACAATAGTAAAAATTTTAGCGCTCTCTATTACAATCCCTTAAATTGAAGTTAAACTCTGAAAAATTAAATTCTCAAATTCTGAAAACTAAAGTTAAATCTTTTTTTTTTTTTTTTTTGGTTTTCTTAAGAAGGAAAATCCTAAAGTGTGGGCAAAGCACACAGGTGATTTGGAACAGCTGAAGGGGTGCGCTAGCCTAATGGTGCAGACACAGAGACCACATAAGAGCCAGGACTACAAAGAACAAGAGAATTTTAGATGTGGAGGGTACTGTAAAAAGTACTCACAAAACCTGCTCTGAACTGACATAAAGCTATTTCAGTTTCTATTTTTCTATTTAGTAAGATTATTTTTTCTGCTGAAGAATTTTTTTAAATTTTATTTTTTTTATTGAAGTGTAGCTGATTTACAATGTTGTGTTAGTTTCAGGTGGATAGCAAAGTGATTCAGTTATACATACGTGTATTCTTCTTCAGATTCTTTTCTATTATAGGTTATTATAAAATATTGAGTATAGTTCTCTGTGCTATATAGGAGGTCCTTGTTGGTTATCTATTTTATGTACAGTGGTGTGTACATGTTAATCCCAAACTCCTAATTTATCCCTCCCCCACCTTTCCCTTTTGGAAACCATAAGTTTATTTTCTATGTCTGGTGCAGAAATATTAATGTGTTTGATTTCAGGCAGTTTTTTTGGCTCTCCTTTCACATATATTCTATCGTCCAGGACTTAAGAAACAGTCAGTCAAGATACTTCTTAACGTTTTCACTTCCTGACACTCGATTTTGGCTTACAGCACATGTTTCCATTATCCCAGAGTTGTGCCCCAAAATGGGATGGGAATGGAACAAGAGCTTAGTAGGGTGAGCAAAAAGGAGCGAGGGTAACTTGCCACATCTTGATCTTTCCCCACTCGCCTTCTTTTATGATTCTACTTCTTGAGTCTTTGTTTAGAGTTCAGCGGAGAACTCCCAAGTGAGAAGAAGAATTCTTTCCCATCCAGAACTTTTTCCCATCCAGAAATAGTAAAATCATTTTCTATCTCTGCTATTAACACAACATCGGCATCCCCCGCCACATGAGCTCCCCACCCATCCTCCAGGAATCTTCTTTGCACCTGGAAATTGTTACTTGCCTGAGCCTTGAAGTGTTCTTCTTCCTAACATGAACTTGCTTGTGAGTACTCTAGCACAGAATATGTCCAGATATTAAATAATAGAATATATGATGCAACACAAATGTAAATGAATTTGCACACAATATATGGAATGAGATCATGCAAATAGGTAACACATTTCCTGGCATTCTATTAAGACTCTATAACTGTGCATCATCATTGTGATGATGATGATGGTGATGGTGATGATAACAGTAGGTAAGACTGTTCTATTACCCAGAATCTCCAATCAATCTTGTCATTGACCCATGTTCATTTCCCTCACTGACCCTGAGCTCATCTTATGCTTTCTGATGCTTTCCCATTTTCTTGGAATCTCTTGGAGCAGGCTGATTTCCAGCATCTCTAGGACTTACCCTGGGTTTCATCCTCATACAGGTAAGTGGCACAGCACCTCCCAGTACTGATGATTTTGTGCAGCAGGCACTTAGAGGTAAAAAGCCTCTCTGCTTTATCCTAGAACAGTGGTCATATTCTCTCTTCATACATACATAGCACTACTTATCTCTTTTTTCTCTCTTCGAAGTAAGCATTCTACCTCTGAGAATACCTCCACAAGTTTCAAATCTGGGTGCCTTCTTGACTCTCCCAAGAGGAAATTCAAAAACTATACCTTTGCTCTCTCAGGAAAATTTATATAACCTATGAATTATTTAGCCTCTTAACCCATGTAGAGTTTTCGTACATTTTATTTTCATGATTATATTAATAATCAGTGCTTATTGCAGATGAATTAGAAAATATGTATGAATATCCATATATGAAGAAAGGAAACAGAATTGTGTATAATTTCAACATCCAGGATTTGTTCTGTTAGCATATTAATGTGTGGACTTCCATATTGCCTTTTATAGTCCAGTCCTTGGGATGGGATCATTGCATACATACCATTTTTAACCTGACTTAAAAATTTTTAATTTAACATATTTTGAAAATCTTTGCATATTAATAAATAAAATCAGATGGAATCCCAACGTTGAGGTCCAGTAATGGGAGCTAGGGGAGATACGGTAAATAGCAAATAGGCTTAGTGTTGGTTCATCAACAACCACATGGAACCCAAAAATGCACAAACATCACTATAGCAGAGGCCACCACATCTATTACTTTATTGTTGTTCATAGCTCTTATTTCCATTTGACAATTTTTAAAAATTAATTAATTAATTTTTGGCTGTGTTGGGTCTTCATTGCTACATGCGGGCTTTCTTTAGTTGTGGCGAGTGTGGGCTACTCTTCATTGTGGTGCGCGGGCTTCTTATTGTGGTGGCATTGTTGCGGAGCACGAGCTCTAGGTGTGTGGGCTTCAGTAATTGTGGCATGCGGGCTCAGTAGTTGTGGCACACGGGCTTAATTGTTCCGCGGCATGGGAGATCTTCCCAGACCATGGATCAAACCTGTGTCCCCTGCATTGGCAGGCAGATTCTCAATCACTGTGCCACCAGAGAAGTCCCGTCCACTTGACTATTTTTATTTATTGCTTGTGAGTTGTCTATCTTCCCCACAAGAATATAAGCTTTGTTTGGTTTGTCGTTATATCGCTGGCACTAGAACTATATCTGGTACAAAATCAGAACTCAACCCGAATTTGTTGAGTAAATTAATGAATAAACACTACATGAATGAATGAATGAGTGAACGAATGAAGATTCACGCCACAATCTGCAATTACCTTCTTGTTCATTTATTTGGTATCTTGTTTATTATCTAGCATTCTCCACCAGGATGTAAGCACAGCACCCAGCACAGAATATGTCCTCACTAGATACTTTTTGATGAGTGAATGAATGAATTAGTAAATTTATATCTTCAGTTGATGTCACTGTAACCAAGTGGACTGTGTCAGAGACAGCGTTTACTAAATGTCCATGCTCCCCCTTACATTTCCCAGCATCCTTTGCAAAGAGGTTGTAGCCATGTGACAAGCTCTGGCCAATGGGCTATGAGTGGGAGTAACCTGTGTTACTCTGGGGATGAGGCAATTAAGAGCTGGTGTGGTTCCTGCATCTCTTTCTTTCTTTGACTCAGGAACTTGGATGCCAGGTATTTCAGCTGACACAGCTATAGGGTGGAAAAAAGACACCCACACCTCATCAGACTTTAGGTAAGTGAGAAATAAAGCTTTTGGGGGTGGTGGTGGTTAGACCACTGAGTTTTAGAGCTTGCCATTTTAGGACTTACTACAACATTAGCCAAGACTATCCTGAATAATACATTTATAAAACGAGAATTAGAAATTTATTCTTTGGCCATTGAATTGAACAAATTTAATTGATATAAACTAGGATGTTGTCTATGATTTTCATGGTTTTATTTGCTTTTTTGTTGTTGTAGCACTCACCCTGAAGTCCTGGGCTGAAAGCAAAGATATAAAACTGAAAATGTTCTGAATATGAATTAGATTTCTTCAGATATTCCATGGGTTTGAAATAAAATATTTCAGTTTAGTATGCTACCTAAATTGTTTCTACTGTCAATTCTAATTTCACCTAACCCGTAGGTTGTTTATAATTTCTGAACAGGAACAATTAATTCCCTTAGAGCTGGAGTAATAAACAAATATTTATACCCTTGGGGTGTCATATTTTTAGGCTGACAACTGCAGCGATGGTAAATAGGAGGAAGAGAGAGTGCTTTTGGTTTGCTTGAGTCAATTATTTACCTGTTTCGGACATCCCCAAACTTTCTGGGCTTGTGGTTATAGTCAACTCAGTCATTTATTCATGAGCCAAAAAATGTATAACATTGTAGGTGATTAAGTAGTTAGGTCCAAATAACTTACTGACAGTAATTTGTATGGTGCCCAACAGATGTTCTTGTGTTTCCCTCAAAAATTTAAAGCCTCCTGCAGGGCCCACCTGATTCACAGCCTGTGACCCTGGGCACCTCAGCACACATAGTTTGGAGCTCTAGATCTCTGATTTGATATTTGGGAGGATCTGAGGAGCACTATTTTGGAGATCTTTCGGGAAGTTTCCAGCCTTTCATGAGCTTCTGTATTTTTTTTTTTTGAGAAGTCTCTATTTTATTTATTTATTTAAATTTAAATTTTACATTGGAGTATAGTCGATTAACAGTGTTGTGTTAGTTTCAGGTGTACGGCAAAGTGATTCAGTTATACATAGACATGGATCTATTCTTTTTCAAGTTCTTTTCCCTTTTAGGTTATCACAGAATATCGAGCAGAGTTCCCTGTGCTATATGAGATTCTGGGTTTTTTTGTAGAGAAATCGAGTGTCTATTGACAACATATCCGAGGGGAGTAACTTGAGCTTCAAGTGAAATTTGGAGCATTGTGGCCATCGCTCTGAATATTTCACATTTCACTGAAAGAAGAAGTCATCAGAGTAGATGATACCAGTTGAGGTCAGTAGACGAAAGAGTAAAGTGGGTAAGCTTGTTCCTGGTACTTTCAGCCTCTGTTCTTTTGGCTTCCAGAGTCCAATGCTCCTGTGGATTTCCTGTGACCGCTCTGGGTAATCCTTTCCAGCTTCTTTGATCAGCTAATCCTTGCTATGGAGCTTAATTGTTGACCTTCTTCAGGTCTTGGTCTTAGATTTCAATTATAGTCTGTGAGTAGATGGTTCCCCAAACCTTTAATTTTTTTCTTTCCTACTGGTGTTTCCCTTTTAAAATCACCCCAGTCCTTTAGTAAAAGAAAGTCAACCTTGACAGCCATGTGTAGAGATCTTGGGGAGACAGAAAAGCCGGGCAGTCAAGGGGTCCCTTCCTCAGGTCCCACAGGGAGACATGGGATCCTATGAAGGGAACACAGGTGTGGAGGTTCAGGGGGTGCTCAGCGGTGCAGTAAGGGAGAGCCCACAGTGAAACAGAACCTGATGGAGGGGAAACATGACACCCACACACAGTGTCTGGAGACCTGACTCCAGAGACAGTTGAGACGCAAAGCTTCTGCTCTCCCGTGGTGTGCTAGATCAGGGGTTCTTCACTCTAGATATACAAGAGAATCACCTGGGGAAGTTTTTAAAATGCCAATGTCCCACCCTGACCAATGAAATCAGATTTACGAAGAGAGGCTTGGGTATCAGGAGATTTTAAAATCTCCAGAGGGGATTCCAATGAGTAGTCAGGGTTGAGAACCACTTTGCTAGAGGAAGCTGACTTGAGAAACAGGTGGAGATGTGGGTGGGGCAGAGTGAATTTGAGTTTCTCCTGGCCCACCAGCAGGTTCAGGGGATAGGGGCCTGGACCTGTGAGTAAACATCTCGCCACCATGTGAAGCACAGGAATAAACCCTGTGGAGGAATGGGGGGCCGAGGTAGGAAGAAGGGTCAAATCTTGATGACATCCTTTGAGACAATCCCGAAGCCAGCACTGTGTCTGGGAATTTCAGTGTTATACCCCACACCGTCTCTTTTTACTTAAGCCAGAATGGCTTGGGTTTTCTGCTTTTGTGTAGAGAGACAGCAGAGGGCTACTTCCATGGCTATTACTTCCACCTTCTCTGCCAACAATCTTCAAGAGACATTCACATTCTAGACCTTCTATAAAGGACTTTGTTTTTGCTTTGGTTGGCAGAGACTATTCATTGGGTCCCAATATTTCTTCTCCCTTTCTTCCGTAGCATAACATTTTTAGCTGAGCTGCCCAGAAAAAGAAAGACTACAGTTCTTAGCCTCCATTGCAGCTATGGCCCTAAGACTAAGTTTTGGCCAGTAGGATGCAAGCAGGATAAAGTGATGGGATCCAGAATCCTTAAAAGACAGCAAAAAAACAGGCCCTTTTCTCCATCCTTTCTCCATTTTGCTTTCTGAAACATGGATGTCTCCATCTTTGACTTGACGACGAAGCCATACCTTAGGAATGGGACAGATAGGGAGCTTGAGTCCTGGGAATTCCAGGGTGCGGAACCACCCCATTGACTCTGGCCTGACACTTCTAGAGTTCATTAATGTGAGGAAGAAGTACATGTCTCTCTTATTAAGCCAATGCTATTTTGGGTTTTCTGTCACTCAAAGCTGAATCTAATCCTAATTAATATACCTTATTAAGTTTCATCTTGAGAGATTTGGACCAGCACTTTGTGTCTTTTGGTACCAATGTCATCATTCAGCATCTCTACCCCATCCAGCTCTCTGTCGTCAGCTAATGAGATCAGTGTGCCATCCGTGCTTCCATCCATCATTAATAAAAATGGGATCGGGAGAGGGCCAAGGACAGCAGTCTCCAGCTTACTCCAGAGAGCTCTTTCATTGGGGTCCTGGTGATCTGTCCACCTTGTCTTTGGACAGAGGTGTGAGTTGGTGTGGAGGAAAGCTGAGGAGTGTCAACTATAGATCAGTGGGTCTCAAGCTTTAGTGTGTAACAAGACCACCTGGAGGGCTTGTTAAAACACAGATTGCTGGGTCCCATCTCCAGAGTTTCTGATTCAATGTGGTTGGGGTGAGGCCCAAATATTTGTGCTTCTACCGAATCCCAGGTGAT
The DNA here is from genome assembly GCF_003031525.2 of Neophocaena asiaeorientalis asiaeorientalis. Lineage (NCBI taxonomy): Eukaryota > Metazoa > Chordata > Mammalia > Artiodactyla > Phocoenidae > Neophocaena > Neophocaena asiaeorientalis. The sequence continues at coordinate 5,430,418 of NW_020172369.1, read as the reverse complement.
GCTGATACTGATGGTTCAGGGACCACACTTTGAGAACCGTTATCCTAGGCTATGTTTTTTCAGTTGGAAGGCGATCCATAAAAGAGAAAAAATATTTAAAAGTCATTTGGCTATGGACAGCAAGTCTTTGTGGAGACAAAAGGGGATGGACTGCAGAATATCGGTGAGGATTGGACTCTGATAGGACCAGGGCACTGCCTTGCGGCTTTCAGGAAAGAACCCAGCAAGACAGGGTGCAGATAAAGGTAGATTGGCCCATTTGCTATGAGGAGGCTGTAGGAGCTTCTGTCCAGTGGCTTCTATTTTCTCAGGTGAAGAATTTGCAAGAGGATTAGCTGACGTGAGGGATATTAGCTAAGTGAGGAGAAATTTTGAAATAATTTAGGCATGTCCAATATCCCAGGGGAGTGTAATATGTACCAGGGTATGATAGGAAGACTCAAGCAGGGTTGATACCTATTTAAGGAGTTAATTGACTAATCTTTGTATTAGTACATTACTAAGAACATCTAAGTATTAAACTTAAAGCAGTTCCGGGGGTTACGGCACTAAATTCATCAAGATATCTCCAGGCCCAGAAAAGTGCTTAGTGAATGTTCAGTTCACATTTAACAGTAAACAAGCATGTGAAGTTCAATTTGTAGTTTAGATGGTCCCCCTGGAACAAAATCACAGTTTGTTAGTTTTTATGTGGGTATATTTTTTGTTACTTTTAATGAACTAAAACAATACTCTGTTTCATGGACATGCATTATTTAATGTGTGATCATCTTAACAGAAATAATGCTTCATACATTGTTGGAGTCTCACACCTTAAAAAAAAAAGCAACAGGTGTACAACTACCAAATCTTGAAATGCAGTTTTCTTTCTAGGGTGACAAGAAATTCCAACAGGTTCTGCTACATGTAAGCACATTCCAGCTTACTTCTGACCCACAGGAGCAGTCAGAATCATAGTTCCGCAGGCTTCTCTCTGGGGACATGAGAAATTGGGGAATAAATCTGGGGACATTTGGAATAGTTTCACACACCACCACAGAATCGGGGGCTGGCTTCAGATTGCCACTAGTTCTCAGAGCAAGAAATTAAAACCAGTGGAAACCCAGAGGACAGCTCTGCCACTAGATAGGTCCTCAGAGAAGAGGGCGGTGACCACCCGTCCCAGTTTGCTTGGGACTAAGGAGGTGCCTGGGACGTGGGATTTTTAGTGCTGAACCTCTGGTAGTCTAGAACAAGGCAGGTCAAATTGATCACCTTAGCAGGGGCTGACCATCAGGAAGAAGACCCCCCAATATAGCTAGCATGGCAAGACTGCTGTTTGATTTATGGCAGGGGACAAGGCTGGCTTCTTGTGTATGTGACTGGTGTAGTGTAGTCACCCAGATCCCCACTCTCAGGAGGGCCCATGCTTGGTATAATACTCTACTGTTGGCCCTTGAAAGTCTTAATAACATTTGAAGAAAGGGTTCCTCATTTTTCTTTTGTACTAAGTCCTGCAAGTTGTGTAGCCAGTGTGCAAATTACATAGGAAGGGAGCTGGTGTTTCTGTTTTTAGTTCTATGTGTCCTGATGAGAGATGAAGACAGGTTTTCTCTCCCCCGTCTGCCCCTCTCCCACTCTCCTTCTCCTCTTTCTGGTTAAGCCAAACCTATGCAAGGTATTTTTTTTTTTTTTTTTTGCGGTACGCGGGCCTCTCACTGCTGTGGCCTCTCCCGTTGCGGAGCACAGGCTCCGGACGCGCAGACTCAGCGGCCATGGCTCACGGGCCCAGCCGCTCCGCGGCATGTGGGATCTTCCCAGACCGGGGTACGAACCCGTGTCCCCCGCATCGGCAGGCGGACTCTCAACCACTGCGCCACCAGGGAAGCCCTACTTATGCTTTTAAATATGGACCGTAAGGAGGACAGGGGATGCTGAGCTGAGAGAGGGTAAGTACCACTGAAGCTGGAGTGTGAAGCTGGGTGGCTGAGCCGGGTGTAAGGCTGTAAAGGTGACCTTCAGGAATTAGATGGGCTCAGCTGTGTTCTCACCGTGACCATACCTCCTAACACGACCCAGAGGGTGGGCTCACCGAGGGGGGGGGCGAGGGGGGCCG
>NW_020172369.1:5381340-5428164 GCF_003031525.2 Neophocaena asiaeorientalis asiaeorientalis | reverse complement strand
GGGGGGCGAGGGGGGCCGGGGGACGGTGAGCGCCTTCCTGGCCCCCAGGATGGCGTGTGGGGGGACCTCATCCTCCCCTGGCCTCACCTGAGCCAGGCCGCCAAGTGACAGTCATGTCGGCTGTCGCTGCTCTGAGCTGTTCCGGGCAGCAGGGAGCCAGGTACCGTGGTTTAGAAAGGTAGGTGGAGTAGGGCCTGCTGTGAAAAACGCAGGTTCTCTGACATTTAAAATGTATTTTTCTTCCTGTCTGGATGGGTAGATATAAAAGCCGCGTGATAGATGAGGCCCGGGAAAGGGAGTTGTCATCAGATGCAGCGATTCTGCCCGAGGCGCTGAAAGGTTGCTCTGGTCCCCGTTGTCTCTCTTCCCCCATCCTTTGCTTGTACGTAATTGGATTAAGAATCACTTTGTGGAGGTCTGGACAAACCATCCTGGGCTTCTTAGGGAGGGGAAAAAATATTCTATAAATACAAAGTCTGACCTGGCTGGAAAAGAATAATTTTTAAAGCTTAGAAAACTTGGCAGCATGTATGTGTTTTGGGTCCTGAGTTTTATTAAACTAAGTGATGAATGACTTCCAGGCAATGAGTCAGAAAGGCAAGAGAGAAGCTTCCAAGTGGCTGCTAATATGTTTAGAGCAAGGACACCAAATCCAGGTGCCCCTACTGCTTATTTCTTAATAAGCTAAAATGTCCTTAAGTTGTAAAAGTTACTCCTCTTTTGTTCTGTTTTAACAATATTAAGACTCAGAACAGTGTTGCTGATATATGATTTTTAAAATATTGTGCATATCTAGACAGTTCTAGAAGTAACTTTTTATGAAATAGTATACATTTAAACATTTTGTTGGAGTGTTTGTAAAGTCAACTCAGGTCAGCTTAGGAAAATAGACTATATTTGTGTATTAAGGTAAAAATTTCTCAGGAAGGCAAATATTTAAGGATATGATGACAATGTCAACATTTTATAAAAGATAGAGGTAATTATTGTTGGATGGTGAATATTTAAGTTCAAAAGATGTGGATCTACTCCTGTTCTTTGAAACACATCTAAGCCTTAATTAAACGTCTATTGTTAGCAGAGGTTTAAATGAATATTCCGCTAGAGGGCAGCATTTGATAAGGGTTTGATAGAAATATATATACATTCACAGTGTATAGATATAGAATTTTGTTTTTTAAGCAATAATAATAGAAGGTACTTATCTTGCTTTCATCAGCACAACTGAAGAAGCTATGCATGCTTGGTTTCAACATGGGGTAAATGGTTCTTAAAGCAGCATATCTTAGGTTGAAGAGGGTGTGTTTGTTTTGTAGTTTTCAAGATGAAAAAGCAATCAAAGGAACTAAAAACAATTTAGGTAGTACTTTACAAGGGCTGGATTGATCCCATTGGCTTGCTAAAAAGGAGTTTGGTTGTTTTAACTCAAACTCCAACACACTATTTACCCTCCCTGGGAAACCATCCAAATTTGGCTGCATTCCATATGCTAGAAAAAGCGCGGAGCCGAAGCCAACTGTGGGTTTGACTGAGGTGGCAGAATAGGGCAAGGAGAGGTTGCAGCCTGCTTCCCAGGGGCCAGAAACATCAGAGCCACACCCCTGGGGTAATAGTGACTGGGAGGTGGCTAGGAGGTATGCCTAGCTCATAGATGTTAGTCAGTAAAAGTTCGTTTTTCTTTTATTCACGTGCTATGCAATTGTATCTGTCTTGTGGAGCTGCTTATTACAATTTTAAAAATTAAAGAAACTCACGCACATGGTAAACAAACAGTATAAGATGGTGCATGATTAAAAATGTATTTCTGGTTTCCCTGGTGGCGCAGTGATTGAGCGTCCACCTGCCGATGCGGGGGAACGCGGGTTCGTGCCCTGGTCCGGGAAGATCCCACATGCCGCGGAGTGGCTGGGCCCGTGAGCCATGGCGGCTGAGCCTGTGCGTCCAGAGCCTGTGCTCCGCAACGGGAGAGGCCACAACAGTGAGAGGCCCGCGTACTGCAAAAAAAAAAAAAAGTATTTCTGACCCCACAGACCAGATCCACCCTCCAGAGGTAACCACCAGCAGTGATTTTTTGGTATATCATGCAGAAAATGTTCATGCAGAAAGATGCTTACATAGGCATATGTATATGTCATACAAATAGGAGCAAATTATATAGACATTAGTCTATACCTTGTTTTTTATGTTCAATAATGCATCTTGGAAATCTTCCATATCTTATGGCTTAGCTTTTTGAATTTTATTTCCCCAGTGACAGATACTTCTCAATGGCAGGAACTTCATTTTTTTTTCCCTTTTCCTTTTTGCCTCATAGTGTCAGAGGGAGTACGTCAACATTCTAGGTGTTTAATAACTATTCTGGGGATAAAGAAGATGTGGTGTGTATATATATATATATATATATACCAATGAAATATTACTCAGCCATAAATAGGAAAGAAATACTGCCACTTGCAGCAACATTGATGGACCCAGAGATTATCATATTAGGCAGAGAAAGACAAATATCATATGATATCACTTATATGTGGAATCTAAAAAAATAAACTTATTTACAAAACAGAAATAGACTCAACAGACATAGAAAACAAACTTAAGGCTACCAAAGGAGAAAGGGGTGGGGAGGAATAAATTAGGAAGCTGGGATCAACAGATACACACTACTATATATAAAATAGATAAAAAACAAAGACCTACTGTATAGCACAAGGAGCTGTATTCAATATCTTGTAATAACCTGTAATGGAAAAGAATCTGAAAAAGAATATATGTGCGTGTGTGTGTGCATGTGTGTGTGTGTGTGTGTGTGTGTATAAATGAATCACTTTGCTATGTACCTGAAACAAATATCAACTATACTTCAATTTAAAAAATTTAAAACAAAACAAAACGAAACAAAAAGTAACCATTCTGGGATTGATTGGCTGGAATGTTAGTCTGCTCCTGGTGAGGAAGGAGAAGGAAAGATTATAATCACATCGAGGAATTTGTTTTATTCATTTCCAAAAAACAAGAAATGGAAAGAGTACATTGGGTCAACTTGTCTAGTACTTTTCTCAGCTTCTGATACTTGAAACTGATCTCAAAAGCCTTGTATTATTTTGGCCTCTGGGTTGTCCCAGCTCCTTTCATGTGTCACTCAACAGTGAGCTGTGCCTTCGAATTGGCAGGTGTTCATAATCTCATTATTATGACTGGATGCCCTGTGATGACAGGGTATAAAGGGATCCTCAGAAGTCAAAGATGACATTCATGTGGGTCTAGCTTTCCGTGCTATAGAGCACTGACGATGGTCCTTCAACTTAAAGATTGTGTTTTAGGATTTCAATACATTTGCATGTATTGAAATCACATGCAAAAATTGTAGTATTTACTTTTTACATTTTATCCTTTGTTTAGCTTTTATAGCATTGACTTGAGGAATCTTTTTTTCGTTCCCAAAATATCTATGAATTTTATCATTGAGAAATAATCTTACCTAGAGACTTGATTGTGGTATAACCTCTCAATTTTTTTTAAGTCCTTGCATAGGTAACTAGAGGATGTTGTGCTAAGGGAAATAAGTCAGAGAAAGACAAATACTGTATTATGTCACTTATATGTGGAATCTAAAATACAAAACAAATGAACAAACATAACAAAACAGAAATAGAGTTAACGCCACAGAACAAACAGGTGGTTGCCAGAGCGGAGGGGGGTGAGGGGAGAAAAGAAACGTGAGGGAAGATTTAGAGGTACAAACTTCCAGTTGCAGAATAAAGGAGCCATGGGTATGAAACGTACAGTGTGGGCAATGTAGTCAATAACTATGCAGTATCTCTGTATGGTGACTGATCATACACTTACCATGGTGATCATTTTGAGATACACAGAAATGCTAAATCACTATGTTGTGTAACAGGAACAAATATAGTGTTGTGGGTCAATAATACTTCAAAAACAAATGAATAAACAAACAAACAAACTCATAGAAAAACAGATCAGATTTGTGGTTACCAGAGGCGGGGGAGGGGGGATTGGATGAAGGCAGTCAAAAGGTACAAACTTCCAGGTATAAGATAAATGTGTACTAGGGATGTCACGTACAACCTGATAAAGGTAATTAGCACTGTGGTATATTGTAAGTGAAAGTTGTTAAGAGAGTATATCCTAAGAGTTCTCATCACAAAGAAAAAGAGTTTCTCTATTTCTTTAATTTGGTATCTATATGGGATGATGGAAGATCACTAAGCTTTTGTGACTGTCGTTTCATGATGCATGTAAGTCAAATCTCTGTGCTGTACACCTTAAGCTTATTCAGTGCTGTATGCCAATTCTATCCCAATAAAACAGAGGAAAAAATAAATTAAAGTATTCTGATAGCACTTCAAAAATAAAAATAAAAACAGTGAGCCACAAACATTTCCTACTGGATAAAGACAAGGTCTCTTGGTTGGGGCGGGATCCTGCTGAATTTGAAACGTCTATTTTCTTCCAAGGACCCATGTGTCAGAAAACTGGACTATTTCCTAAACGTGCTCCCACTTTCTTGCTTCTGGGCCTTTTTCTGCTTGTTTGTCCTCAGAAGTTCTACTAGTTTCTTAAGGCACAGCTTCAGTGCTACCATTTGCATTAGAGCCAGCAGACTTTGAGGGTCCTCTGTGTGCAGAGAAGCACCCATGGAGGCCTGGCCCTGAGGTAGACAATACAGATAAGGCTCAGTTTCTTCCCTGAGCAGCTCTGTAGGTGATGGGGACCATGTGGCCAGTGCTGCAAGGGAGGCTGCGAATGCGCTTCAGGAGGAGAGACAGGAGAAGATCAGTTCCTACCGGGGATGACACTGTGGTTTCGCTGACATGACGCTTAATTTGGTTTTTCAAGGGTTTGAAGGGCTTGGCTGACCAGCTGCAGTCAGTGGAAGGATCTTCCAGGTCTCGACAAAGGCTGTTGGTATTTTCTAACCATGGCATGTGGGCGAATGACTAACAGTCTGTGTCTAGAGGGTCGGGTGTGTGGAAGAGGCTGGAGGCCAACCATGTCTAGATTCGGAAGAACTCCCATTGTTATGCTCAGGAATTGGGGATGGAAACCATGGAAGAATGCCATGCAGGGGGTGATTGGATGGACGATGACTGTTAATCATAACCGGGAACATAGGGACTTCCCTGGCGGTCCAGTGGTTAAGACTCAGCACTTTCCCTACCACGGACCCAGGTTCGATCCCTGGTCGAAGAGCTAAGATCCTACAAGCTGCGTGGTGTGGCCGGAAAAAAAAAAAAAAAGGTGTCCAGGGAGGGAGACAGGAGAGAATTACATGGGTGGGTCTTGTACATATTGAGTTTAGGGTGCATCAAAGACTTCTCATTGGTGGTTTCTGATGAGATTTGGGGAGCTCAGAGGGGCCAAGAATGGGGGTGAGTGAGTAAAAGGTTAACAAAGCATGTTCTTTATGAAAAAAATGACCTTGGGTTACCTTTCTAGCTGTTTGCCGGGAAATCTGACAGAAGTGAATGCTAGCTGTGTTACCAGGCAACACCGCTTCTGGTAAGAATGACCCATGGTTGGTGAGCTGCATATAGACTGGGAGGTCTGCGAACGAATATAACTGCCTGGTGAGAGGGCACAGCTTTGGGCTTCTCCTCACTGGGACCGGGAAGCTGTGGCTCTAGGACTGTTACAATGGAAATGGTTCTTTATGTATAGGGGGCTTCTGCACCCACCTGCATGTTCTTAGGCTCTCATCTCTGACCTGTGAAGTACACCCTTAAAACCAGCCGCTGGTCAGCTGGGAGCATCCCTACCAGTACGCTGCTTCCCGCGTGGGGACCCCTACTGAAGCCAGCACCAGGTGAGGCTTCCCGGGTTCTGTTAAGTTCCCTTAGCTGAGCCTAAGACTACAAAGAATGGACACTGCAGGAAGCAAAGACTGGATTTATTTATACGTGACACGCAAAAAACTTAATCTCTTCTTTTTGCCCCTAAAAGAATATTCTGCCTTTGTGTGAGCAACATTTTCTTCCACTGAACCCAAACAGTGACCCAGGTATATGTCCTTAGCATCTAGCACAGTCAGTGCTGGTCTCATGGCAGTTGCTCGGTCAATAATTGTTGCATAACTGATATCAATACTCGCTAATCATCGTCATCTTCCTCCTCTACATAGTTAGCACTTACTGAGCACATATCTGCCAGGAACTGTGCTTGGGGCTTCATGCAGATTATCTAACTGAATCCTCATAGCAGCCCTATAAGGTAATTACTAAAAATATCCCCATTTTACAGATGAGAAAACTAAGTTGGTCAACCAGGATTCAAAACCCGAAGTCTGACTCCAGAGCCCACCTTCTTTTTTTTTTTTATCCATTACAAAAAAATTCAGGTATACTTGATTTACAATGTTGTGTTAGTTTCTGGTGTACAGCAAGGTGATTTAGTTACATACGTGTAGATATATAAATATTCTTTTTCAGATTCTTTTCCATTATAGGTTATTACAAGATATTGAATATAGTTCCCTGTGCTATACAATAGGTCCTTGTTGGTTATCTATTTTATATATACTAGTGTGTATCTGATAATCCCAAACTCCTAATTTGTCCTCTCCCTTCCCCCTTTAGTAACCATAAATTTGTTTTCTATGTCTGTGAGTCTGTCTCTGTTTTGTAAATAAGTTCATTTGCTTCATTTTTTTTTAGATTCCACATATAAGTGATATCATATATTTGTCTTTCTCTGTCTGACTTACTTCACTTAGTATGATAATCTCTAGGTCCAACCAGGTTTCTGCAAATGGCATTATTTCATTTTTTTTTATGGTAGATCCCACCTTCTTAATCACTCCACCATTCTGCTTCTTGCTGCCATCACCTCAGTGATATTTCAGTGAAATATACTTTAGGCATTTATTTGCTTGGGCCATAAAAAGGACAAAACTGCATCTTGTGTATGTCTAGAAGTAAAGTAAAGCCAATTATTCTTCAAATGTTTCATATGTACAGTGGATTTAGGACTGATGTAGTGAAAATGTCTAGTTCTCATTTACAAACCTGCTAAGTGGGAAATCACTTAAAATCCTGTGTAGGGCTTTAAAAACACACACAAAGCAAAAAACCACAAATAATCCAATTATAAAATGGGCAGAGGACCTGAATAGACATTTTTCAAAAGAAGATATACAAATGGCTAATAGACATTTTTCAAAAGAAGATATACAAATGGCTAATACACATTTTTCAAAAGAAGATATACAAATGGCTAATAGACATTTTTCAAAAGAAGATATACAAATGGCTAATACACATTTTTCAAAAGAAGATATACAAATGGCTAATAGACATTTTTCAAAAGAAGATATACAAATGGCTAACAAGTATATGAAAAGGTGCTCAATGTCACTAATCATCAAGGAAATGTAAGTCGAAACCATAATGAGACATTACCTCACACCTCAAAAAATGAAAAATAGAACTACCCTGTGATTCAGCAATCCCACTTCTGAGTATGTATCGGAAGTAAATGAAATCTGTATCTTGGAGAGATATCTGCAATCCCAAGTTCATTGCAGCTTTATTCATGACAGCCAAGATACGAAAAGAACTTAAAAGTGTCCATGGATGAATGAATGGATAAAGGTGTGGTAAGTATATACAAAGGGATATTGTTTAGCTGCAAGAAAGAAGGAAATTCTGCCATTTGTGACAACCTGGATGAAGCTGGAGGACAGTACGCTAAGTGAATAAGCCAGACAAAGACAAATACTGTATGATCTCACTTAAAAGAAGATGGCAGAAAAGGAAGAAGAGGAGGAAGGAGAAGGACAAGGGGGAGAAGAAATTTGCTAAGGGAGTAGATCTTAAGCCTTCTCACCACACACACACACACACACACACACACGCGCGCGCGCGCGCATGCGCACGCGCGACAAAAATACACAAGAATAAACAAAATGTTGGATCCAAAGTTAGAAATTAATGACTAACTTTTATATTTCAGAGAAAAGCTCAGGCTTTAGGACTTTTCAGTTTCACCTTATCTTCCATGTGCTAGTTTGGTTTTATTATATACTGGTGGAAATCTCAGATGATTTTATTCTAAACTTTAATTATGCCTTGAAGAATTTTACAAGCGCTTTTATGGGCTTAACTGCAGTAGAGCACTCTGCATACTAATACTGCATTTTATCAAGCACAGGAAACTGGAAAGATTTTAATCTGTCCAATTTTTATTAGTAATGCTTGAAAATGCCAGAAAAACTCTAGTTCTCTTTCCTTTTTTGTAACCGGCTCTCTCCCCCCTCTTCTGTCTCCCCTCTTTCACCCTCCTCTAGTGTACTTGGGAAAGACAGTTTGATCTCGCTTCTGTCCTGGCCGGGCCCATGTGAAGGCTCTGCCATGTTCTTTGGCTGCTCTGCTCCTGGCTCTGTGCCACCCCCCACTCCCCCAGCTCTTGTAGGAGGCTGCTGGGGAGAGGCGACAGGAAGTCCGAGCTTCTCTGCACATTCCTCTCCTTAAATCTCTATGATACTGTGACTACAAGGCTGTGTGCTTAGGTGGGGTGTCCAAGTGGGACACTTTTGAGAGTGAAGCAGGGCCTCTTAGCAGTTACACCAGGGCATCACACAAAGTGGCAGTCTCAGGCCAGCTGAGATGAATGGTTACCTTAGTATAGGAGACATTTCCTGAAGGTTTATGGACAACAGGAGGGAGACACAGGGCAAGCAACAACTTAAACTCGACTATCACTCACTCATGGGCTTCCTGAAAGTCCTTCAGCATCCCTACCCTGGGAGCTTTCTGGTTTCCTCAGGTCATACACTGCTGTTCATGGCTCAAGTTTGGGGAAGGGGAGGGATTGATGTGAAGGGGCCTCTTTTCTGCCATGTCCAATAGGGTGACCATTAGCCACATGTGGAAATTTAAACTAAATTAAAAAAAATTCAGTTCCCTTGTAATATCACCACATTTCAAGTTCTCAGTAGCTACATGTGGCTAATGGCCACCATATTGGACAGCACAGATGTAGAACATTTTCTTTTTTTCTAAGATGTAGAACATTTTTCATCATCTCAGAAAGTTCTGTTGGACAGCACTGTTCTCTCCTCATAACTCCCTACTTCCATTCCTAGTCCCAGGTCTCCAGTCACTTACACACACACACACACACACACAGCTCAACTGTGCAGATTCCATTCATTTATTATGTAGAAAACTTGGCCATTCAGGCTTGCCCAAAGGGCCTCTTTTCTTTCTACTAAAAAGAACTATCAATGCACTCTGAGGTGTTTTTCTCAAAACCAAAGACCTACCTACCTAGAGATGAATGACCCCTCTCTCCCAGAGGGCAGAACTGTCTACAGTCGCTTCTGGTTTCTCTAAAGCTATGACACTGATTTTCGAATGTGGCATTTGGAAGCAATTTTATTACTTTATCATTGTATGGTGAATAGAGACGTAGAAGAAGTTCTAAAAGTCAGATCCTTTGTTTATTTAGCTATAAAAAGCAAAGAAAAGAAAATGAAAAAAGAAATACAGCTCAGCCTTCGGTACAACATCAACTTTTAAATAGAAAATGTTTGACTTGTACAGGGGAAGCGTCTACACTGTGTTAAATAATCTTGCCAGATGGCCAACCAAACAAATGAAGTGAAGAAAAACAGGCCAGATTTACAGTTTCATTGCAGTCAAAAATAACTTTCCTATTATTAAAATAAGTAATTTCGTGTTAAGGTACTGTGGTTTACGTAAAAATTTGGGGTCATGAGATATGCTAGAAAATATATTGCAGAAGATGGCAAACGTCTGCCTGAGAAAAGAGACTATTCCTTTTCTCTAGGCAATGCCAAGGGTCTATGCTGAGAATGCAGTTTTTCCAAATGATTTTCAGATTGTAAAAGTTCTAGGCTTTAAGCTTCTGTTCAGAAACATCTGTTGCTTGAGTTTTCTCAGGAAACCATCTTCCTTCCATTGCTATCCCCTCAAAAAAAACTTAGAGAGGAGAAGCTGCTCTTCATGTTTTCTTTCTTTGTAACCCATTTTTTCGAGGGAAGATCAGACTCCATGTGACTGAAGTAGCCTTGCAGTTTTATTCTATCTATTCATTTAATAAACTTTCAAGTGCATTTTGATGTCTCTTCCTCCCAAGTTTCTTTGGAATTTACACTTCCATTTCTGCTTTTGGTAGAGTAGGTAGACAGAAGTTATGACATTATGTCCACAAGGCAGGACATGTGCCCAATTCACTACTAGAAATTTTGATCAACCACCAGCTGAGTGTCATAAGTTAAGGTGCTGATTTGGGAAAATAACATATAAGAACGGATGATTGGATATTGAATAGAGACAAACACTTTAGGTATCTAAGACTTAATTCATGTTTCCCACCTGGATCTCCTGCATCCTTCCTTTGTGTTCATTCATTCATTTATGACCCATTGTATACTACCTACCAGAGAAGTACCAAGTAAGGTCAGCATAGTTGCTGCCTTCACAGAGCTCTTAGGCAGTGACTAAGAGAGACCTAACCTCTGGCATGAGCGGAAGGCTTCCCTGAGGAGGTGGTGAGGAATTAGCCAGATGAAGGGGTGTGGGTGGAGGTGAGGGCAGGGAAAAGGACAGTAAACCTAGGGGAAGCTCTCTAGGCAGAGAGAAGAACAAGGGCAAAGGCGCTGGGATGGGAGACAGGATGTGTGTGTAAGGGGCTGGAGGGCCAGCAGGTAGGCGGGGTGCCTTTGAATACGGCTGAAGTGGGCAGGGACTCACATACGCCAGCCCAGGCAAGATCTGGAGTTGTATCGTGAGGGCAAAGGAAATTTGCCAAAGTGCACAAAGGAGGAGTTACACGATCAGATTTGTGTTTTTAAGATCTCAGTGGCTTATGCGAGGAGAATGCATTGAAAGGATGTAAAAGTGGCCGAGGGAGATCTGAGCAAGTACAGGTGATAGAGGATGGGCGCTTCCACCTGGGTGAGAACAGTGGAAACAGAACTGAGTATATTTATGAGATATTTAGGAGGTAAAATCCAATGGACTTGGTAACAGATTTGCCACAAGGAGTAAAGGAGAGGGTGGTGTCAAAGATGACACTGGGCTGGGAGAATCATATGACACTATAAGGTGGGGGAGGGGGAGGAAGAGTTCCTCACTGGGGGAGGGGAAGAAGAAGAGTTCCAAAGAGGCAGAAAGGAGAAAGGCAGAAAGGAGAGTGAGGAACAAAGCTCTGGTGAAGTCTCACCAGAGGTCCTATAGGAGTGGGAGGTGTGAGCAACGCCAAATACATTTAGGGAGATTTCAAAGTAGAGTGGGCCTGTGCCCTGCTCTCTAGAGGATGCTGCAGACAGCAGCCATCATGGCACCAGAGAGGCTATGTAAGGGAGGTAGTGTGGCATGCCAAGGCCTGGGCTAGCTTAAGACAGCCCTCCAGTCTCCCAGGACCCCAGGAGAGAGGGAGAGGGGTTGTAACAAGGCCAGGAGGCTGGAAGGGTCCTGGAGGGAGTAACATGGGGAACTGTCAGTAGATGAACCGTGGACTGTGTCAACTAGAGTCCACAGCAGAGTCATGATGGGATGAAGAGTCAGGAGTGGATGATGGTCAAAAAGAATGAAATCATGCCATTTGCAGCTACACGGATGGACCTAGAGATCATTATACCAAGTGAAGTAAGTCAGAAAGAGAAAGACAAATGCCATATGATATCACTTCTATATGGAATCTAAAATATGATACAAATCAAAGTATCTACAAAACAAAAACAGACTCACAGACATAGAGAACAGACTTGTGGTTGCCAAGGAGGAAGCGGGGTGGGGGAGAGAAGGACTGGGAGGTTGGGATTAGCAGAGGCAAACTATTGTATATAGGATGGGTAAACAACAAGGTCCTACTCTATAGCACAGAGAACTATATTCAGTATCCTGTGACAAACCATGATGGGAAAGAATATGAAAAAGAATATATGTATAAAAAAAACAAAACAGAGCGGATGATGGGATGGTAGTGACAGGAGTCCAATGACCAGACGGAATTAGCAGAAAACAGCACATGACTTTCCAGGACCAGAAACTGTCCACCTTACCATCTTCATGCCTGAGCATGTGCAAATGCCCAAAGAGAAAGGAGGCAGGGATAACTTGGGTTAACTGAGTTTAATCAGGAACAGAAGAGCCTTGAGAAGATCCATAATTTTATAACAATTCTGTAGCTAATGATAATCAAATCTGGAGAATGGATGGGTTAATTATAAATGAGATTGGGATAATTAGCCAGCTATTTGGGAAGAAAAAAATACATTTTAACCTTTACCTATACCAAAATAATTCTAGACAGCAAGGAAAAAAAATAGCACAAATAAAACCTGAAAGAAAATATAAGGGAGTATTTCCTGATACTTGAATGTGAGGGGCCCATCTAAGCTATAAGCAAGAGGTAAAACTTTAAAGAAAAACATTGACAGACTTAGTGATATAAAGATTTAAAATTTGCATGCAAAAATGTCTGAATTTAAAATGCACATAAATTGGATATTACTCAGCCATAAAAAAGAATGAAATACCACCATTTTCAGCAATGTGGGTGGTCCTAGAGAACATTATGCTTAGTGAAATAAGTCAAAGAAAGACAAATACTATATATCACTTACATGTGGAATCTAAAAAATAATACTACTTAATGTAAATGCAAAACAGAAACAGATACACAGACATAGAAAACAAACATGGTTACTGAAGGGAGGAAAGAAGCGTGAGGGACAAATTAGGGGTATGGGATTAACAGATACAAACTACTGTATATAAAATAGATAAGCAGGGCTTCCCTGGTGGCGCAATGGTTGAGAGTCCGCCTGCCGATGCAGGGGACACGGGTTCGCGCCCCGGTCCGGGAAGATCCCACATGCCGCGGAGCGGCTGGGCCCGTGAGCCGTGGCCGCTGAGCCTGCGCGTCCGGAGCCTGTGCTCCGCAACGGGAGAGGCCACGACAGTGAGAGGCCCGCGTACCGCAAAAAAAAAAAAAAAAAAAAAAAAAAAAAAAAAAAAAAAAAGATAAGCAAAAAGGATATACTGTATGGCACAGAGAATTATAACCATTATCTTGTAATAACCTATAACAGAATATAATCTGCAAAAATACTGAATCCCTATGCAGTACATTTGAAATTAACACAATATTGTAAAACAACTATAGCTCAATCAAAAAATGCACATAAATTGAGAAAACTATTATAGCAAATAAGACAGAAGTTTACAGCCTAACAATCTAAAGAATGCCTACTAATACGTAAGGAAAGGGTAAGATTTCCAATGACAAATAAGCAAAGGACATGAACTAACATGTTGTAAATAGAAAATGTAAAGGGTTGACTTAGAAAAATGTTTAATATCATCAGCTAGTATTCAAGAAATATAATTTTTTTTTTGGTTTTATTTTTTAAATTGAAAAAAATATTTTTTGGCCTCGCCGTGCAGCATGCAGGATCTTACTTCCCCGACCAGGGATCAACCAGTGCCCTTTCAGTAGAAGTGCGGAGTCTTAACCACTGGACCCTCCAGGAAGTCCAAGAAATATAACTTAAAACAACAATGACATGCCTTTTAATATCTGTTAACTTAGGAAAGATTTAAATAATGATAATACTCATTTCAGTTGAGCATACAGGAAAACATTCATTTTGCTGATGGGAGAGAAAATTGAGCCAGATCATTTGGAGAGTTATTTGACAATCTGGATTAAGGGTTTCAGAGTTTAAAATTGGAAATAACTTATGTTTTCCAAATACGGGACTATTTTAGGAAATCAGTATATATCTACATGCTGTACTATTACCCAGCCATTAAAATATAGGCATTTGAAAATATTTAATGACATGGGAAAATGCATATGCTATAATGTTAAGCGGTTAAGAGCAACATGTTAAATTATATATACAGTGTGATCACAACTATGCGAATAAATATGCATGGAAATAGTTTGAAAAAAATGCAGCAATCTACCCATGCTTATTTTTTTATTTTTTATTTTTTGGCAGTACGTGGGCCTCTCACTGTTGTGGCCTCTCCCATTGCGGAGCACAGGCTCGGGACGCACAGGCTCAGCAGCCATGGCTCACGGGCCCAGCCGCTCCGCGGCCTGTGGGATCTTCCCGGACCGGGGCACGAACCCGTGTCCCCTGCATTGGCAGGCGGACTCCCAACCACTGCGCCACCAGGGAAGCCCCATACCCACACTTATTTTTGAGTGTTGTTATCAGTGATTTTATTTTCTTCCTACTTTTCTGTACTTCTATCATGTGGAAGAATTCTAAGTTGGAAAAATTAGAAAATAATCTTTGTTAGAAGTAAATATATACTTTTAGCTTTACTGTAACTTTACTAGTGGCTCCTTGTTCTAATGGTTCCAGGTGATTTTGTTGGCTAATGCATTTGTCTCAAGGTATTTAAGTGATGACACTGTTGATGACTCAGATAAACTCTTATGCCCTCAGTCTGTGTCAGGCACCATTTTAAACACTTTACACTTACTAACTCATTTAGAACTCACAGTACTCGTATGAGATAGGTCATATTATTACCCGCATTTTATGGAGCAGGAAATTGAGGCACAGAGAGATTAATGAATCTTCCAAGGTCACATTGCCAGTAAACGGTGGAGCTGGGATTTGAACTCAGGTAGTATTACTTCAGTGGTCCTATCCTCTGTACACCACCCTGTTATGTTTAAGAGAATAGACAACCTTGTCTTTCAGAAAACTAGCCAACAATAAAATCTTACGAAAACAAACTAGCATCAAACAACATTAATAAATGTAAAATGATATTCTTGGGTCATGAATCTTATCTGTGAAATGAGACAAATTAGATGACCTTTAATACCCCTCAGATGTAAATTCTATGATTATATTTATTAGTAAGAAAAATTGACTTTCACTTACTGTACTAGGAATGACAGTTATTTTCTCCCCCCCCCCCCATCACTGCCTTCTAAACCTCACACTTTTGTGTGTGTGTGTGTGTGCTACGCGGGCCTCTCACTGTTGTGGCCTCTCCCGTTGCGGAGCACAGGCTCCGGACGCGCAGGCTCGGCGGCCATGGCTCACGGGCCCAGCCGCTCCATGGCATGTGGGATCCTCCCGGACCAGGGCACGAGCCCGCGTCCCCTGCATCGGCAGGCGGACTCTCAACCACTGTGCCACCAGGGAAGCCCTGAACCTCACACTTTTTTATTAGAGACCCTCCCACTTGACCCCTGACACCACTCCTCCCCCAAGCCTAGCTGATTGGAGCAGGGGAAGAAGATATCTCGCCCAAGCCTGGCCAATGATTCCTGAATTCGGGACTGGTGCTCCAAGAATCTAGCCCACTCGACCACATGTGCTGCAAGTTCAATGTGGGCCTCTCGTGGCCATTTTTCACCATGTGCTAGAGAAGCAAAGAAGGCAGCTATGTAGAGAGAGAAGAGAAGAGACCTACAGAGAAGAGAGGAATCCTGATTCTGCCACCCCAAGGAGGCTGGGCGAGGGGACGGGCCTGACAATGTGGAGAGTGTGGCTTTCTTGTTTCCCAATGGCTTTCTTGATCTTGATTCTAGGACTCCACGAGGTCTGGCAACACTGTCTGACCTTGGATCCTATGAGTGACCTTGTCTCAATAAATCCTCCACTTGTGTTTGCTTAATATAGTTCGAATGGGAGTATTACTTGCTTCCAGCCATGTGAGACACATGTGTGCAGCTGGTCCCCGAGCCCTTTTGCAGAATCTGACTTGACATGTTTTCCTGTGATGATCTGGGGCATTATCATGAAATCAACCAGAATAAGGAACATACTGAGAGCCAGAAGTGGCAGTGAAGATGGTATTAAAAGAGATGGCAAGGGATCCACTAGCCAGCTTGTTGGCTGAAGGTTTTGGTCAGGGGTCCCAGGCTAGTTTGCAGGTTTCACTTGGAACCGAGGACTCTTGGTTGTTTTCAGGTTACCCAGGGCTCACCGTGCTTTGGGGGGGTTGATTCATAGCCATCTCGTGAGAGACCCCTGGATCATCCCGTAGGGCAGCGTCTTGGTGCCCAGGAAGAGAGAAGTATGTGTTGCTCAGAACTTTACATCGTAACTGAGCCCTGTGCAGAGAGCCCCTCGGAGCAGAGGCACTGACCCGTGCTGGGCACTTTGCCAGTCCCTGTGCATCCTGCAGCATCACGCCGGGCCTTGTCTCTCTTGCTTCTGATACTGTAGCTGCCTCGGCCTGGGCTGGTCTTTCTGTTTGCCCGGCAGCACTTGCATATAATTTAGAAAAAATGGAATCAAGTTAAATGAGTTAGAAGTGGCTGCTTTTTGGAGTGTGATGAAGGGGTGCAAAGGGGCAGAGCAGCAGGGCTTGCTTTCAATACAAGCAGTTTATTGCCCTGATTTTTTTTTTTTTTTTTTTTACTGTGTACATATATTACCTGGATACAAGCAATCACTATCATACCCAGATCCCAATCATAAAAATAGTGTTTATTTTTTAGTGCCAGCCTAGATTCTCTCTCCTGTGTTATTGACTCAAATCCTATTGGCCTTGTTCCGCTTACTCTGCATGATTTTTATGGTACAGACCTATGCTGCCATTTATTTCGTTTAGAAGCATTCATTTTCTTTCACTTACCCGTTTATTGAATTCTTGCTATGTGCAAGGAACTTCCACATAAAAATAGTGTATGTTAACTGGACACTTTGTCCTATATGAGCTAATTACTAGGTAATCAATAGAGTCATTTGGAGTTGGTGATTTTGAGAATGTACATCTTCTAAAGAAACTTTAAAAATGCCACTTAAGACCAAATACATGTCTACGCCAGGCTTCAGAATGTTCACTTCCTTCTTGCCTCTTTGCTTTGTTCAGGCAATGGTAGATGGAAAGCAGAGGGTGTATCTACAGCCTGAAGAAATGATCCATCTGAACAGTTTTTCATTCACTTAAAAATTTACTGAGCAGGACTTCCCTGGTGGCGCAGTGGCTAAGAATCTGCCTGCCAATCCAGGGGACACGGGTTCAAGCCCTGGCCCAGGAGGATCCCACATGCCGCGGAGCAACTAAGCCCATGTGCCACAACTACTGAGCCTGTGCTCTAGAGCCCACGAGCCACAACTACGGAGCCCACGTGCCACAACTACTGAAGTCCACGTGCCTATAGCCCGTGCTCTGCAACAAGAGAAGCCACCGCAATGAGAAGCCCGCGCACCGCAACGATGAATAGCCCCAGCTCGCCACAATTAGAGAAAGCCTGTGCACAGCAACGAAGACCCAACGCAGCCAAAAAAATAAATCAATAAGTAAATTTATTTTTAAAAAGTTATTGAGCACATACTACATGCCGGTGTAAGAAGTGTAAGATCTTGGAGGGTATTTTTTTGCAGGGAAGGTAGCTTTCATTTTTTTACATTAAAAGAATCCATTACTCCACATGCCGCGGAGTGGCTGGGCCCGTGAGCCGTGGCCGCTGAGCCTGCGCGTCCGGAGCCTGTGCTCCACAACGGGAGAGGCCACAACAGTGAGAGGCCCGTGTACCGCAGGAAAAAAAAAAAAATCCATTACTTCATCAGACGTTTGCTGCAGCCGCTCTTCAGATAGCAGGCATTTGGTCAAAACTTGTTTTGCAAATATGACTGACACACAACTTTGCAGGACAACATCACCAGTCCGGATTCCCAATATCTTCTTCTACTCCCTACCCCTAAGGGCCATGCAGCTTCCTGGGTGACTCTCTGAGGAGCTGAACTTCCTGGGACCTTGGCAGGAAGGCCTGGAATAAGTGTGAATGTGCAGTTTGAACACCATTCATAGAGGTTGTTAGGTCCATCCTCCTTCCTGGCAAACATGTGGGCACTAAAAGTCCACTGTCTAGCAATCATCTTCAAGAACCCTCAGGCCTGAGGATGACAATGCTTTGTGGGGAAGGATGAGGCATCTGATGTGGTCGCAGGCTTGGCAGACATGCCGGGAGAAGAACAGGGAGAAAGAACTCTTACTGATGGATATGAATACAGGGCCATGCTTTCCCTGCTTGTGGGGAGAAACCGGCCAAAGAAGTGATAAGAATGGACAGCGGCAAAGAGGCAGGAGGACAGGATGGAGAAGGAAGGCGGCCTGGGGTGAAGAGCAGCCCTCACCTGGTTCAAAGGTGGAGGAAACCAACAAGCAGCGGGAACAGAGAGGAAAGCTGCCTTTGATCACGCACAGCAGACCCACAGACGATAGCCCCTCGAAACGCAGAACGTCTACTGGGCGGTGTCATGGGGGATGTCCACTTCCATCCTAAGCTCTGTGGCCTTGGCCTAAGCTCTGCATAAAATGGGGATAGTGGTTTCCCCACACAGAGCAGCTATGAGAGTAAATGATATGATCACATGGAAGCATCCAGCACATCACCTGGCACTGTGCTGTAGGAGCAAAGCAAGTCCTATCTCCCATCCCACTGCATCTCAGGAAAGGTCAAAGGGCTCAGGGGCCCTGTGCCGAATACAAGGGAATCACAGATGTTCAATGACGGGGAGATGGGCTGGGGCTGGGGTTGGCGTGGAAGAAAGCAGCGGGTGTCCAACTGCACAGTCTTCTAGTTCTTGAATAGGCTGGGCTGTGAAACTGTCTCCACCGCCCAGTCTATTAATTGATGAAATAATGGTGTAACCAAGAAATCATTCAGATGTGGTATGTAAGCTATTTACTAAGGCTGGACATTGTTTTCTTAAAGAATCTTCTTAAGAAATTGAAAAAATTCTGAAGGCGCTCATGAGTTTGAAAGCACTTATCCTGGATATCTGAGAATTCCAGTATTTTGGCTTCCATTTGGGGAATTCTTCTCTGTGAGGGATGACATGTTATTTCAAGTAATTCTCACAATAGCCGCATGAGGTAGGAACTTCTTGGGAGCAGGCAGTAGACCATGAGTCATAGCTCTCCTCACCCCAGCTAAGGCAGATTGGACTAGGATATTGTCCAAGCCAGACTAATTAGTTTTCATCTCTTGTATTATCATTCCTAATATAAAAACAAGACTTAAAAAATGTTAAATCAAATGTCCAGTTATCTATCTTGCAAGAGGCAAAACTCGGATTTGTGTCCAAGACTGTTGAACTCCAAAGCCTGCTGCCTTGCAGCACAAATACATATGCTTGGTCTTTGCAGGTGAATAGGCCAAGTTCTCGTGGACATGGCCTTGGCCTAGAGGAGGGTCTCCAGGCTGGCTTGGCATCAGAATAGACATCGCCTTTCCTCTGTTTGCCAGCTTGTGTTTACATGACCCAGGCAACAGGACCAGCGGCGTTGCATGAGCAGCTAATGCATCTGGGCAGTCATTGCCAAGGGAATGGGTTTGAGTTGTAATTATCAGGGCTGAACTCTAGACCGGGGGTCTCCAATCCCTGGGCCTTGGACCGGTACCGGTCTGCGGCCTGTTAGGAACCGGGCTGCACAGAAGGAGGTGAGTGGCGGGGTCCAGCAAAGCTTCATCTGCCGCTCCCCATCGCTCACATTACCTCCTGAACCAACCCCCTCCCTCCGCAACCCTGTCTGTGGAAAAATTGTCTTCCACGAAACCGGCCCCTGGTGCCAAAAAGGTTGGGGGCCACTGCTCTAGATGAGAGATGTACCTACAACATGTTTCTAAAAATAGCCTTGATGGCGAGCAGTTGACATGGGGAAGATATCCCTTTGGTTTTAAATTATTTTTACAACTGTAGGTAAAGCCTCAAACCCTCTAACCCCTGTGAACCTCCCTTGGATACCAGTTAGTTATCCTTTACTCAAATAAACAGCCCCCAAGTAGAAGCAGATACACAAAAACTTTTATTAAGTGGAAGTTAGACTTCATGGTAATTAACCAGTTACAAGTGCATTTAAATGCATGTGTGTGGACACCGTAGAAGTCAGAATGGTCTTCCTGAAAGTCCAGTGTTCTGGCTCGGCACGTGCCAGTGCAACCCAAGGTAGAACCATACACGCAGGAAATACAGGGCAACGATGACGTCAGACTAGATTGCAACACCATATTCATTGTTACAGCTAAGCATTACAGAACATGAAAGTCCAAAGACCAGAAGACTATTACTAAAGTGATTCTTACTACAGACCTTTACCTCTACTTAAATGCTTCCATAGGACCGACGTAGCAAATCCTCAACTCTGGGGGGACAGCACCATTTCTATATTTTATGCTTAAATGGGCCACAGAAACTGTAAACATTCAGTGGTCCTCGTGATGCCCACTGCAGGTAGATGCCAGCTGTCCCCTTGGGAAAGTGCAGTTTAGTTTAACTGGTGTCAACATTTTATATTGTAAATCTTCCATCTGAAATTTTTCTTCTCTTTCAATTAGCACCAGTTTATTTGAAATAGTTTTCCTGGTGTTAAATACTTAGGAAACATTTTTTTGTTTAACCAACACACAAAGTCCCAAACAATGGAAAGCAAAAAACATTCAAAAAGTTGTTTTAGAGAACAGCATTTAGAAAAACAACATCATTTAAACATTCGACAAATCTATGTACAAGGTGCCCAGAGCTGGCAAGGAGCATGGCTAAGGAACAGTCACATGAAAGGTTTATTAACCTGAACCTCGTCAGGCTGTATTTACAGTCGGATAGGTATTCAGAAACGTAGTATCAGAACATCTGAATTTGGCTAAAAATCATATAAAAAGACACATCCCCACCCCCAATAACTTCTAAATAGGTAGCAAACATATCCAGTATAACCACAAGTACCAGGTTTAGAAGTGTGTTTTTCCATATTTTACATACAAACAGCTGAGAAACTATCTCAGTGGACACAGAAGAGATCCGGAATGGCAGGGAAATGGAGTTCTTTATTTCAACATTGCCAGATGAAGGAAGGAATTTTTTTCATGCTGAGTAATGTAGGAAAGTACTGATTAAGGAGCAAAGATAAATTATTAGCGAAAAAGGTTTCATGGAAATACAAAATCTAAAAGAGGGCTGAAGAAATGTGTGTATGTTTTATATGGACTTTCCAAAAAATACAAGTAATGATCTCCAAATAATTTTGAAAAAAAGACCAATGATTTTGCTTTGCTGGACAATATTTTTATGTTTTGTTCTTCAAAACTATATAATCCAAACCCTTTGGAGAATAGTTTTTTCCCTTAGATTGCGACTTAAAACACAATAGACACAACCTATGCTATATTCATCCAAGGCAATACTCATTAACTTCATGTGGTTTGTTTGCTTGTTAATCCAGTGTTACTAGAACAGTCATCTCTAAAAGAACTGGGCCCATTTTTGTAACAGCCCACATTTCCCATTTCTGCTGAAGAAGTAAAGTATAAACCATTTCTCCTTTATTCACCTTCATGGCTGAATTTGTTTAGAGCCTGAAATTTCAATGCACTGTCTTTAAAAACATCAGTTAGAACTATATAGATGGAAGTCCTACAACCCCAGAATGATATGCATTCAAGTGTGTTTTGAACAATTTTCAGTTGTGGTAAGTCTCTATGAAAAAAATTGACTTGGATTGGATACAAAATAATATTACTCTTTGAAAATGCATAGTTTGTAACTTTTTACATTCATTCACTAATATTAAAGACTTTTGTTAAGCCAGTACTTACCTCCAAATGGTGGTAAGATTGCATTTTGAAAGATCTCTAAAAATTGGAAAGCATTGCTTTTGAATTAGTGCCCGATTTCGAGTTAATGCCGGTCATGTTAACACCCGCATCGTACAGGAAGGGCTGCTTCTTCTGTCTTTCTCTTTTTTGTTTAGCAGGCACTAAAAAGCAACGCTTTCTACTCTCAGCAATTTCCATTAAATACCCCATTTTAGCTATTTTATAATTTCATTTTAATAGGTTAGATTTGGTGTAGAAAACAATTTGAAAGATGGCTTAATTCTTAAAAGTAGAATGTTTTTAAACCCTATCATGGATGAAGGGCAACAGAGGTTTTGTATTGACTGTGGTTCTCTCACTCCCCAGCTCCTTCATTTGAAAAAGATGACCGCTGGCCACTCGGCTGTTGTATTTGATGATAGTCACAAACCCTTTGGGACCTAGCGATTTTTTCTTATCCTGAGTTCTTCCTCTAAGTATATAGATTTTGATATATGAAACACTTTGGAAACTACACTAGTGTCTGGTTATTCCAGAGAGCTTATGTTTCAATGGCTGACTATCGCCCAACCATTAATTATAAAAATAGGAATTTAAGGTCATGTTGTAGGAAAATACTGATTAATGGCATTTTTAAAAAACGTGTATGATCCGCATGCCTGGGTTATTTTACACCCAGGACATTTTCAGTTATTGAAGTCACAGAATTAGTATATTTGGGAGGGTATTGAGTTCTTCCCTAAAAATCTAAATCTTTTCTAAAGCTTTCTACCAGTGATCACAGAGGTTCCCCCAAACAGTCGGGATACTTTGGAAGAAGAAGCTTTGCTATCATCACAGGGCTTGGTCAATTCACAGTCATTGCTTTCCAATTAGCAGAGTGTAGGGGAAAAGGCATAAGCAAAGCAAGCATTTGTAGTCTGCAAAGTGATGCATCTTTTTTTTTTGGCCGCACTGCACGGCACACAGGATCTTAGTTCTCCAACCGGGGACCAGGGATCGAACACATGTCTCATTGGAAGAGCAGAGTCTTAACCACTGGACCGCCAGGGAAGTACACCCCGTGATGCATCCGTTTTGTTTTGTTTTGTTTTGTTAATTTCCCTTGGGTGGGAGTAGTTTATGGATTATGCTACACTGTATATCCCTGAGGGGTAATCCCATCTCTGGAGCCACTAGCTCCCAAAGCTCTGCCTCTTTCCTTTCTGTCTTGGCCATCTGTGCCCAAAACATGGGAAGGGGGCTCCACCAGGGTGAGAGACACGTGCTTCACAACACGAGCAGACTGGATGAGTTTTCTCTTTGCGTAAATATAAACTTAAAACAATTATACCCTGCAGGAGCCACTACCTTTTCACATAATAAAGGTCAATTCCATTTTCATGCTCTGTAATCCTGGGCAGAGGTCAGGGTCTAGAGCAATGAATGTGAAGCTCTCTTCCTCTGCCCTGATCACTCCATTGGCTTTGCTCTGGAGGTGACTGGTGGGGTGGGGGACTTGGGAGGGGGGCTTTGAGTCAAAGTGAAAGGACTAGGTATCTGCCTTGTCATTCTTTATCAGTTAGTCTGACCAAATCTTTCGTGATGAGTGTGGCAGGTTGTCTGCTGACCGACCTGCTCTCTGGATGATCACCCAAAACTGTTCAGACAAATGGAAGCATTTCCCAGAAGGAAGGGAGTAGCCTCATAGGCTAAGCCTAACATACCAGTCCCGGTAATACTTATTCCCTTGGACCTTAATGAAGAGTAAGAAATCGGGAACACAGGAGCAAAAATGTTTCATCCAGCGCTTCTGGAAGCAAACATACATAACAGCATGGCCTCTGGCTTGGGTGGATAAAAGCAAAGAGGAGAGGGTAACATTTTACTAGCGAATTCGAGGTGGATGCCAAGATAGGAAAACAAGAATAGTAACTAGAATGGGAACTGTCCTTTTTCTCCCTTAATGCTCAATTTCTTCTTCTGAATGCTGGTTTCTCCTCTTTAGTCGGAGACGTAAAGAGAATTCAGAAGAACGTAAATGAGCCACTTTTTAATTTTTTAATAAAATTATGTTCTTTCATGATAGTGCCCTTGCCTTTTTCAGGAGTTGTTACTTGCTCCCCTGGCTAATTTTTCTGAATTAAAAATTGAGAGAATTGCCCCTAGTAAGTATGTAAATGTAACGGTTAATCAGACATGAGAATTAATTTTTAACACTTTCATAATATAAGTAAAGGGGATCTTTCCTTTGGAAGCTCACAGTTAATAATTATGTGGACGGTGCTCAATAGGATAGAATATTTTTAAGAAACAAGGACTACAGTTTAAGTGTTGAATTCATCATCTCCACCTTCTTTCAAAAATCTGTAGTTTGTTTTTTTTTTTTTTGAGTGGTAGCTTCTTTCTTCTTCCCTAGGACCTTGGGTCCTTTGAAATCCTGCCGCTGTCATGGCATTGGTGCTTACCACTGCAAAACGGGCTTCTTCTCCAGCCGAGGAGGAACTCACTGCTCCTTCCTCTACCACTGTATTGCTTCCGAAACATAATAAAAGTATCTTTTATCAAAAAGCCTGTTAATGAAGCAGGTGATGGGCCAAAAAGGTTTAGGCCCCATGACTAAACTTGTGAGGGGCTTTACCCTAAACTCAGGATGGGAAACCTGGGAGCTGATGGGAGAAGGGGAAGATGAAATCCGTTCATGGACTGGTCAACCTTTTAATCACTCACAACGACAGAGATCTCAGGCACTGCCAATGTTGTTTAAACTGTATTCATATTTAAACTTGACCTAACCATATTACCGGGTGTTTCCAACATTGAGCTGACAGTAGTTTTCAATTTGATCATTACAAATTGTAATCTGAGCTGTTTTCAAATTTGGGGGCGTCAGTATAAGTTTACATGGATAACACATGTTGAATGCTAGTGGCAAAATAACTTTTTTCCAAGGAGTCAAAAGTTTTACTCAGAACATGGCACCAGCTAATCAACTCGTATAATTAATCACTTAGATAGTTGGAATTTAGGGAATAGGGGTCTGGCAGGTACCCTAAAGGGATAAATTCGGGGGTGATCGAGTGTGCATTTGACAGTGCGAATGAGTGGGCTTTATTTCTATGCTGAAGTACCTGGATTGTAAGGATGGGTGAAGAACATGGGTCCCTGGGTCTTCTCAGGTCTAGAATCATTCTGGAAGACTGAGGTCTGAGCGAGCTCTTTCACACGCTCTTTCCCTCCTCCCTCCAGGCAGTAATGGGGCCGAGTCACAGGTTGAAGACCACTTGAACCAGGTTGGCCTTGGAGGTGGTGATGGTGATCTTAAATATTCTTATTTTACACTGGGTTCTAGGGAAGGTCAAATGAAGTCATGTATCTGAAAGAGACATACTGTCTTATATATGTGAAAGGGTTAGTGATTATCCCAACACCGTCAGGACTCTGGTGTAAGACACAGTCTAAAATAACTTAGTTCATCCAAATGAAGGAAGCAACGTCTACTTTTTTTCCATGACACATTTATTCCCATTTTGTCTTTGCCCTCAGGGAAAGGTGTTAAGGTTTTCTACGTGGAAAAACTCCATTTGGAGGTTACTGGACACTCTAAAATACCTAAGTACCTACCAGTTCTGAAGCAAGGATTTTGCCATGTCAGAGGTGAAACAAAGGAACTTTTATCCTGGGATGCAAACTCACGAGGCAGGATGGAGTGGGAGAGGGTGTGGAAGGGTTGGCGACGGGCTTTGGCACAAGGAGGCAATGTGTGCTATCTTAAACTGCAGGGGCTCCTGGCTGCCTTCTCCAAAGGCACAAGGCTGTTCTTTGCCAGCCCTCATCACAGTGGTCACGGCAGTGAAAACAGTAAGCAGGTTAGGATTGCAGTCATTCCGTGCTTTGGGGCCTGGCCTGGGCACGCCAGGAGGCAGAGTGACAGCTGAATAATGTTTCAGTATATTTTGATCAGAGGCAAGGCTAGTTTAAGGATATTGTATTTTTATCTTCAAGTCTTCCATGAGAATGATTTCTGGGGAGAACTGGCCTCTTTCCCTTCTTTGATTTTAGTTGCCCAGATGGTACCAATGGGTGAGTTTGTAGGGCTGATGGAAGAACTTGGCCTGATGGCTCTGGAAGGTGAAATCGGCTTTTCCCAACAGTTGAAACTGGTGGCCAAAGGCTGCATCTGCCCACATACACGTTCTCTTTGGTCTGCACACGGTTGGCCAAGAATTTGAGTTTAGCTTAAGTGTCAGGTGACATTATATCTCCAAGTCAGAAGATCTAGCAGCCCCAGGCCTGATTTCTGCATGGTTCTGATTGTCTAGATCTGGGATCCCCCTTTAGAGGGGGTGTGTGTCCTCTGGTTCACCATGATCTCCGTCATTCTCTAGGGTCCTTCTTCTGCCTGACCTGAATCGCTCATTTACAGAACCTGCCTGTTCTTTCCAAGGCATCTGCTTAGAAAGGATTAGGAGGCTTCTATTTAAATAGGAAGCAAGACTCATTTGGTTCAAAACCATGCAGCAATAAACACTTCTTGCGAACTTTTAATGCCAACATTAGAGATATTCCAAGAGAATGAAGATAGAGATTTGGGCTGCTTCATCTCAAAGATGAGGCTGTACACATTTTCCCCTAACTCCGTGCATTTCTAGTCCTCATGTGTGCAGATTCTAAAGCCTATTAGAAAGCAAAGTCAGAGTGACCCTCTGACCACCTTATAGGGGCTGCCCAACGGGTGTACGACCATTCTATCCCAGCTTTTCTTTTGATGTTATCTGCATACTTGACTAATTAGTCTAGCTTTTGAATTACCAAAATCTTAGAAAGAAAAGATGCTTTCTTGCTTTGACAGTGAGTGGGCTAGAAAAAACTGTAGAGCATTATGAAATGGTTTTGGCAAAGCTCAAAATTATTTGTATGGTTAATCAACTCTCCATGGCTGCCTTTCTTGTTTCCCGACTCTTGGGAATACAGTGACTTTCTGATCTCAGACTTGCCTGTCTGTGAATTCTTCATGTGAAAAATCAAGCACTTGTTCTGGTAAGGAATTTAAAGTTATTTAGTAAGTGCTGAGGACAAAATTATTTTAAACATCGCTGATCACCTAAGAATTCTATCATTGGGCTTTACACACCATGATTTTAGAAATTTACATCAAATGATACTTGCCGGTTAAAAGCAGCTTTGTGGTTCTGGTTAGGTTGAGGAATAAGTTTGTCCTTGTGACAGGAATCTATCATTTTACACTAAAGAATTTACAAGTATATTTCTCCCATTGCCTATAAGCATATCTATTAACATTTTAAATATTTAAGATACATAAGATGATTCTTAAAGTTTTTTTTTCCCCCCCAAAATACTTTGAAAACACGCTGGTAAAGATAAAAGGAGTAGCTGTTGCCATCTTGATTCTCTTGTAATAATCTTCCAGCTGATCTGTATTTCTACCCTTGCTGCAGAGGGTTAATTGAAAAGATATGCATCAGAACACTTGCTTAAAAGAGGCATAGCCCTTTGTTTGGAGAGCAGGAATTGCTTATAATATTAACACTTCCTGTCTGGTAAATTATTGTATTTTAAAAAATAAGCTACAATGTATAAAACCAAGGTCATTTCCCACAAAATGTTCATGTTCTTTGTGATTACAAAACACTGCATCTTGTAAAATATTTCCAGTTCTGTTAACTTGAGAAGTACTAATGCTTATTATAAAAGTGTCACATCTCTCAGAATTGTAGAAGCCTATGCAGTATATTTCTTGTCTTATTTGGAACATTACGTTATCATTATTATTGTATTTAAGATTACATTTTGACATAACACATTACCATTGTGATTCTCAGACTCACAAGAAAAGTTATAAAACATGAGATTGTCTTAAAAAAAAAAAAAAAGGAACTATTTACAAAAACAGGACCAAAAGTAAAATTCCCATTTTGATTTCTGGTCCTATGATAGATACACCTTTTAAAGCATGTATATCATTGATTGGATCTGGACTTTTTCAAAGTCAGTCAAAATAAGCAAACCAGTCGGTTTTAAATGCATTTTACACTTTCTTGCTCTATTGGTGCACATTACTTAGAGATACAATTGGTGCCTAAAAGTGCTAAGCTCGTTTTATGTACTGACTTCCGGTTTGACTAGTTACAATGCAAAAGACACAAGGAAGCAGTTCCGCTCTGGAGGAATTTCCACAGGTATGGGGAACAGGGAAAGCGTGTATGCTGCTGGTTGGGTTATTTTCTTAGAGAAATGAAATTTCCAGTTGACCCGTGTGTGCCCAGCGCTTTCTCCAAAATGATTCACATCCTCATCCATATTCATGAATCGTGCTCTGTTTCTACTCATTTGTATGCACAAATTCTTCCCTGCGTTCGTACAGGTCAGAGCTACAGTTGATGTGGTTGACAGAAATTCTACAGGGTCATGAGAAAAAGCAGCACCTTGTCCACAAAAGTCCACGGAAGTTTGCTCCTTAACCTGCTGTTAAAGTAAAATGCACGTCCTTCACGTCCCTCACCTATAGAATTCTGTGTACAGCTAATAACCGGTCATCCAACCGGCTGATTATAAAAGGGAACACCAAGGTGTCATATTCATAATGACATTCACAAACAGCCTTAACACGAGTCTGTGAAAACCCACCAGGGACTGTGCTGTGGTTCAGATGTCAGCCTCAGAACGCAGGTCTAAGAAACAAAGAAACTGTTCTGTTTCAAAGAGCATTCCTCCACACCTCAAAAAGTCGGTACTGTCCAGTTCATGGCAATTTGTCTTGAAATGGTATCACGTTCATTAAAAAACAAACAAACAAAAACTGTTCTGACTAGAAAAGATGCTGGAGGTCATAAAAACCTTTCTAGTCTTAGGATCCTCCAGATCTATTTTTCACATACCCTTTAGTTTTCCCTGAGGAAAAGAATATTTTTTACAGTATTTTGCTACTATTCTCAAGGTATTCTCTCCCATATGTACGGGTTCTGTCACTTTTCTCTAAACATTCACAAGTGAATGCTGCGCTTTCCTTTTCTATTGAAGTCGGATGAAGGCGGAAATGGGTTTTAGCAGTGCCGGCTAATTCAGAACCCAGGGCTGCTTTCAAGTGTGGCTTAGTGTGACACCGGCGACAGTGGACTTCAACTTAAGTGATCTTGAAATTTGATAGAGGGCAGGTCGGTTTCAGAAATCTTTTGCAACATACATGTAGCTATTTTTTTTAAAAGTTTTGTTGGAAAGCCCAAGAACTGTAACACACATCATACTGAAAGTTTTCATCTGCAACACAGTTATGTCTGGACAAAGAATCGTCTCATAAAGGGCACCCACCCTGTTGGTGCACGGAGCTGCTGACAGGCATGCACATTCTTGCCCACTGCCCTCTTCCTGACACTGGCTTTTGCCAAACAAGGGAGGAAACTTCCCAGCAAGTGAGGAGGAGAGCAGTCTGTGCCCACCCGAGATGCGCACGGCAGTCCTGCATCCCTGGCCTGAGTGCTTCCCGCAAAGGAGCTCTGCCCTTGCTACAATCAGCTGCTCCCAGAGCGGGAAGCTGGCAGCTCTCTCGGAGGTGCCCAGGGACAGTCACCACCAGCAGATCAGCTCTAGGATGGTGAGCCCGAGCCAGGTGTCCGCAGCCCTCCTGTATCTCCTCTCTGGCTCCCCACCCACTTGCTACCCGGGTGTTTCCTCCAGGTTGTCACACTGCCTTCCATAAATTGGTTGCACATTCTCTGGGAAGAACTAAGGCTTAAAATGACTGTTCTCTGCTGTGCAGCTATCTGGAGAAGCCTGTCCATCACCAGGAAATGCCTTCTTTGGAGAGAGATGAGAAACAGGAAAGGGTAACGAGGAGAGAAAAGTCAAAGGCTACCACATGCCTTCTTCAGAAAGACTCTGGGACCAGAACCCACTGCATTGCCGTTCCTTTTGCACAGACAGGTGCCCGTGATGGGCGAAGCTTCGGTTAAGCAGCAGCATGCCCTGGGGCTTCCCTTCCACCCATACTCCCCTCCCCCTGCCAAATGAACACAGAAAAGAACGTGGTACCACAGAGAAGGCATAAAACAGGGACGTCCCTGGCGGTCCAGTGGTTAAGACTTTGCCTTCCAATGCAGGGGGTGTGGCTTCAATCCCTGGTTGGGGAGCTAAAATCCCACATGCCTTGGGGCCAAAAAACCAAAACATAAAACAGAAGCAATACTGTAACAAATTAAATAAAGACTTTAAAAATGGTCCACATCAGAAAATCTAAAAAAAAAAAAAAAAAAGAGGAGGCATAAAGCAAATCTTGGACTTAACTTGGCACTTCATTTAGTTCCAAAATGTAACAAAATAGCTCTACAATTTTTTTTTTAATTTTAGCATTTATAATCAGTGCTTTATATTGCAATTTGTAGCTTTCTGGGTGGCTTAAAAGAAGTTTCATCCCTTTTCTTCAAGGCCAGGCAGGTGAAGCCTGGTAGTTCCTTAGTCATTACATGCCTTGGTACAGGGAATCAGTGTCTGTGTGCAGGAAGTACTGAGGGTCTGTGCCCACCTCAGAGCTAGAGAAGAGGACACAGAGAGCCCCGGGCTGGCCAGCAGAAAGGAGCCCCGCGTGAGTGTGAGATGCAGAGAGTGTGTGTGAAGAAGGCTTCAGAAATCCCAAGGAAGCTGCATCCAGTCCTACCCTTTGCTTGTATCGGTGCATTGGCTAATACCCAGGCAACCAGGCCAGAGCCTAGCACTAGTCATGGGCTATACCTCTGGGGTCAGAGCCACAGATCCTCACTCTAGGACTGCCCCACAGCTTCCATCTCTCCCTCCTTGTGTCCCAAAGTTCTGGGAGTAGGGGATGGATTGAGCTCCTCATCACTTTAATCTCTTTTGATTAGTGACTTAATCCAAGGATCAAGGGCCATGGAACTTTGCTGAAGAGAAAACCCTGTGCTCCACTACTGCACCCCAACCATCACTGAAGTCCATGGTGAGCCTGCTGAAATGGCTGACCAGCCTTGGACTCACTGTGGCCACTGGGCAACCCAGCCACAGTGCAGGGCCATCTGGACCAGGCCAGAACATCACCTCCCAGCAGAGGTGCTTGTGGGTGAAGCTACAAGACACCAGGGAGGAGAAAAGACAGGCTGGGGTAGAGGATGCAAATACGTTTCTGCACTTAAAAAACCCTTTCCTGGCTGACTTTTAGTGCTCAAACATACATTATAGCTGGTGCTGTATTGATTGGTAATCACGATGTGATATTAAATGAAGCTCTTTCTCTGCTCTTAAAATA
The DNA here is from genome assembly GCF_003031525.2 of Neophocaena asiaeorientalis asiaeorientalis. Lineage (NCBI taxonomy): Eukaryota > Metazoa > Chordata > Mammalia > Artiodactyla > Phocoenidae > Neophocaena > Neophocaena asiaeorientalis. The sequence continues at coordinate 5,397,338 of NW_020172369.1, read as the reverse complement.
AGCGTTTTTAAAGAAAAAAATAAATGAAGGAGGGAAACAGGATCTCTTTCAAGGAATAATGCTTCAAATGTCACGTGAGAGTTTAAAAAATAAAATTGCCAAAATATATGAATGCACAGGTTGCAGATGTTACACTGTAGAACCTCCTTCTTTTTCCCTTGCTTATTAAAAAAAAAAAGAGGATAGCTCTTATGACTAGATGACTTCTTTCTACTCTTTTCAAAAAAAAGCATATGTACAATCTCTAAATATATTAAACTTTGCTCTGTGCAATTTCATTTAACATTCCTATGGCTGATCCTAGGCCCCCGTCCCGACACAGTGCATCCTATAAGGTGCTCTTACTTCTTTGCATAGGTATAGGAGGAGTAACTTTAGCAGGGCAATCAAGAGTAGGGTAGACAGAGAATGAGCTTATTCATAGGGCTTGACAACTACTCCCCTGTCCCCGCACCACTACCACCAAGACAGACAAACAAACAAATACCACGCTAGAAAGTCTAATAAATGGAACACAGTGCAAGCCCTGGTCCTATTAAATTGAGAGATTCCTATACCAACACGCATTTTCCTTTTGGTGTTCTGTATCTTCCCTTCTGAGCAAATTCTTAATGAATAGCTCCAATATTTTGATAAGAAAAATAAAGGTTTGGACCTTCCTTTTCCCCATATAATCTTTACATTGTTCATTAACCCATCTCCCAGACATGCTAAAGCATAAAACCTATAAAAGTGCACTCAGAATGGATGCTGACCTCACATAACTTTCTGAACACATAGGTACGTGGAGGCTGTGCTCTGCTGTGTAAATAAAGCACGCCTGCCGGGATGGTCTGGAGTTCTCTACCTTTTCTGAAAACAGTCAGCGGTGGCGTTTTGAGGGAAGGAAGGCCTGATGAGCCACTGACCTGGCAACAACTGTCAGATAAGCAGTGATGAAGAGATCCGAGCTATGGTTGGCGTCGCATCCCTGAAGGAAGCTTTGAGGCTTACCCAGATGGCAATGCGTGCCAGGTCTTGAGTGCATTGTGGCCGGGAGAGAGTGGGCCAGGCCACCCCTCAGGGAAGGCTTCCGAGGAAGACTCCCAGACGTTTCCCAACAGTGACGTCGGGATGTCCTGAACTCAGCTGGGGCTGAAGTCTGCTGGTGATGTCCATTGTCAATCTCTTTTCAAGCTTATGCCCTCCTGGGCCCTTCAAGCTAACGGCTCTACCGTGGTTCAGTTTGGGGCCATTCTTTAAAACAAAACAAACAAACAAAAAAGACATAGAAAAGATACCCAGAGTGCTGCCGTTTCCTGGCAACACATCATGATGTGTACTGCTCCCAGAAGTCCGATGGAGAACAGGCAAAAAAGACTATTCACAATGAAAACAGGTATCGCTTTTTGTACAAATGCTACTGAATAACATGTAGCTTTTTTTTTAAGTGTCAAAAAAAAAAAAAAAAACACCGAAAACCCTCAGAAACGGCATTATCCAGAAAGGTTATCAAAATAGGCCTCCTTTCCAGGAAAATTGGGCTTGGTTGGTTCGATTGCTACAGAAGTCCATAGTTTTCAGAGCTAGACATACAGCAAAAAAAAAAAAGTTGATTTTTTAAGGAAAAAAGTAGTTACAGCTGCTCTCGGCTGGGTTCTCAGCAAGAACAGTGACGGTGGTGACCTTTTTTGTTTTTTGCTGTGATTTCACCAAGGTTCCCGGAAGTGCTTTCCCTGGGTTTCAAGTGTGTTTTATTCAGAAGGAAAAGCGCTTTCCAACACCCTCAACACAAGTCAAGGGCAGGAGTGTCTGGGCGACGATCAGGGGCCTGTGCATTAGTCAATGAACCGCTGGCAGGCCTTCTTCCAGCGGCAGGCCGTGCACCACATGTCACGGTTCTCCATGCCGTACACCTTCCGGCACTTCTTGCCCTCTCCCCGGGGCTTCCTGTAAGACAGGCCAGGAAACAGTATTCAGTGTGAGGGATTCAATGGGCATTCTTTGCGGGGCTCAAAATCCCTGGAAAAATCTAGAAAAAGTTAGGAAACATAGTAGGGGGTCTCTCTCTAGGTTTGGCCGTTAACCTGTGTGCGACGTTTACACAGCCACTACACTGAACTGTTAAAATTTGCTACTTTAGTACTTCCAGTACTCTTCAGCTTCTATTTGTCCACTTGTAGACATGTCCATTTGGGCATCTTCATAACACTGAATTAAATAAGTAAATACAAGAAATACCAGTAGAGAGCATTATTCTTTTAAGTTTTTAAATATGTACTTTCAAATGCTCTCTTGCTTCTCAAATTTCTAGTCTTCTGGTTAAGGGAATCCTGGCGAGGACCTCCTTGATCTGGATTAAAAACTCGTATTTTGTACTTCATTTCATACAGACGTTAATGCAACACGGCTTTAAAGAGACCCTGTAATCAGCATTACCTATTCTGCAAGAAAATTTACTGTAAACTGTGACCCCAGAAAAATAACAAATTTTTATCAAGAGTTAATAGATGGGGAAAACCATGGGAACAAAAGAAAGGGTGTTTCATCCATTTCAGGGGAATTTTATGAAGATTGTATCTCTGGTTTCTCTTTTCCTCGCTGTTCTGTTTTTCAGTTAATTCCCTGGAGAGGAGGCGTGTGGGGTGTCAAGCAGTCATACCTTAGGCTGACCGTCCCTCTGGGTGGGGAGGACAAGACGGTGTGAGTGTGCTGTCTCTGCTCTCCTGTGCCCACTGGGTGACTGTGGGTTGGTGACACCTAGTAAGCACATGGAAAACAAAGTTAACGGGCAGGCTCTCCTCACCATGCATTTCGTTAGTCTTTGCCACGTGGGCAGGGGTACCCAACCATCAGGCACGGAGAGGCTGTGCTTCCTTCACAGACACCACATGTTAAAATGGATGGGGTGATGCTCATGGTGGAATTTAAAGGCATCCTCCAACAGAAAAGACCCAGCAACAATGAATACTTTACCAATCTTCATGACTTCACAACATCTCTGCATTCCCAGTTGCCCATTTTCACTTGAATATTTTAAACCTTAAAGCATATTCCTATTCCAAGCCTCATCTGTCTCTCTTTTAAAGAAGAAAAGACGTTAAGAGAGTTCTCTGAGATTATACAGCTAGTCAGTGGCAACACACAATGTGGATCTCCGCCTTCTGTTTATTCAGTTAGATCATTCACAGCCAGTAAATAAATGGCTTCTTGCATAAGACGTCCACATGGCAGACTCTGGGGTCTGAACAGGGATAATAGCAAGAAGCAAAGATCCCAAGCAAATCAAGAACGAATGTCAACCTTGTAGTACTTCGTGAGCATCCACTATGTGCCAGGGTCACTGACAACAGCTTTACTTTTACATCTACCCCACGTGATAAGTACTCACTGTTCCTATTTTATAGATGAGGAAACCAAGCACAGGGAGGTTAAATAACTTGCCCCAGGTCATGGAACTTGCAATGGCCAGGGCTGCAGTGAGCTCTCCCTGATGCCAGAGCATGTGTTTAACCCCCTTATGCCCCACCTCTCAGTCGTAAAGAGGGGAGGGTCCCCTTCGTTCTCCATTCCTCTTGCATTTCTCACTTATTCTCTTTGTATCGCGTGCTCACCTAGCACTAAATATCTTCCCAGCAGATGGGATTCTCAAAAGCTACACAAAACGAATTTTATAACAAAAGATAAATGATGTTTCAAGTAAATATACAATATTGTCATATACAAAAGAGCAAACATCTAATAAATGGATCAACTTAATCACTTAGAAGCCAACATGACCACAGAAATACCAGTACCAACCAACAGTCATGGGAACGTTCCATAGAATTGATTTTCTCTAGTACAGGGACCAGTATTCTCTATTTTCTTTCAATGTAAAGGAATGTACATAAGTGTTATTTTCCTAGTCATTAATTAAAAAAAATTAAACATGTAAGAAAAAAAAATCTAACATTTTAAACCATTATTGCCATGAGTCTCATTTATTCTGTACCGCTGGTCTTTACTTTTTGCTAAAGTTAAGTGGATTGAGGTCCAGCAGAGGTGAGTGACATACATAATTTTTAAAAAAACAAAGCTTTGGAGTTCAGTGTCTGCATTTGATGTGGATGGATATGTAGGTTCTTCCAGAAGCAGAATCCCCCTCTCCCACTCCCATCCCCCATCCCAGCGGGACCAGGATGCATATTAGCACAGTAGAGGGAGCGAACGCTTCAGAGTTTACTACCGCTGTAGATGATCTAGAATATGCTCATATGACTTGTTTTTAAGTGCTCAGGACAATGAAAAAAATTTTTGTTTTAAAAATTATTGTAGAACTTGTAGAATCCCAAGAGTACCTCTTTATTCAGTCAGAGAACTGGAAACGTTTAGGTGACAAGACAGTGACACTGTTTCCATCAGCCAGGGATAATGTGGAAGGTTCTAAGTTTTGCAGAATTGCCGTACGTCAATTTTGTGTGGGGTGATATGAGATTATAAAATGCTCTTCATTCAACAAATATTTATTAAATACTTACTATGCCCCAGGCACTGTTCTAGATTGTGGGGATACAGCACTGAACAAGATAAAGTCTCTGCCCTCATGGAGTGTACATTCTAGTGGGGAGACAGACAATAAGTACAAAAACAAGTAAGGGCATTTTAGTGATAAGTGCCTGAAGAAAATAAAATAGGCTACCAGGCCAAGCGTGATGGAAGGAGAGGACATATTCGTTCAGGGTGGTGAGGGAAGGCTTCTTGGGGAGGCTACCTTTGATCTACAGAGCACTCTGGGGAAAGGGGGCGGGCAAGGGCCAAGGTCTCCCAGGTGCAGAGTGCCAGTGGAGCCGGGAGACTATGCGTGGGAGGCAGGAGGAAGGCGGGAGGACGGGAGGTGGTGGGTTCAGGTCATGTCTTGGAGCTGTGATGAGGAATTTGAAGTTGATTCTAAGTGCAAAGGAAGCCAGTGGAGCGTTTTAAGGAAGTGAGACATCTGGTTAACGCTTTACAAAGATCGTTCTGGCTCCTTGGAGAATGGGTTAGCAAGAGCCTGGACAGGAACCCCGAGGACCGCTTAAGAGCCTTTTGCACTGTTTCAGGAGAAAAACGTACTGGTGATTTAGATGAGAGTGTGGCAGTGGTGGGGATAAGGGGCTGGATTCGTATCCTGTAGAGGCAGAGTCTGGGACTTGCTGATAGATGGGATATAGGACAGAAAATAAGAGGACAAATCTTTCGATGAATCAAGGATGCCTCCTAGGTCCTGGCCTGAGAGGCTGGAGGGATGAGGGTGCCACTTAACTGAAATTAGAAAACTGGTGACCTCATAGGTTTAGGGGAGGAATGAGGGGCAGGTTTGGACCCACTGCAGGAAGAACCCGCCTCTACCTTCTTTATTTCTGCTAACGGCTTTCTTAAGTCTGGAGTTGAGGGCACACGTGTTTCGTGTCTAGTCCTGTCTGATGGCAGCCCCTCCCGTTCTACAACAGACCTGGGTTTCTACAGGCTGCAGCATAGTGGAAGCCAGGACCCTGTTCACACACCAGCGTGCGGCTTAGTTCTGTGGGAGGATCAATATCCTCCGGCTATTGATCGGGAGCTTTCCTGGAGATTTTTTTTTTTTTTGCGGTACGCGGGCCTCTCACTGTTGTGGCCTCTCCTGCTGCGGAGCACAGGCTCTGGACGCGCAGGCTCAGCGGCCACGGCTCACGGGCCCAACCGCTCCGCGGCATGTGGGATCTTCCCGGAGCGGGGCACGAACCCGCGTCCCCTGCATCGGCAGGCGGGCCCTCAACCACTGCGCCACCAGGGAAGCCCCCACTTCCACTTTATAGATGAGGAAATGGAGAAGTTAAGGAAGTTGCTGAGGCCACGCAAAAAGTAAATGGCGGACCCGGGATCTGAATATGGGCGGTCTGACACCAGCCGACCCTGGAACTTGGTTCTGAATGGTGTCAAAGCCCTGCTTTTTCTCTCTTCCATCCTGCCTCATAACTGATGGCAGTATTGTGTGCCCTGGAATAAAGCCCTGGAAAACATGATTCGGCTCTTTCTCCCACTGGCCTCCACATTCCAGAGTTATTTGTTTTACATCTAAACCATTTTTAAGTTCTATTTGGGGACATGTTTTATAAAGCATATAATAATACACTTAGAGAGTACTGTATGGTATTATTTCTAAATAACTAAAATGGGCTATATGCCTGTAATTTGTCTCCTGATTAGGTGTGACCTCAGAAGAGTTTAAAGAATTCTTAATCATAGTCTGCAAAAATCGTGGCTAATTTTTCCCATATGTTGAGTATATTTGTGTTATATGAGTCAACCCCAGATAGGGAGAATCCACTTTCTCTGCCCCTGGTTTTACAGTAATGAGACATGTCACAGATAACAACACTAGGAAGTACAACATAATGTCAGCCAGTGCCAGGCACTGTGTTCAACAATACAACGATACAAGGTGGTTGTCGTAGAGCTGAGTCGAGGGCATTGCTTGAAAGAGGTCCTGTGACCAGCTAGAGGTTACAGCTTGTAAATCCCAGTCAGGACTTGCCTCACACCAGAGCAGTAATACAGAGGTTGTGTCCTTCCGTAACTATGTTGGAGAAATTTTTCTTTGTGATTTTCTATCTCCCAAATGGGAAAAAAAAAGAAAAAAAGCCCCTTGTCTTGGTTTTAATCTCTTCTAACATAATATTGTGAACCCTCCATCAAAGTGTTAATAAAAAACAAACCAGCTAAAGAGGTAACAATTAAGCACTACTATTTCAGGCCTGGAGACTGTCTTTCTGGCCTGAAGCCTCTTGGAATGGCCCTCAGATAGCAGGTTGATTAGCTCCTATTTGCTTGCTTGGGGCCTATTATGGACTGGATTTTGTGTCCGCTCCACCCCACTTCACATGTTGAAGCCCTAATTCTCAGTGTGGTTGTGTTTGGAGATGGGGTCTCTAAGGAAGTAATTAAAGACAAATGAGGTCCAAAGGGTGGGACCCTGATCCAATAGGATTAGTGCCCTTAGAAGAAGAGACACCAAAGGGCTCTCTGTCTCCCTACCCCACAAAAAGAAAAGGCCATGTGAGGACATATCAAAAGTTGGCCCCTGACAAGGCAGCAGGAGAGCCCTCACCAGGAACTGAATCAGCTAGCACACTGATCTGAGACTTTTGGCCTCCAGAATTGTGAGAAAATAAATGTGGGATGCTTAAGCCACCCAGTCTATTATGGCAGACTAACACACAAGGGCCAAGAGCTCTCAGCTTTCTGCCATGAAAAGACAGGGAAAGAAATGGAGATAATTAGGGGTCATTGGGGAAAAACAGGTCAAAGAAAGCAGTAATTAACCATGGTCTTCTCCCTACCCCTATGTCCATAGCCTTGGGCTAGAAAAGACTGAAACGTTCCATTGGTGGATACCATCCACCTTCTGGGCTATACACCTCTGGGAAGAGGTCTTACCCAGGGAACTTATTAAAGCCCCAAATTCAGGAAGTCCAGTGTAGGCAAATGAATAAATAAAATTCTTCAAACCTTGGGATTTCGCAGAAGGAGATTATTTCTACTTTCTAGGAAGCATACAAAAGCATCCCCTCTTCAATACCAGGTCTCAAAGACATGGGAGAAAAGGAAACCTTAAATGGGGTTGACAACCTCAGAGTACTTGCTTTGGAGTACAAGAAATGTGTTCTTTAATGAGGATTTAATAAAATGGCAACTGCTCTGTTCTTCAGTTTGGATAAAGTTGAAGTCACCACGGATACTAGTACCTTATCATTTAAAACTTTTAGAGGTTCTGTCTGAAAATCCTATTACACAAATTTAGGAGGTGGGGATTCACATGTTCTCAGAGTCAGCCTGGCTCCCTGTCTTCTGGAGGTGGGACTAGCACTCCTGGAGAATTCAGGGATGGTTGCTGGCACCCAGCCAGTGGACATGTGACAGTCCTATGCCTGGGTGGTGTGGAGTTGTGAGATCCAGCCCCCTGTAGAAGGGGGCGGACAGCAAACAGCCAGTTTTTTTTTCTTTTAAAAAAAGCATTGATAGAGAGTAGGGCAACATGAAGAACATTTTTAGTAGTAAGCCTCCTTGTCTTCTTTCTAGAATTAAACAAAAGCCTTCGAAAATGGCAGCTCCCTCCATCCCCTTACCTTTATTTTTAGATAGCGATGGCAAGCTTAACTGCTGAAACAGTCTAAAACCAGATAGATTGGGAATTCTCTGGCGAAAGGATAAATCAGAAGCTCATATAGGATTTTAGTGGGATACCTAGTTAACTCAGTTACTCTATGTACTTTCTGTCAAAGCTCTAGTCCAGAACATCCCTGGTAACCAATCGATAGCAAAATGAGGGACTCTGTCCACAGTGTCCACAGAGAGAAGAGTTTTAAAATTTCACTGTTAAAAAAACCAACAAGAGGAGGTATCCTGGCTGGTATCCTACCGTGTAAGACATTTAGGAACTTTGGAGGACACGGAACTGGTGAAATGCCAGAGAGAGAAAAACAAACATCGTATATTAACGCATATATGTGGAATCTAGAAAAATGGTACAGATGAACCGGTTTACAAGGCAGAAATAGAGACACAGATGTAGAGAACAAATGTATGGACACCAAGGGGGGAAAGCGGGGGGAGGTGGGATGAACTGGGAGATTGGGATTGACATGTATACACTAATACGTATATAATAGATAAGTAACGAGAACCTGCTGTATAGCACAGGGAACTCCACTTCACTGTACAGTAGAAACTAACACAACGTTGTAAAACAACTATACCCCAATTAAAAAAAAAACACCACACGGTGTGATGTCACACTATACTTCAGAAGGAGATGATTTAATTAATAGAACAAAGGGGACAATATTCCATTTGGGCTGGTCATAGAGGTAATTTGAAAGGAAGTCTGAACTGGGCTGTTCTGTCTACACACTATACTTGTTTTTACACCAGATGAGCTTTAGGGGGATGCTCTTGAAAATTCTGCTCAAATCACAGAAGGGAAGGAACGGAATTCGGAATAGCAGGTCTCTGTCATTCTGTGATTGTAGCTGCCTTGCTGGCTTAGAAAGGTTGTCTCAAATGTCATGTCGAGAGCCACTCTGGGTCTTTTTATGTCTATCAAAAAAAAAAAAAAAAAAAAGTCGCCAGAAGGGCTGATTGTTTACCTCTGACACCCACCTTAGGGGATCATTGTTCCTGCCAGAAACAAAACTAATACCTACATGTCCAAGCTATGCTTTTTAAATGTTTACTAACAGGGCATTCATCGTATTCTTGCTTTTTGAGAACAACCAGCAGCTCCACTCTTCGTGAAGGAGGCACCTTTCATAATTATTCCAGATCCATGATCCTGTTTAAAAATCCTATTCTAGGAGTATTTTCTGGAAGCCACAAATTCTCGAATGCTGCCAGCAGGATGCTTTTTATTGTTGACTATTCCTCTAGGGAATTTAATAAATATTCATTGACAGAGCACAGCGTAATTGACTGAGCCACTTTCATTTTTATCAGCTCCACGGGAGACCTTGGTATTTGCTGGAAACCTCTGGGAGTTGCCAGCGGTTGCAATAAGAAGCTTTTGTGAGGTCCATAGGGAGAGGGGCGGAGAGGAGAAAATAAGGTTAATGTCTATTATCATAAGCCACTTTCCTGAACCTTATCAGGAGTTATAAACCCCCTTGAGCGTCAGCGGTATGGGGGTCTATGGATATTCTGTGATAAGCTATAAAAGACCCGATATCTTTTTAAATGAATAGTTAAGAATCAAGCACATTCATACTGAGTTTTCAGACAGTAATCATTTACCATATCAAATCAATTCTTATATACTACTTAAACCCGATGGCATATTTCAGCACTCATTTATTTGCAAATTACCCCTCAGCATGGACTATTCAGGCTTTGGAAGAAAAAAAGTGATTTCAATTTCTACTATTTGAACTTGCAAAATGACATACCCGCAAACAATAATTTCAAAGTCAAATCTTATAAAGTTACTCATAATGATAAATGCCATTTACGTATAGGATCTCTTTCTTTTATGTTCAGGGTCTGAGTTCAGCTATTAATTTTATAGAGCCTTTTGGAAACATACAAATACGCCACCCACGCAAAACATCTTGATATATTTCCAACAAGTTGTTTATCAACTGATGAAACTGTCCTTTAGTTTCTAAAATTCCAGTCAAAACACCTTTTTACAAAGAAGTTGGGCCTGTCTGGACCATGAGACGCCTCGCTGAGTTTACAAATATCATTTAAAAAAAAAAAAAAGAATTCTTCTGGCATTCCAATTTTCGACTTTTTCTTGCATGTTTCTACAATTTGTTCTCTAAATATACGTTTGGCTTTGACCAGATTTCTGGCTTTTTGCTTTTCTACTTACTGGAATGCCTGTGAAGGTAACTGGAGGAGACTGCCAAGAAATGCTGAAGCTGCTGCCATTGGGGGTGAACTTGGCCGATCCTGGAATGTTCACAGGGGGCGTGGCCTGTCAAATAGAAAACAGAGGAAGTTGTTATGAAAGAATATTTCACCTCAGAGTCTTAAGCTGTCATTTCCAAAGCAGGGCCTCAGAACTAATCTCAGCTACATTAATGACTAAATTATAATAGGAGGAAATTAAACACAGTCAAAGAGAGTAGCTAGAGATAAACTTTTTATCTATCTAAGCAACTGAAGGTATAAAAGGAGAAAGTTTTTGACTACCGATTTCTGAAAAGAAATCTGCTTATACATACATATACCTATTTTAGGACATCTGTGATATACAATTCCTCACTATTAAGTTGGGGAGTCACTTTTTTATGCAGTGATGGTAGGTTGTAAATTACGACACTTTGGGAGGGTAATTTGGCAATACATATAAAAATTCTTAGCGTTCTGCATGTTAGCTATTCCACTTCTAGAATTTATCCTCAGGAAATGGATATAAGGATGTTCATTGCAGAACTATGTATTATATTTAACAAAACTGGAAACACATGTCCAATAATAGGGAAAAGGGTAGATATATCATGATATAGCCACGGAGCCATTAAAAATGATGCTGTTGAAGAATACTCATTGGCGTGGGAAAATGTTCATGGGATATTAAGTGGAAAAAACAAAGCATAGTGAAAACAGTACTACAATAGATTCCATTTTTTTTTAAAATGAGTATACATACACACACAGAATACTTTTGAAGGACATACCAAAAATATGAACCAAGGGGCTTTCTTGTTGTTGGGACTAAGGATGGATTTTCTTTCTTTGCTTATGTTTCTAATATTTTTATGCTGAGCATTTATCATATCTGTAAACAGAAAAATCCCAATATTGTGAATATATGGTTTGCGAAGGAACTTCTAGATCCCTTAGTGTGTGTTCCAACTCTCACTATATAGATAAGCAAAATAATTTAATTAAGTTGGTTCAAGCCCATGATTTCAGACCTAAATGCAACACTGACAAACAAGAACAAAGGAGTGAATAATTCTTTTGACCGCCGTTAAGAAGAGTCAGGAATGAAAGTTATTGCATCAACTAATTTAATAATTAGCTCTATTCCATTGCTCTTGAGTTGAAGTCTACTAAATAAATGGCTGAATTCTTCCTCTACAGTTTTAGTTTTTCTACTTTTATACATACAGTTGCTAGTGACAGTGGTTTTGTAACTGACACCACTGGAAAATATTTTGGCAATACATAGCTGTTCATGTTATATCCTAAGATTCAATAATTACTCTTCTGGAAATCCAAAGAAAAAATAAAGCTACTGGCACAGAGGTATCCTCTGTAGATTTACTAATGATAAGTAAAAAGCTGGATAGACTAAAAAGTAGATCCCTAACAAAAGAATGATTAAAACCATTTAATGTTTTTATTTAATTGAATTCGGTTATATATTCAGTTCTATGGAAAGTGTTTATAAAACAAGGGTGGGAGAACACAATTACAAATATGTACAGGAGATTTTTCTTCTAAAAAGTTACATAAGGTGGTTGATAATTATGGGAAATTTTTTTTTAAAATTTGAGTGTATTGAAACTTTACTAAACCAACACTTAAAAGAGTTCATAATTGCTGGGGGAAAAGGAGCTTTAGCCGTGTCCTGTATTTGCAGGATTTGTCTCTAAGGTCTTATGAGACTTTGGAGTGAAGGAGAATCCCCTAGAAGGTCTGTTAAACACAGACTGCTCAGCCCCACCCCTCCTTCTGGTCCCACAGGTCTGGGGCAAACCCAAGAAATATACATTTCTAACAAGTTTCCAGGTGATGCTGACACTGTTGATTTGGGGAACACTGACAACCACAGCTCCAGTCTGAGAGAGTGAGTTACCAATTCAGAAGGGAGTGCACTAAGTCCCAGACTGGGGTGCAGGACGAAAGTGGCGTTGTGTCAGCACTTTTCAATGCTCATCTTTTCACTTATTTTATTTAACAGGTACTTATATCATGTTCCAGGCACCCTTCTGCGAGTTTTACAGTATTAAGGATTTTAATTCTCATAACAGTGTCTCAGGGATCGGATCTTCAATCAGTACTGCAAAGTCCAAGGACCTACAGGGTTTCATCTGTGCGAGATTCTGGCTTTAAAAGGAGAAAAAGAGTCAGAATGCTACTGCTTTTGGTCAGGAGTAAAGTGATTACTCTCACGGTCCCTTGCCAGTCACCTGGTAAGCGTGGTCGGTGTGCACGAGGTAGAGGGTGGTGGGAGCAGAGCGGCTCAAGGGTGTCATCAATTTTGTCTCAGTTTTGGCACAAGGAGTTTCTGTTCTGCTGGAATCTGGGATGGGGAAAGTAGGAGGCGAAGCCAGGGACTGGGAGGGTGAAACCGGGGCCAGGCTGCTCAGTCCGTCTGCCACCGAGTCCGTGTTGAGCTTGATCTCAGTGTAGTAAAAGTCTTCTTCTCCATCACTGTAGTCAGACTCCCCAACACGCCTAATGCAAAAGAGAGCAAAACAATCCTACTCACCCAAGCCATTTTCCTGCCTTGAAATCTGGCACATCACATGCTGTTCCTTCTGTCTGGAATGCTTTTCCTCTGTTCTGTCTGCCTGGCAAACTCTTACCTATCCTGCAACACTCAACTGTCCACTTCCAGGGAAGCCTTCCTTGACTTCCTAAAGCAACTTATTCAATTAACCAACCAATCAATCAATTATTCAACAACAATTCATTGAGAGTCTACTATGTCCTGGCTCTTTTTTTAGAGTCCCACTATTACAGTGAACAAAACATAAATAGACTCTGCCCTGATGGAACATACAGTCTAGGGGGAGAGGCACACAAGAAACCCATAATGGAACACATCAAAAAGAACAAAATACGTAGGAATAAACCTACCTAAGGAGGTAAAAGACCTGTACTCAGAAAACTGAACACTGATGAAAGAAATTGAAGACAACACAAACAGATGGAAAAATATACCGTGTTCTTGGATTGGAAGAATTAATATTGTTAAAATGACCACACTCCCCAAGGCCATCTACAGATTCAATGTAATCCCTTTCAAAATACCAATGGCATTTTTCACTGAACTAGAACAGATAATTTTAAAATTTGTATGAAAACACGAAAGACTCCAAATAGCTAAAACAATCTTCAGAAAGAACAGGGCTGGAAGAATCATGCCCCCTGACTTCAGTATAAAGCTATAGTAATCAAAATAGTATGGCACTGGCACAAAAACAGACACATAGATCAATGGAGAAGAATAGAGAGCCCAGAAATAGACTCACGCACTTGTGGTCAATTAACCTGCAACAAAGGAGGCAAGAATATACAATGGAGAAAAGGCAGTCTCTTCCATAAGTGGTGCTGGGAAAACTGGACAGCAACATGTAAAAGAATGAAATAAGAACACTCCCTAATACCATACACAAAAATAAACTAAAAATGGATTAAAGACCTAAATGTAAGACATGACACCATAAAACTGCTAGAGGAAAACATAGGCAGAACACTCTTTGACATAAATTGTAGCAATATTTTTTGGATCTGTCTCCAAGCAAAGGAAATATAAGTAAAAAATAAAGAAATGGGACCTAATTAAACTTGAAAACTTTTGCATAGCAAAGGAAACCACTGACAAAACAAAAAGACAACCTATTGAATGGGAGAAAATATTTGCAAGTGATATGACTGATAAGGGGTTACTATCCAAAATATATAAATAGCTCATTAACTCAACATTAAAAGAAAAAAAACAAAACAACCCTATTAGAAAGTGGGCAGAAGATCTGAATAGACATTTTTCCAAAGAGGACGTGAAGATGGCCAACAGGCACATGAAAAGATGCTCAACATCACTAATCATCAGGGAAATGCAAATCAAAACCACAATGAGATATCACCTTAAACCTGTCAGAATAACTATCATCAAAAAGAACAAAAATAACAAATGTTGGCGAGACTATGGAGAAAAGGGAACACTTGTACACTGTTGGTGGGAATGTAAATTGGTGTAGTCACTGTGGAAAATAGTATGGAGGTTTCTCAAAAAACTAAAAATAGAACTACCATATGACCCAGCAATTCCACTCCTGGGTATATATCTAAAAAAAAAAACAAAACAGTAATTCAAAAAGATACATGCACCCCAGTGTTCATAGCAGCATTATGTACAATTGCCAAGATATGGAAGTGACCTAAGTGTCCATCAACAGATGAAGGATATAGAAGATGTGAGATACACACACACACACACACAATGGAATACCATTTGTAACAACATGAATGGACTTGGAGGGTATTATGCTAAGTGAAATAAATCAGATTCAGAAAGACAAATAATGTATGATGTTACTTATATATGGAATCTAAAACACACAAAAAACTAGTGAATATAACAAGAAAGAAGCAGACTCACAGATACAGAGAACAAACCAGTAGTTATCAGTGGGGAGAGGGGAGGGAGGAGGGGCAGTATATGGGTAGAGGATTAAGAGGTACAAACTATTATGTATAAAATAAGCTACAAGGATATATTACTGTACAATACAGGGAATATAGCCAATATTTTATAACAACTATAAATGGAGTATAACCTTAAAAAATTGTGAATTACCAGAATGTACATCTGTAACTTATATAATATTGTACATCGACTATAACTCATAAAAAAAGTAAACCCATAAGGAAATAGACATTTAATACATCAGGTAGTGATAAATCCCAGAAGGAAAAATTAAGCAGCATTAAAAGTGTCCTTAATCAGTGTAAATGACGGGGTCATCATTTTAAATAGTGTGTTCAGAGGAAGACTCTCCGAGGAGGTAATATTTGAGCAGACGTCTATATGAGGTGAGGGAGAAACCCATGTGGGAACCATGTGGGAAGAATGCACAGAGTCCTGGGGTGGGCCGTCCTGACACTTTCCAAGAAGGGCAGAGAGGCAGGTGGCTGGTGCTCGGGGCACCAGACAGAGAGAAATGAGAGAAGAGTGGCAAGGAAGGCAGAGGCAGGATCGCACAGGGCTTTGTAGCCCTGGGGAAAGACTTGGGATTTTGTCCTGAATGTGATGGAAGCTTCTGTGGATTTTGAGAACTCTGAGTTACTTTTTATTTATTTTTAAAAATTGAAGTATAGTTAATTTACAATGTTGTGTTAGTTTCAGGTGTACAGCAAAGTTATGTATTTATATTATATATATATATATATATATATAAAGCATATATATATTCTTTTTCAGACTCTTTTCCATTATAGGTTATTACAAGATATTGAGTATAGTTCCCTGCGCTATACAGTAAGTGCTTGTTGTTTATGTTTTATATACAGCACTGTGTATTTGTTAATCCCAAGCTCCTAATTTATCTCTCCCCAGTTCACCCCCTCTCATGCTATGCCCTTTGGTAACCATAAATTTGTTTTCTAATGCCATCTAATGCCATTTGTAGCAATGTGGATGGACCTAGAGATTTTCATATTGAGTGAAGTAAGACAGACAAAGACAAATATCATATGCTACCACTTATATATGGAATCTAAAAAAATGATACCAATGAACTTATTTACAAAACAGAAATAGAATCACAGACATAGAAAACAAA
>NW_020172369.1:5359614-5381304 GCF_003031525.2 Neophocaena asiaeorientalis asiaeorientalis | reverse complement strand
GGCAGGCGGACTCTCAACCACTGTGCCACCAGGGAAGCTGTCAGAAGTTACTTTTTAAAAGTATCACTCTGGCAATTGTCTGGAGAGAGAAGAGAGGAGAGGAGGGCAAGAGGGGTGGGAGGCCAGCGAGCAGACTGTGGAGCTGATGACAGTGGCCGGGCGAGAGGTGGGAGGTGCAAGTGACCTGAGCTCTCAAATCGGGGAAGTATTTTGCACGTTAGGTGTTAGGACTTAATTCTGAACTGTTAGATCCTCTGAGCTCCCTGTGAGGTGCGTTCAGTTTATTTAATTCACTTTATGTAATGACTTGGTACATTTCTGCAATTTTTTTAAAACCCCCGTCGCCTCCCTAAGACTGATTCTCTAGGGCTATGTCTTGCTCATCTTTGTGTCTCACCACACATATCAGCGCATCTGGCCTACAGTAGGTGCCTATTAAATGTTGAATGAATGAACGAAGGAAGCTGATGTTATAGCACAGTGATTCCCAGCATGAATTCTGGAGTCGGACCTCCTGGGTTCAAATCCTGACAGCTTCTAGCTGTGTGTGTGATTTTGGCAGCCTGCACCCTTATATAAAATGACGTAGCACAGCTGGCCCACCATATCTGTGGGTTCCGCAGCTGCAGGTATGGAGGCCTACTGCATACGTGCTTAGAAGTGTACCGCACACATAATAAGCACTGAGTGCGTATTAAATAAAAATAAGGCTGATGTTAAAAGGCCTCAATGTTGTGACTTCCCTGGTGGCGAAGTGGTTAAGAATCCACCTGCCAACGCAGGGGACGCAGGTTCAGTCCCTGGTCCGGGAAGATCCCACGTGCCGTGGAGCAACTAAGCCCGTGAGCCACAACTACTGAGCCTGCGCTCTAGAACCTGCAAGCCACAACTACTGAGCCTGAGTGCCACAACTACTGGAGCCCGCACGCCTAGAGCCCGTGCTCTGCAACAAGAGAAGCCACCGCAATGAGAAGCCTGCACACCGCAATGAAGAGTAGCCCCCACTCGCTGCAACTAGAGAAAGCCCACAGGCAGCAACGAAGACCCAAGGCAGCCAAAAATTAATAAATAAATTTATATGTATATTTAAAAAAGCCTCAATGTTTACTATCACCAGGAAAAATATCTTCTAGTACTTCAGCAGTTTTTCTCCCTGAGACATGGAAAATTGTACTTTTCCACAGAAAGCTTTGCATAAAATAACTGTCGAGTAAATAATAACATTTATTGGATTTATGAATTTCTAGGGAAATGGTGCACATCTGGCCACTTGGTTTTATGGGATAGCCTCTGCACATCTCCCTTCCCTGGGGCATCGCCAAATTTCATGACCATATCCAGCAGGCGCAGGACGCTGACTCGGAATAAACTTTTTTCCCACTTACAATCCCTGTATAGAACTTAAAACACAAGTCTCCCCTTCTCCTCGGCCTTTCTGTTTAGCCACATCGGGGGCTTCTCCCAGCCTCGTTCCGTTTCCCCTGAGGTCTCAGGAGGAGGCGTCTAGGGAGGTGTCTGCACTGTTCCAGGTCAGGCTGGGCTTGGCTTTCCTACAAGCAGAGCATGGAAGACCCCAGAGAGTGGGCTGAAGAATGTGAGCCTGTTCTATTCCTGTCCCCACTTCCTCTCCAGTAAAGGGCAGGCCGAGTTGCTACTGGCTGCCTGAGTGCCACTAATAGACGCACAGGCCTGGGGGAAATTGTGTGTCCTACACGGGGATAAACCAGGATCAGCCCCTGGTGTATAAGAATGGAGTGAGACTTAAGAGAAAAACAGTGTACTTTTTATACTGGCATGGCATGCACGGCAGCTACATCAGATGCAAGACACATATTTGGGGGTTCTGGAATGCCCCCTTCTTCCCCTAGGTCCCACAGCCAACACTCATTAAAAATGCCCCATCCTCCTACAGTCACATCATGGAGGACATGGGTTAAGGCAAAGGCGGTCCCCTTCCGACCCCTACCCAGGTCCATGAGAGCTTCATATACAGACAGAGCAGCCTTGGAGTCCTGCTAACCCAGGCCCATTCCTGTGCGATGGCTGGCAGGGATGTGAATCGTAATTCACCAAGGCAATGTGAAGCACACAGAGTAAAAAGGGAATCCCAGGGAAGTGAATACAGCAGCTGCACGTTGAATTTCACCCACCATGAGAGCACCCCGGAAGCTCAAAGGAAAATTCTGTGAAGCCGTTTATAGTCTATAAATACATATATGTGGCATGTGTTTCTGCGTAGTGCTGAATAGGATTCGAATCGTTGGGCAGAGGGACTTTAAAACAAATACCCCAGGTCCTGATTATAGCTTCCAGAAGCCCTTCCTAAACCTTTAAAGAACTCTGAGCTATTTACTCTGTGAGCTGTGCTGACAGTGAGGTTTGAGAGGAGAAGCTGCAGGATCTCCTTCTCCGAAGCCTTTAGGAACAGGAGGGCATTCTGCCCCGCAATGTTTCAGTGTGGTGCTTCCTGGAGGATGAAGTGGACCCTCAGGCTAGCGGAGCAGACGCCCTGCTTTGCTGGGCCACACCCACAGCGCTTGGTGACTTTCCACGTGCTGTGCCCTGGAAGGGTCTGGCTCTGTCTCCAGCATCCCAAGCCTACAGGTTAGGGAGATAGATCTCTGCTTCTCTCCAGTCACTGAAGGGGCCGATCCACACCAATCAGCAATATCACCTTAGAACCAGTTCTTGTTTTCTTTTTCTACCACTTTTTTTTAATGGATGATGCATTCCCTAAATTTATCCATTGCTGGGCAAAGTGACTGTAGTGTTTATTTCTCAACACTCATTTTTTGAAAGGGCTTCTCCGTGTCCAAGCATTTTGGGGGCTGTTCGTGGATTTGCCTTAGGCACACTGGTTATGACTTACAGCTTCTCAAGGTCTCTTCTCAGTCCCAGATCCCTGGACAAGAAAAACCCAGAGACTAGAGCACAAGGCAACTGAACTACCATTGCCCCTCTGGAGTGGCCCCTAATCCCTGTTGCTAGAAACTTAGTTTCATCTTTCCTTAGAATGGTTTCTATATAACACAAGGAAGTTGTACAAATAAAGGACTTATTTGGGCAACAGAAAATGATAGAGCAGGTCATCAGGCATCATAAGAATAGCAACAGCAGCACTGATTGTCACTGCGGTTCTTAAACCCTTTTCAGGTTATATCTGCCTTTGAGGCTCAAAGTCATGAATACACTCCATTGGGAAAAAAGTGCACATCTAATTTTACAGACAATTTCAGGGGGTTCAAGGACCCCTTACCCTACCCTACCCTACCCTAGTGGTCCACCTTTTACAAATTATTCTAACACACCTTTTAGTTTTGACCCTCACACATGCCCCTGCAGGGCTGATATAATTAGCCTCATTTTCAGAAGGACCTGAGGCTCCAAGCAGTGACGTGTTTAATATCACTTAGTGCAGCGGTCCCCAACCTTTTTGGCACCAGGGACCAAAGTTTCTGGAAGACAATTTTTCCACAGAGCGGGTGGTGGAGGAGGATGGTCCAGGAGGTGATGCGAGCCATGGGGAGCGGCTGTAAATGCAGGTGAAGCTCCGCTCACTTGCCCGCCGCTCACCTCCTGCTGTGCGGCCCGGTTCCTAACAGGCCACGGACGGGTACCGATCCTCGGTCCTGGGATTGGGGACCCCTGACTTAGTGAGTATATTAGGGAGGCTTTACAAATGTAAGTCACCTTCTTTCCACTTGCCATACTGGCCTATATTATCTGCAGTGGGCATCTCCATGGTGATTAGGAAGATCCAGCTGGCTTAGTCCCTAGTCCTGTGTTCAGAATTTTTAAGGCACGGTGTGGTGTGTAATTCTGAGTGCAAGTGACCCTGGATCGAACTGATGGAGGTACGCCAAGCTCTGAAGGGAGGGCTGCCTTACCCGAGATGAATGGTCCGGATGTGCTTCTGCATACCCACTGCAGTGCTCAGAACCTTCCCACAGTTCTTCCAGAGGCATTTGAACATCACCTTCATGGAGTTCTATACATGGGAGAGAAAGTTACATTAAAATGAAAACTAACCCAACAATTGTAATTTTTTCCTTCATTAGAAAAGCAGCAGCGTCCCATTCTCTTGACTATAACTCAGCACACCATTCTAGGAAATCCCCCCGGCTGGTGAGGATCTTGGTGACTTCAGAGATTTTCTTGCATCCTTCATGAATACTGAGCCCTGCTGGAACATTTAGTTCACTTTCATTGAGGTGGTCACAGTGTCATTTAGGCATTAATGACAGTGTCTAACATTCACTGAGCACTTACCATGTGCCAGGTGCTAGTCTAAGAATTTATCCCATTTAATCCTAAAAGATGGATGCTATTATTATCACCATTTTACAGATTCATGGAAAGCTTTCAGGAAAACTTGCCCTGGCTATGAGCCAGCTTCCAGCAAAGCTGGGATATGAAGTTTGGGAGTCTGATTCCAGGAACCACTCTCTCCACCAGGATACGGTTCCATCTTCTCTTACAAGGATCTCAGAAGTTTTCCGAAACAGTCCAGCACAGGGATTGAGAGCACCGATTCTGGACTGCCTTTCTCAAGTCCTGGTTTCCTTATTTATCAAGTAGGAACAATAGTACCTGTCTCATAAGGTTATTATGAGGATTAAATGAGGTCATGAAAGTGAATCATTTAGCGCAATACTGACGGGAGTAATTATTCAACCAATGGCAGCTATTATGGTCTTATTAGATTATACTTCCCGGAGTGAATTTGACAGGGAGTGAGTTTTCTCCAGGGAGGGTGCTTGTCATTGGACTGCTGTCTCTTTGCTAATTGTTTCCATGGGCACGGTGACAATCACTTCCATGTACTCACCGAGCCCCATCCCGTTTTCACCTGGGAACAGACTAGACTTCACTTCCCAGCCTCCCTTGCAGTTAGGTGGGGTCAGGGCCAGGGAAACATGGGCAGAAGTGACACACATTCCTTCTAAGCCTTGTCCCTAAACTACTTCTCAATGTCACCCAAGCCCGCTCTGCTGACTAGAGGTAGGGGATACCCAAGGACTTAGGGGACAGTAGAACCACTAGGTCAGAGATTTTTAAATTTTCAATATTTTTAAAATTGAAGTATAGTTGATTTACAATGTTGTGTTTATTTCTGCTGTATAACAAAGTGATTCAGTTATACATGTATACACACACACACACACACACACACACATTCTTTTTTTAAATATTCTTTTCCATCATGGTTTATCATAGGATATTGAATATAGTTCCCTGTGCTATATAGTCAGACCTTGTTGTTTAGATCAGGGATTTTTAATCTTTTGTTTGCCATGAACCCTTCTGGCAGTCTGTTAAATTCCATGGCCCCCTTCTTGAATAATGTTTTTTAATGTTTAAAATAAAATACATAGGATTACGAAAAACTGCAAGAGTACTGAAACAGCTATCAAAATATTTTAAAATTTTGTGAAATGGTAATATATGTACTCTTTAACCCATTAAATAACAAGATCTTTAAGTGAGTCTAGTAACTACCATAATTTCAAAGTAGTGTTAAGCATAAATGATATTTCATGATATCTGCTAAAATTGAAAGGTGATATGAAAATATCCATGATTTCTATTGGTACTAAAGTCACAGGTGGCATTAACTTTATTGTGGTTTGATGTCTTCGATCATAATTGCAGGAAATGCTATATTATAGTTAAAAGATTCATGACAATAAAGATATACTTCTTCTCCCATCCAAGTTCACAGACTCCCTGAATTCTGTCCACCCCCTTTCCGGGACCTGTGGACTCCAGGTTAAGAACCTCTGTACCAGGAGGAAGGAGCCTGGGTCCCTGGAGGATTGTGTGGGGCAGAGACACCCCTTCACCACCCCCCGCTGACCTGACTGGATTGTGACATGAGAAATCCTTTACGGGGTTAAGCCACTGACGTTTGGGAATGGGTTATTTCAACCGTAAGCCTACCCTGACCAATCAACATAGTAGTCTTGACACCTTCCTTGAACTGACGACGGAACTGATGTAGCTTTGTTTACAAGTCTAGTAGGATTTCTGCCCTCAAGCCCTGTTCTAGAAAGCAATCATTTACACATTTAGAGGATGATTCATAGCTATTATGATGGGATTAATATCCTGATCCAGCCACCCACCCGCACCCAAGTCTTTCTCTAGGTTTCTCAGTTGAAACAAGGTACCTGGCAACTTCCCGGAGTGAGGATACCCTGTGTGTCGGGAATGGTCACTTACAGCGTGGCAAGTGGAGGACAGAGCGTGGTGGCACATGGCTACAGTCTGCTGGGAAAGATTAGTGACAGCAGAAGGAGCCCACACCTCCTGTGGGCTTCATGAGCCCAGTGGCCTAGGGGTCCCAGGGGCTCTGGCCAGGTGGCCGGCATTCCTGACACAGCAACCTAGCCATTCCCACTGTAGCTCCTGGGCATCTCAGACAGCCTACCTGTGCTCCCCGCTGCAATGGGCAGTACTGAGCCCTAGGAGCTGCAGCAGCGAAGAGAGGGAGCAGAAGGTGAGAGAGGGATGTGAGGGGAGCTGAGAAGCAGAGACAGAATTAGGAGACTTTAAAGTACATGATCCTGATGCGTCGGTGTTTATTCTAAGGAGACGGTTCACAAATTTCAGGCTCCCTGATCTCCTTGAGCCACTGATCCAAACGCCTGAGATGTAAGATGAGCCAAAGGGGGAGAGTTTAAATCTTGCCCTGCCCCCCACCCCAACCCCAAGGTTCACAAAAAAGAATTCTGCTTGGTGTTTTTTATTCAAAGCATATGACAACTTAACAGTATAAATGAACAAATCCTCACCCTAGGAATGCTTTCTGTCCGTTTTTCAAACAATGAAGCTATACTATTAAAAATTATCTTCCACTTAAGGGAATTAATGACTTGAACCAAAATTACAGGTATCTGAGAGTCCAAATATCCATTTGGAAATGAAGTCATGATAGATGAAAACACTTTCTGATTCATTCCAAGCCTCTCTGCTGTTGGTAGTCCTTTATTCATTAAACCAGGTAGCTATTTAGCAAGGAATATTCCAGTGGCTGGTGACAGAAAGAAATCTAAGAAGCTGTGCTCCAGGAACTTAGATCCTAGTGGGAGAGACAGAGAAATGATAATAAATGATGATGGTTTCAGGTATGGTAAGGTCACTGGAAATGGGGGTGGGCTGTGTTAGGTCAGACAAAGCCTCTAGAAAGTGACTTCTGAGCTGGGACCTGCGGGTTGGAGAAGAAGCGAGTCATGCTATGAGCTAGAGTTTTCCAGGCAGAGGGAAGAGTTCATGCAAAGGTGTGAAGATGGGGCAGAGCTTGACATATTGTAGGGCCAGAAAGGACAGTGAATTTAGAGGGAAAGGAGAGAGGCTGTGATCTGTTGGAAATAATGTGGAGAGGCAAGGAGGGCCAGATCATGCAGGGTCTTGCAGGAGAAGGTAAGGAATTTGGATTTTATTCTAAAATAAAGAAGCTACTGAAGGGGTTTAAGGAGGGGAACGACATTATATGATTTAGGCTTTAAGAAAACATCACTCTCTTCTGGGGAGAGAACAATAAGGTCACCAGTGTGATGCCCCCACAGGTCAGAGAAGAGGGCGGCTGGAAGAAGGCTTGGGCAGTGAGAATGGAGAAAAGTAGACACATTCAAGATCCATTTTGGTGCTCTGTAATGGCCTATATGGGAAAAGAATCTAAAAAAGAGTGGATATATGTACACGTATAACTGATTCACCTTGCTGTACACCTGAAAGTAACACAACATTGTAAATCAACTCTACTCCAATAAAAACGTTTTTAAAGAAAAAGATCAATTTTTGAGGCAGATCGAACAGTACTTGCTGTTGGGCTGAGTATGAGGAATGTTAAAAGGGGTGGTGTTAAAGATGACTTCTATAGCTTTGTGAGTTGTGGTTCTGTTTGGGATATGCTAATTTTGAGATACCTGTTATTGGTCAAGAGGAGGTGGCAAGTAGGACCATGGATCCGTGAGCCTGGAACTGAGGGGAAGTCAGGGCTAGAGATCTATATTTGGAGTCAGGAGCTGAAGGATTTCTTAAAACAGATCTGGATGAGATCATCTAGGGAAAAAAATGCAGCTAGAGATGATTAGAAGGCCCAGGATACTGCAGCATCCAATATTTCATGTAGGAGATGAAAGGGCAGCCGGAGAGAGAGAGGGTGGGGAAAGCAGTAGTAATCCAGACAGTGTGGTATTACCAGCACAAATAGAAGAAAGTGGTTTAAGAAGGGATATGTGACTTATCCAGTATCACTTGATGATTCCTACCAATTAGTCAGTTAGATAAAGTCTTTTGAAATTAATATAACAGTATTACACAACATATAGAACCAAATTCATTCTACATCTTAGGAATTTTGTAAAGGGTCAGACTGCTGATCGTTTTAGGAAATGACAATCACAGTGGTATTTTTGTGCCATAACAAGTATTATGTGTAACATTCTGTTCCTAGTCTTTGCAATAAGACGTCAAGCATTTGCTTCTTGAATTGATTACTAAAGCTTGGTACTGATTATAGAAAAATAAATGTCATTGGTATAACTCCTTTCCTTAGTTAGGAGGAAATAGCTGGTATAGAGGTATCGAATCCCCAAAATACAATGAAGCTGGGCCAATATCCTCTCTAAATCCCTTGGAATTTGGAGACCTACCAATTGCAAGTGTTTGTGTGTCATCTCCTCAATTACGCCCATACTATTTTGGGCCCCTGCTAAAGGCTCCAAAGAAATCTGTTGCCCAAAGAAAATTAGGTAATGGAAGTGAAGAAAAATGATCAACTTTGCTTCCTCCCTGCTTTTCTCTTTTGCCCGTGGGGTACCACACCATCCCTTCTGATTCCTTCTAGCCCTATCTACACCTTTATAAAGAGCCTCTTCATTAAACTCTTCTCAATTACCCCACTTGAGAACACCACCAGCTTTCCCCAGGACCTTGATTGAAATGGGGAAAAAGTAGGTTATAAAAGAATATAAACAACATTATATATTTGGGAGGGTATGTAATACAAATGATTACGTGGTAGAAATTGCATGGTAGAAATATTGGGGAAGGGTATCTTATTTTTACATTAATTTGCAAACATAAAAATTACCCTATTTTAAATTTAAAATGAAAGTCACCCTGTAACACTTGCTTGATTAATTTTTGGAGAATCAAAGTATACTAGCACGAGCACCTCGACTTTAATGAAATCAAGTGACTTCTTTCTACCTAGGTGAAGAATGTTCTCGGTGGAACCAGAGTCCCCTTAAACGGTGCTTAAGTACTTTTCAAAGTCCCCTGACTACATCCAATGGAGACAAATCCTTTGTCTACAGACTACTCACTGTTATGCTAAAGGAAAGTCAGCCATGGGAGGAGGAGAACAGGGAGAAAATAGCTAAATAAACACCTAGATTGCCACATGGATCCAAGCTTGCCCAAAGAGGCCAAACCAAGCAAAGCTGCCGGTGGAGCTGCAGCCTCCAAGTCTGAACGTGCCCCTCTGTGCTTCAGTCCTGGCTTCTCCTCTCAGCTCGAACAGACGTTCACAAAGCTGGGATGTCCGAGGGAGAGAGAGGTCCCTGTCGGTTGGGAAGCACAGCGTGCTAGGGTCCTCCACACATCTGCCTGATTAAGCTGAAGTTCCTGGCAGTTTACAAGCAGACTCACGGAATCTCACACAATGTGATATTCACAGCATCACCCAGGAAAGCTCTTTAGAACCGCCCAACTCTGGCCTCGTGGGCTACGATGGTTGGAAAGAACTTCCTGGGGACTCATCACTTTTGCAGCAGCTTCCAGAATGTCTCTCATACCGACTGCTTTGGGGCTCTAGGTTTCCTTCTTTGGCCAAGAAAGATCTTTGACCAAGGCTTCCTTCTTCATCTTCTCTCTGCTTCCCTTTCCATGGCAAACATCCATGCTGGTTTTGAATTATTTCGTACTCAGGGTACGTGGAGTAGTTTCTATTTTCCTGATAGAACCCAGACTGGTACACAGGACTGACAAGATGACTGCTGAAGGTCACCTTCAGTTCCAAGAGTGCAAACACAGCTGGATTTTGGAGTGTTATATGACACGTCCAGGGATAAGTTCAATTATAGCTATATTCCAGGAGGTACATAAGCATGGCTTTGAGCATCACATGACCAGTTTACCAGACAGCTGCCTGGAGTTAACGTCAAGTTGCCTTTTCTAAGGCAACTGAGAAGATCCTGATGTATGTTTTTTTTTTTTTTTTTTCTGTACGCAGGCCTCTCACTGTTGTGGCCTCTCCCGTTGCGGAGCACAGGCTCCGGATGTGCAGGCTCAGCGGCCATGGCTCACGGGCCCAGCCGCTCCGCGGCACGTGGGATCTTCCTGGGCCGGGGCATGAACCCGTGTCCCCTGCATCGGCAGGCGGACTCTCAACCACTGAGCCACCAGGGAAGCCCCTACTGTATGTTTTATTTGGCGATTGGTGTGTGTGTGTGTGTGTGTGTGTGTGTGTGTGTGTGTGTGTGTGTGTGTGTGTTGGGATGGGTGAGGGGTGGACACTCATGCATCCAGGCTTCCCAGAGGGAAGAGGGGCCAATTATTCTGCACAGGTGAGCGTGTCACACATGCTTCCTCAGCCTGCCTTATGGGAAGCCACGCCCCTGGCAGAGGCTGCAACGGCTCTTTCAGAACCAACACGTCTACTCAGACCTTCAGCAGGTTCCAAAGGCTGATAAACGCTGTCCTAAAAAAATTAGTAACTGTTAGAAGTTGTAGGCATTCCAATTCTTTTCTTTACTGGGAGAGCAGCATTATACATGTCACCTCACCACCCTGGGACCTTCCTTCTTTATTCGTAAAACAAGAGGACTGAACAAGATTAGTGATTTTGGATCTGTGAGGTGTGTGGGTAAATTCCAATGTATACCAAGCAGGGATTAAACATCTCTCACTTGTATGTGCCATTTATAGATTCTGTGGTAATAAAATTTAAAAATAACAAAAAGATTTTTGTAAATGGAATAACAGAATGTATCCCCTTGTATCTGGCTTCTAAACCTCAGCATAATTTTTTTTGAGATTCACCCATTGTTCCTTATTTCAGTCATTAGTTGCCTTTTATTGTGGTGTAGTATTCCATTTTATAACGTATCACAGGTTTCCAGTTTGGGGTGGCGATGAATAAAACTGCTATGAAATTTGTCTACAAGTGTTTCTGTGGACATCCTTTCTTATCTCTTAGGTAAATATCTAAGAGTGGAATTGCTGGGTCATATGGTGAATATATATTTACCTTTTCTTAAATTAAAAAATTTTTTCTTTATTTGTTTTTATATTTACCTTTATAAGAAAGTGCGAAACTGCTTTACAAAGTGGTTGTGCCATTTTACATTCTCAAGAGCAATGAATGAGAGTTCCTGTTGCCAACATTTGGCATTCTGTACACCAAAAAGTGCACACTTATGACCCCATTTTCAACAGGCAAAATTAATCTCTAGTGACAGAAGTCAGGGCAGTGTCTGCCTGTCTGGGGTAGGGGGTGGCATCTGACTGCAGAGTACACAAGGATTGCTGGCCTGGATCACAGTGGTAGTTACTCAGGTGGAGACATTAGTCAAAACTCACTGAACTATATACATTTAAAGCGAGTTCATTTTATCATGTGGAAATGATACCTAAATATAGAGTAGATTTAAAACGATTTCTAAAACCACAACAAAAGTATTCCTGAATTAATAGAAATCCCTAGTCATTATATATTTTCTCGATCAGTGATTTCTAAAAGTGCATCTCGCCTTTGGGGACACCTGTACATTTCCAGACATGATCAAGCGGTCCTGTAACTTGGAAAGGTTGAGCCTGGGCTCGATGATTTCTGAAGTCCTTCGAGCTCCTGGACCACACACTGCCCGGCAGACTATTCTAAGATGCTGTCATTAAATTGCCTAGATCTCTCTTCTTTACCCTGATCCTCCCTGAGGTCAATCAGCTCCCCGGCTCTGGCTGGCAATGCTGTGTCATCACCGTGAAACCCCGTACGTACAGTGTGACCCTGAGCTGCTTTTCTTAGCACCACCCTCCCCAGCAGTTCTAACAGATGGGTCTATTTCTGGAGCAGCAGTTCTTCTTACAGAAGGCACCTCTCTGCTCAAAATTAGTGGGTTAGGAATTAAGTCCATGTAGAGACTGGCAACAGGTGTATCCGTGAGGGCCTTGAGGGTCTGTTTTCTTTCCGGAGCAGTCATTCACAATTTAAAGTGATTCACTGCTCTCTGATTCTGAAAGACGGAACACGTAGAATGGAGCAAATGATTAATTCTACTGTTTACTGTTTACTACTGTACAACTATGACCGAAGCAGCTTATGTGAACTTAGCTGTTTTTTCTCTGACTTGCGATCCTCTCTAGTCCACAGGTAAAGTGGTTCATGGTCAAGACACCTGTGAAATAAAGGAAAATGACGAAGGCTGGAATTTTGTGATTGCTTTTGATTTGCGCTGATGTTCTGAAATGCAGGGTCCTGAGTCAGATTTGCTCATAGGGCCCTGATTTCTGCCACTGTCATTGCTTCCTTCACCCCTCACCTGACGTAGTCTGGCCTCTTCCATTAACCCTAAATAAGCCCAAGGTGGCTGAGATAGCCGAAGGGCTGCAGCGGCCCTGACCTGGTCAGAATGGGTCAGGATGGAGGACGGAGGCAGGCAGCCTTCTCTCTCCACACCCACGGTTCTCAAATTCCATTCGGTCTGTTGTCAAATGGGTAAAAAGGAAAGCGAAATATTAGCAGCCAGCATTTACTGCTCACACAGTCCTCACAACAACATGATCAATATGGTGCTATCATTCTCCATATTGTACAGATGAGGAAACTGAGGCTTAGAGAGGTCAAGTGATTTGCTAAGGTCACACGAGTACGGCAGCTGGGGTGCTAATTCCAGAGCCCGAACTGTTTTATCCTGTTTAGCAATGGACAAATCCAAAATCTGACTGAACTAGGAATCTGACATGGAAAGAAGCACGTTAGTAATTAGCTATCAGCCCCTCTTGATTTTTCCAGAGGTCGTCAGGAATTGATGGTTAACTCTTGGCCTTCCAGAGAATTGTTTCCTCCCAGACGCCCGGAGCGGCTGTATTTAGGGCCATTGCACCACCTTGTGGTCATGATGGGAACTGCACCTTCCCCGTGGTCCCAGAATCCTGGCTCATACTACCAGGCTTTCCTCCGAGCAGCCTCGAAGTACTGTCAGTATGAAATTCCAGAGGAAAAATTCTTCTAGAACGGGGCTTGACGCAGTTGACTGGCTGATCTCCAAAGCCGGGAGAAAGAAGCCTTTCATTTCCCCTCCTCGCACCCCACGCACCTTGGCTGAAGGGCCTGTTAAGAGCGATGGGCGCTTCCTGCGGGAAGTCGCGCCCCCATCAGACAGCCTGGAGTGCCTCTCTCTGTCTTCAATTTCTTTGCGAACCCTTTGCACCCCGCTCCCGCCCTGCCATGTAATGTTGGCTGTAGCTGGGTCTGTTTTCTTTCCATGTTGTTTTCTTCTGGGCGGCAGAGGGAAATGTGGATTCCTTCAATTAACTTGCCTCAAGAGTTTCATCTTTGCTCTTTCAGCGAAACTGATCTTATTTCTAACACATTTAAGCTACAGGATTTGGGGCAAATCACATAACCTCAGTGAGACTCTTCTGCACAATAGGGATATGACTAGGCCAAGGATTTTTGTGATGATTAAATGACATGCTGCGGTTAAAAGCATTTTGTAAACTGTAACAAAATATGCAAATGTAGTTATTGTCAGCAATTGTTGCTTGCGTACTACTGAGAGTAGGCGATAACGCCTTGTCTAGGCAATGGATCTCTCTTCCTCTTTACACAAGTGGAACAGGGATCACGTAAGAGGTGACAGTGAGGAAAAGCGACAAGGAGTTTCTATAATGTGGAGGAAGTTGAGGGTCATTGCTTCATAATCAGTATAGGGTATGCCTCCTCCCCCTTTGTTCTGGGATCCTAAAATGTCCATTACAAAGTTGCTACATTCCTTCCAGTGCATGGGGTTTTAGGGCTTGTAAGCCCTTTCTACTTATGGTTGGTCACACTTAATCTTCGTGATTGTCTTGAGAGAGGTTTGATAATGCCTGTTTGCCTGTTTGCCAGATTAAGAAGCTGATGATGAGAGGGATGAAGTGTTTTCCTTAAGTTCTCAGGGTAGCAAAGTTGAGTTGAGAATGTGGATCTTTGGATTTCCGACCAGGGCTCCTTCATTTACCACTTATATGTTCCCTCTTTTTTTTTTTTTTTTTTTTTTTTTTTTTTTTGCTGTACGTGGGCCTCTCACTGTTGTGGCCTCTCCCATTGCGGAGCACAGGCTCCGGACGCACAGGCTCAGCGGCCATGGCTCACGGGCCCAGCCGCTCCGCGGCATGTGGGATCTTCCCAGATCGGGGCACGAACCCGTGTCCCCTGCATCGGCAGGCGGACTCTCAACCACTGCGCCACCAGGGAAGCCCTATGTTCCCTCTTTATAATAAGCAACAGGGGCTTCCAAACTTTTTTGACCAGGAGCCACAGTAAGAGATACATTTTGTACAGTAGACATGTAAGTGTACAACTGAACCAAAGCATCAAGAAACAGTACTTATCCTGATTATGTACATTGTACCCTATTCTGTCCTATTCATTAAAGATGTGCTGTTCACGGCTCATTAAACCAATTCACAACCCACTATTGGATTGAGACCTGCAGTTTGGAAAATACTGATCTAGAAGGTTCTCAAACAATCCCCACAGGATACGTGACCATCACAACTGCCCATGGTCTCAAATGGATATTATGAATCTGAGGGAATGAAGAGGAAAATAAAATGAATTCAGAAAGTTTCACCAACTAGAACATACTGCCTAATGGATTAGACAATTAACTCTCAGAAATCTTGTGAAATATGATTTTTAAAACTCTAAAATAGCTGCATTACAGTTACTGTGTTTCTACCACATCGTGAGCACAGCATTTATCACTCATAATTATTACTGCCTCTTTACACATTAGTGTCCACCCACCCAACTTTCAACCTTGAAGGAAGGGGCTACGCCTTAATCTCAGGGCATTGAGCACTGTGCTTGCTGGGTGCTCAATAAGTATTGGTTCACTTAATATATTTAAAAAAATGAATTGCAACCATCCTACTTTCCTGTTACTCTCACTATTCAAAGTACCATTAAGTTCAAAAGGCAACGACTAAAGCGGCAGGGGGGCGGGTGTGATGAATTGGGCGATTGGGATTGACATGTATACACTGCTGTGTGTAAAACTGATGACTAATAAGAACCTGCTGTATAAAAAAAAAGAAGGCAACGACTTGGTCTATGTAAAATCCTCTCGTTAAAAATTAGGGACTATTAGCTTCATCCTGTTGATATTACAGTGGGGGGAGGCGGGGGCGGAAATCCAGAGGGAGAAGTCGTAAAGAAAGAAGGAGGAACTTGGTTTTCACTCGTTCATGTATTCCTACTATCCCGACTCCTGCAGAGTGGGTCTGTGCCCTTCAAATAAATGCCACTAGGTAATGATTTTTTTTTTTTTTCTTTTCTCTTGGTGACTTGACTATCCCCTAATTGAGTTGAAGCCTACAGACCTTAAATACGAGTCTGACTAATGCAACCTAATTGCGATGCAAGAGTATGAATTTTGGCTCGTGGCTGGAGTGGAAAGGAAAGGCTGTGATGGGCCTTCAGCAGCACACCTTCCAAGCATTGGGGGTTCCCTGTGCTGTGAGTCCTTGCCACAAGGCTGGGCCACGCTTGATGAGAGCCAAGGCCACACACTCTGAAGGCCCCAGAGAGAAAGTCTGTGCAGCCTGAAGCAACAGAACAAGACTCCAGGTCCATGCAGCCGTCTCGCCTATGGGTTCCCACTGAAAAGTGCCAGCCTCCCTCTCCGTCTAGTCAAGCGAAGACGCAGTGTCTGCGGGGACCCACGGGATGCCGGAACAACTCCAGGCCGCCTGCCCAATGGACTGGAGTGTAAAACAGCAACTCTTCATGCCACTGCCTCCGGGAAGGATAGCAGACTACATTAATGCCCTGTTCTCTGGGCAGAGAGAGTACGTACACCACCGCCCCTGCTACACATGCTGCGTGATGCTAAGAGAGACGCAGGGAGGGACGGTGTTGGATCAGTGCCATCTCTTTGTTTTTCTCTTTGAAATGAACTGGGGGAAAAAAAGGTTGCACTGCAGTCCTCGGGGTTTTCTTTGGATCTTTATTGGTGAACAGTCATTAATACTGAAGCTGCCAATTGCAAATTAAAAGACTAATATATAATAACAGCTTCATATTTACATGGAGATTTAAAAAATAATGTTAAAATGTTTCCTAGATAGAGCAGTAGAATTTCTTTATTCAATGAAACAGAAATGTTTTTTAAAATCGTGAGTGACCATAATGATTTAAATGTATGTGAAGAGAATGAAAAGAATATGAGTTTTCGCTTCAGGCAGACCTGGTTTGAATGGCGGCTCTGGCCCTTCCTAACCTGCAGAACAGGAGAGACTTAAACGTATAATCTCCCTGGTCCTCAATCTCCTCCTCTCAAGACAGGAAAATAATACTTACCGTACAGGACTGCTGTGAGGATTAAATAAAAGTGTAATCAATTAATTTATTAAATCAATTAATTATACCTCCTTTTTCACTTCTAATTTAATAAATGTATAATTTGGGGTATATTACTTATATACTACATACGTTTATATGTTAGCTTTCATGTATATTTCACACCTGGTTTTATAAAAATAAGATGCAAAATATTCTTTCCAACAATGCTTCAGGGCTCAGTGAAGCGGAAAAGAGAAAAACATATTAATTTTATTTTACAGATGAAGAAGTTAAGTGCCAGAAGAGAGTGAGTTAATTACCAAACCAAGCCTGAAGTCCAGTTTTCTGACTTCCAAATACTGGTAAGTCCCAGGTTATCTGATGTTAACTCCTAACCAGTGCAGCAACTTACAACCAGGGGAGAGCGTGGGGATGGGATGGGGGGAATGCGTCCTTGGAAGAAACATATTAATATTTTGGTCGTTTCTATTTGTCTTTAGCCACGACCCTTAATTTATTTTGAAACTTCAAGAACATTAGAGGGGAAGAGAGGAAGGGGCGTGGGTTGGAGAAGTACCAAAAATCACCACCCCAGGATCAAACCCGCCCTTAGAGGGCGGAGGGAAAGCACCGTCCCGCAACTGAAACCCGAAACCAACCTTTCGTTTCCTGGGAATGGGCTCGTCAAAGAGAAGGTTGCTGGCCTCCGCCTCGTCGATGCCATCGTCCGGGGGCGCGGGGCTGCGGAAGGGCTTGAAGCTGTCGGCGGACAGCGGCGGCGACGGCGTGGACGGGTTGGACTGGTCGCTGGGGGCGCTCCAGCTCCAGTAGCCGCTGCTGCTCGTGCTGGAAGGCACGCCGCCTCCCTCCTTCCACGATCCGCTCAGGCCCTCTGTCCGTTCACACAAGCACAGCGTCAGTACCCAGTCCCGGACCCCGGGGAGCCCAGGCATGGGTAAGAGGGGAAACGGGGGCCCGGATTCCATGACGGTGAAGGCACCTGCAGCCCACTTGGCAATTTGCAACAGCTGCGCATGTATGTTTTACTCTATTTATACTTCCCCCCCCCCAAAAAAAGCCCCATTATAGTTTATAAACATTTATTTTAGCCACACGACAACAGGTTTCTCTAAGAGTTTTCTGATGGGTGTTGCTTTGTGCAACACTAGTTCTTTCGGATGAGAGTGGAGATTACATAAAAACGAGGGGAAAAAAAGATGTTCTGGTTCCGTAAGTTTGGGAAGACCGGCGTTTATGGACTGTATCCCTAAGGGAGAAGTCATTTGCCGTATTTCCCCACACGCCACACCTCCACATTTTAACACTTTAAAAGGAATTTCTTACAGGACTGTGATTCTCGGAATACATTTTTAGAAAGAGTTAGTCTAAGATTTAAGAACCTAAGAGAACAAATTTCTGATTAGTTACCTAAAGCCATTTACCATCCTGCTTTTTATAAGAAATAATCGTGCCTTACATTTGGTGTGTGTTTTACATCTTACAGAGCTTATTCACACAATCTCCTGCATGCTCACAATATCTTTCAGGATAAGGATTATCATGCCCCTTTTACAGACAAGGACCCTGAGTCACCAGGAATTGAAGTGATCTGCCATTTCACCATGATTAATATATAACTTGGACGGGCCAGGGCCCCAAACCCTGGTATACCAGTTGGCCTTCTTTCTCCTTCAGGGCATGCAGGCCCCATGTTGTGACTATCCTCCCTTCTCTCTGGCAAAGCTGGTATCGTAAAAGAAGTTATTGGTAATAATTACTGATAAGATTGGTGTTGAATTTTACCTTTCCACTTGTGGGGGAAAACATGATGAAATGCTTGCTAATATAGAGAGATCTTTGCTCAGTTTGAATGTCTTCAGGGGGCTATTTTAATCACAGAAGATGTGCTTTACTTTTCAAAATGCCCAATCTTAATTAGCATTTGTATAAATTTGACTTTCTTTTTGGATAATTTCTTCTCCATATTAATGCACATTTTGAATATATTAAAACTATATTTTAACTCCAAGGAGGAAAAAAAATCCCAAAATGACTCATTAAAAAAATGCTGTTAACATCTGTGTAATTAGTAATGAAGAGAAGACAAATAGCAGACTAGCATTCATGGAAAAATTTCTCAACTACCTTCACCTAATTATAGGCTTCCAGAATATTCCACAACTTATGCCAAGCAAAAATTTCAGTTAGATGAATGAAGTTTTAAGTTGAATAGCAGAAGTAAGTTGACCATCTCCTTAAAGCCAGGCTCTAACAGAATTACATGGTCATTTATGCAGGCTCACACCTTGACAGCAGCAACAAAACCAAATCAGCATCTCAGTCCCTGTAGTCTACACAGAGACTGATATACTCCCTGGACCCAAGTTGCCGCTGATAAATAAGAAAGCTCCATTCAATACAACATGAATTCAAGAGGAGCCCAGTGTAAGGCCTTAGGTAATACTACCTGGTGTGACAAACTCACGTGGCAGGCCCAGGAGGCTTCTAAATATATCACAGCATGCACTTGTAAATAAAACAAGTTCATAGTGCAAGATCTGTAATCGTGTTAAGTATGAGGAACTGAAATTATTTTGAGAACCAACAATTGTTACAGTGTGGTTACAGTGCTTCATGCCAATGCCAAAAGTTAATTTGTTTGTTTACCCGTGAATGACATTTCCTTTAGAAACACTATTTAGGGACCTCCCTGGTGGTCCAGTGTTTAAGAATCCGCCTTCCAATGCAAGGGACTTGGATTCGATCCCTGGTTGGGGAACTAAGATCCCACGTGCCATGGGGCAACTAGCCCGCACGCTGCAACTACTGAGCCCACGTGCTCTGAAGCCCGCGCACCACAGCTAGAGAGCCCACGTGCCACAACTACTGCGCCTGTGCGCTGCAACGAAATATCCCGCGTGCCGAACTGAAGATCCCAAGTGCCACAACTAAGACCCGACGCAGCCAAATAAATATTTAAAAAACAAACACTATTTAATCAGAAGGACAATGGAATCTAGAAATATATTTTTCGGAAAATTCTTCAGAAAAAAGTCAGAACCAATTCATAATATTTTTCAGGGAGCAGTGTCTCCTTATCTTAAACATGTGTGTGCTAAAAATGCAGACAGGCATTTTGCTGAATCTCACCTTCTTTGCCGACCCACATCCTAACAAAATGATCCTTTTCCAGCACAGTAAAGGATCACAACAGTTTCCAAAAATTCACTGATATACAATCATTCTGGAGATAATTTTTATTTCTAAAAAAAAAAAGCCTTCATTATCATAAATTGCTTCCCCTTTTTAAGAATTTCCTCCCCTTTGCAGAATAAATGAGAGATATCAGAAATCTGGGATTACTAATTGGATAGTTATTTTCTAAGTCATAATGAACACTTTCTTTATAACTATGCTAGGAAAAGTTTGTATTGAAGAAGCAAAAGGTTTATTTTGATTCTAACATTTCAATACAAAGAAATATTAAAAATGTTCTCAAATTAAAAATATTCAATGGTAAAAAGAACGATTACATCAAAATTACTGTTTTCCCCTGAGGATTCCGTGAAATTCTGTAATTCCTTTTTCCTAGAATAGGTTTTGGGGATGACTTCACTTCTGCTTTTCCTATCATCTTTCTTACCAGCTTTGCCACGCTGAGAGGGACATCGGGAGAAATCATGCTCAGCTCAAGAGCACGGTGTCTACTCTGTGAGGAGGTGACATCACCCCAGCTTGAGGTGAATCATGATGGTGGGCCCTCCTGATTTCTGGTATTCATCTGAATTCCCAGTATCTTGACCATTCTTCCCACTTACAAATGGATTGGGGTAAGTTTTGGTGAGGATTCAGTGGATGTTCCACAAATTTATCTTAACACCTCCTGCTTACAACCAGATTATGGGTGAACCCTAGCTCTAGCTCATCATTGACTAGGCTGGCTTTTGAGAGAAGGTCTTCCCTGACTGTTAAGTTCCATCCAGTGGTCTCAGTACATTACATTCACTGGAGTGCAATATGGCTTCTGCCATGGGCCATCCACTGTGAATGTTCTTGCCAAAGCCACCAAATTCTTTGTGAGGCAGAACTGAGTCCTTCGCATGCTTGACCTTCTGAGGCATCAGAGGTCGCTCCCTGAAACAAGCTTTTCCCTTGACTTTCAGGAAGTCACACTCTCCTAATCTCTGCTTCTCCAGTTACCCCTCCCTCCGCCTCTCCCTGGGTTCTTTTCCTTCTATGATGAGAAAGCTCACCACTTCCCTCTTTGCCCTCCACTTCTCTACAACCCTCTCAGGGTCATTTCATCTGTGCTCATGGCTTCAAAATGTTGCCTTCCAATTCCACATCAGCCCAGACCTCTCTCCCAGGCTGCGCCCAGATCCCCATCAGATGCTGCCTCTTGAATGAATGATCCTCAGGTACTCCGCACTAAACGTGTTTCAAGCTGGATCTTCTTCAGCAACCCCACTTCTTGCTCCAAACATTCACTAATAGGTGTCTTCTTCTGCCTTTGTTCCCCATCTCAGGGAATGGGCTTCCTTGCGGAAGCACAGCAACTTCACAGAAGTCGCCCTTATCACTCCCCCGCCTTCATCCTCTCTGTCCATCACCAACTCCTGTTGATTCTGCCTTTTTCACATTTCTCAGTTATGCCCTATATGTATCCACACTGTGTCCACCAAGATTCAGGACACCCGCATGTGTTTTTCTTGTTTATTTTTTGTTTTGCCCTGTAAATCCAGTTATAACTTTCTAGTGCCTAAATCATTTAATAGCTCTCCTATAGCCTCAGATTAATGTCCAAACTCATAACCAGGCATACATGGCCCCCTGATTTCCTGCCAGGCTCTCCAACTTCATCTCCTACTGCCCTCCTGATTTATCATATTGAATTATGCAAGTCAATATTATATCATGACAAAGGAGATCTGGAATCAGGAAGATAGAATAGAATTTCAGCTCTGCTCTTTAAAAGTTAATTAATCCCCAAGTGCCTCAGTTCACTCATCTGTAAAACAGTGATAACATCTCATAGAATTGTTGTGAGAATTACATGAGATAAAGCAAACTTAGTACTTGGCACATAGTAAGTGCTCAATAAATGCTAGCCATTAATACAGCTGTGAAAGTCA
>NW_020172369.1:5289213-5359556 GCF_003031525.2 Neophocaena asiaeorientalis asiaeorientalis | reverse complement strand
GGTATGGACACTGTTTCAGTGATGTATTCAAACCATCTATTATGGTACCTAATAAATATATACTGAATGAAAAAACAGATTAAGAAGCCTAGGATAATGCTTTTTCAAAATATTTAATCTTCAGAGCTCTTTGATCCAACTCCCTCTCCAACCAAACAGAAAAAAAAAGCTGGGGAAGTAACTTCATTAGACCAGTCTCCATTTACCTGGGGGAAAAAGGAACACAAGTTCTCAAAGACGTGTTCTGGAAAGGTGATGGGGATCAATAAATGTGTAGTGAAAGGATGGATGCATGAATGAGATGCATCCATCTTTGGGGGTCTTTGGGATGACGGAGAGGAGGCTGATAGCTCTGGGGTCTACTTCTTCCGCATTTCTCCTCACTTCCTGCTGACGGGTGAGCGTTAATTGTTCACTGCGTGTGGCAGGAATGAGACCCCTCAAAGAGAAGCTCTGCTCTCGGGGTCAGAGTGTCCTCCCTGTGCCCCATACCCCAGCCTCACCGTTCTGCCGCACAGGAGGGCTCCGAACCAAAGGGCTGGTGGACAAGCTTGTTAGTACCATCGCTGCTGTCACCTTGTCCATGTCCAGTTCCTCTGAGGATTTCCTGGAAAACAGGGAGGGGCACTGTTAACTGTGTTCATTCTGCACCTACCACGCCAAGGACCACATGCTACCATACACATTTACTCCTTTAGCTTGTCCCAATGAAAACCCAGTGTTTTGTTAGTTTTATTGTACAGGTAAGGAAGCCGAACTCCATAAGTCAAAATCACGTAGTATCAGGGGACTTCCGTGGCGGTCCCGTGGTTAAGACTCTGCGCTTCCACCGCAAGGGGCGTAGGTGCAATCCCTGGTCAGGGAACTAAGATCCCACATGCTGCGCGGCGTGGCAAAAAAAAATTAAATTAAATTAAAAAAATCTGATTTATTAAAAAAATCCTACAGTATTAGGAAGCGATGGTTTCATTCACTGGTCATGCATCTAACAGGTGTTTACTGAGAGTACAGTACTGGGCTAGGCGCTTCTAGGCATAGGTGATGCGTGGTAAACAACACACAAGGCTGGTGGGAAGAGACGCAATGATCAGTAAACAACCAAAAAGGAACAGAATAATTTCTGATAGTGACAAGTGCTATGTAGGGCACAGATATTTTGACATGACGACGGCTGTGGGCAGCTGCACTTATTGGGGTCAGGAAAGGTTCTCCGAGAAGGTGATGTCTGAGGTGAAGTGTGAAGGGAGGAGGGGAAGGGGAAATGGACCCCAAGCAGCAGAGACAGCTGTGTGAAGGCGAGGCAGCAGGAATCAAGACTGGATATCTCAAGAGAGACCCACTGGTGTGAGAAGGAGAGAATGGTGCCAAGCTGGTCTTGTGGGGTCGTGTGGCCATGGAAGGTGTTTCGATTTTATTCCAGATGCAACAGGAAGTCCCTAGAAGGCTTGAATCAGGTCTAGTGACATAAAATGATTAATATTTTTAAGTTCATGACCCAAGCTGCTACACGGAGAGCGGATTTTAGGGAAGGCAGAATAGAAGCAGGGAGGCCAGTTAGGACATGATTGCTAGGAGTCCAGACAAGAGGAAACAGTGGCAGGGACTAGGTTGGGGGCAGTAGCAGGTGGTCTGGCAGGACCGGCTGCTGTACTTGGTGCGCGGGGTGAGAAGAAGGGCAGGCACCCAGGTCTTTGGCTTGAGCATTAACTAGAGCCATTTACCGAGGTGGAGAGAGTGGAGGAAAACGCAGTTAGGGGTGTATAAACTCCAGTGCTCTGCTTCACAACACTCTACTAAAGAAAGGCTAGGTCAGGGGGTAGTTACCGTGTGGTTAAAGTGAAGAACTACTGAGAAGAAGAGGTTACTCTGGATCATTAATCTTGGCCAGTTAACCCCGAATAAAGGTTCATCGGATAATGATCACGGTGAACTGGAGCCAGCTGAAGTTGATTTCAGTAAAGAAGTTAATATCGAGAGGCAAAAATGTATGCGGTACCTTGACATCAGATAAATCGTACCATCTCCTGAGAGATGAACATTTCGAATAAGGGAACAGCTGAAGAAGCGCCAGAGGATTAATGAGGCATATCGACAAAGGAATTGACACTTTGACAAATGTGGCTTTCATTCACAGGTGTGCTGTACAATTTGTAAAAGCAATGAACCCTTAGAGAAACTTTATGGCATTGCTTCACAACAACAATGGGAAAAGAGATTCCTGAATTGGAGAAAAATCAAATGGTTCCCAGTTTAGGTGGGTTGGATTAATTTCAACATGAAGTTACAAGAATTATTACAGTTTGGCTCTCTGATGTTCACCAAGGTGCCGAATTACTAAGCAAAGCATACTCTTTCAATCTGAGGTACCAAAGATGGGAATCTTTGAAATTTTCTCCTGTAGTTCTTCTCAAAGTACCTTATGCTCTCTCTTGGCCAACTGACCCATCAAAAGACAAATTACTTGATTCAGAGAAAAATACTTCTAGAAAGCGAGCTTGGGAGCACACAATGAAGCTTATTGCACAGAAGTTTTGAAGACAGTTTCATACACTTAGGGAAGAAACTAGTCACTCATTTGGCATACCATGAAAGGATTTTACAGTATCCACAATTTATAAGATCCTTGTACTTGGGAGTAAAAGTGATGCCATTTCCCCCCTGCCCCCAGAAATGAGGGCTCCTGAAACAGCCAGGGAAAGAACTTAAAGCACCTTAAGGTAGCTTGGAGTGTTTTATGGCTCAACCTTCCCATGTAGTCATGGTCACAGGGGGACTGAGTTACTTGGGGGCCTTGAAGGAGAAAGGCTTGCTACAGAGACTGTTCTGTAGATGGTGGGGCTCCTCTGACCGGCTGCCGGCCCAGAGTCCAGCTGTCAGGATCACTCCAGGCTGGCGGGGGGCGCACCTGAACAGGCTGCACTGCCATCTCTTCAAAGACTGAATTACAGGAGCTGCTGACTTCTCTTTCCCACTGTCAGTCTTCTCCTTCTCTTTTGTTAACAAAAGGTGTAAGAACCTGGGAAAGAGGCCCATGAGCCTGGCACAGGGAAATGGCATGACTCTGTAGGGAGAAGGTCCCCTTGCCACCTGCCCCGATCCCTAATGGGACCTGCTATGCAGTCATGGTTTTCCTCTCTTGGTTTCAGGGACCTTCACTTTTCCTTCCTCAATCTGCTCTGTAGCTTTTTTGATTTTTCCCATCTAACATGCACATTTTGTTTTAGACTCACTGATAATTAACTTAAAAGCTAATTTGTGTGTTCTTTAAATATGGAGATCAATAGAGCACATATCATTACAAAATATGCATTTTTATTTCGCATTTCCAAAAGCTGACGTTTCAAAATAATTATTGCCTGTCATAGAGCAGATTTCTGATGAAGAGTAGAAAGGGGAGGGGTTCCCTGGTGGCGCAGTGGTTGAGAGCCCGCCTGCTGACGCTGGGGACATGGGTTCGCGCCCCGGTCTGGGAAGATCCCACATGCCGCGGAGCGGCTGGGCTCGTGAGCCGTGGCCACTGGGCCTGCGCGTCCGGAGCCTGTGCTCCGCAACGGGAGAGGCCGCAACAGTGAGAGGCCCGCGTACAGCAAAAAAAAAAAAGAGTAGAAAGGGGAATAAACATTAGTATAATCAGAGTGTTTCTGAATTTGGATTACCTTTAAGTTTCCCATTGGCATTGGAGTTTATTAACAACAACAAATCAAAGGAAGACATTGTTAATGATTCAATTAACTTGTATTTCTCAGGAAGTATTTTTATCCTGCTACACGAAACATTACCGGATGATATGGGCTTGTGCTGAGTTGTGTTTCTGTTTTTATCTTTAATTTCTTTTGGTACAGTGCTATCTAATTACTGATTCATTGGTGCTGTAAATTCAAATCCTTATAATTAAACACAAATAGATGATATACAAAATAGAATTTGTTACACTTTGAGAGACTCGCTACAAAGGCCTTCTGGTAGATTTAGAGTTGTTGAGGCTGGAAAAAAAAAAAACACTGGAGGTGATACTACA
Organism: Neophocaena asiaeorientalis asiaeorientalis; assembly: GCF_003031525.2. Taxonomy (NCBI): domain Eukaryota; kingdom Metazoa; phylum Chordata; class Mammalia; order Artiodactyla; family Phocoenidae; genus Neophocaena; species Neophocaena asiaeorientalis. The sequence continues at coordinate 5,355,538 of NW_020172369.1, read as the reverse complement.
TATTCTCTCCTAATTTGAAACTGAATTGGAATCTACTGTTGAAATCCTTACGAATCACGTGTTTACAAAAGGTTGAGACCTTCTTCAATTAATCTTTTCTCTCAGACTTAGTTGAGTAATACGGGATTTAATAACATTTAGAATTATTTTTAAAAAATAGTAATATTCATTGTTACTCTATACGTGATTTGCCCCTCAGGTTGCCGTGGCTTCGATGGATGAATAGGATTTCAAGAAGGGAGAATCACATTTCAGGCAAGGAATTAGGCAAGTCCTTGTCTTGTAATCCACTTAGGAGTCCTATTTGAAGGATGGGAGATGAGAACACAGAGCCTGGGCCAGTTCATGGGGCCTCATGTGCCAGGCTAAGTGGCTTGTCGTATTCTTGTAAGCAGAGGGAAGCCATTGAACCTTCATGAACCTGGGGGAGAGACAGATGATCAATCTGTATTTTAGAGGAGGGTCAAAATGGAAAATGTAATGGGAAGGGAAGAAGCTAAAGGTAGGCTGTTTAGCTATTTTTAGTTAAACCGTAATTCAAACCCAAAGTAATAGACTAAGAGACATCTGTTTCTTGATGAACAGATAGCATTTAGTCTTTGAGGACAGACTCCCTACATATCTGCTAAAGAGGTGTCCTGGGCCTCTCTGGGAGAGGCAGTAATGGTAATGGTGAAGAGCACAGACTTTGGAATGAGTTAGATCATGTGGCTTCAAATCCACTCTGCCATTACTAGCTGTGTGACCTTGGGTAAATTACTTAACATCTCAGAGTCTCTGTTTCTTTACTAGAAAGAGGAAGATAAAAATAGATCTGTTGAGAAGGTTAAATGAGAAAACGTATGCAAGCACAAGCACACAGCCTCACTACAGTAAAGGTTCTGTGGATGTTAGTTATTATTAACCTTCAAGTTCATGAACACGCCCATAGCACATAACCCCACAGGAAAGAGGCAAGTGTTAGGTTACTTCACTTGCTCTTCCTATTCAGCACCAACACTAGCAGTTGTTACTTTTATTTTTTTTTTTTGCGGTACGCGGGCCTCTCACTGTTGTGGCCTCTCCCATTGCGGAACACAGGCTCCAGACGTGCAGTCTCAGCGGCCATGGCTCACAGGCCCAGCCGCTCCGCGGCATGTGGGATCCTCCCAGACCGGGGCACGAACCCGTGTCCCCCGCATCGGCAGGCGGACTCTCAACCACTGCGCCACCAGGGAAGCCCTACTTTTCTTTTTTTGCAGGGGTAGGGTAGGGTGGCTTGTGCTGGTGGTGTTATTTTTCATAAAGACACAAACTTCACAAGAGTAAGAGGTGGTAACACTGGCGCAGGGAAGAGCAGCTGCTGGGTCCCTCGCTAGAGCTTCACATTGGAGCCTTGGCAAGGATACAGCTCATGACATCATGGCTCTTGAGGACGGTCCACAAGTTGCCAAAGCCTTGAGTGTCCGTTTGGATTTAATTTTGAAAAACTTTCTGCTTTCAACCCTCACTCCTGCAGTAGTAGCTGTGTGCTCAGAGCTCCTTTAGTGTCTAGAAATACAGTCTCAAGAAAATTCGGCAGAGTCTCTGCCCTCCATAGCTCTAGTCTGTTGGAGAACCAGACTTTCATTGGATACACACAAATAAATGTAAACTTACAGACGTGACAAATGCCAGGAAGGAGTGGATGGATTCGGTGCTCCTGGCTAAGGGAAGAACTCCCGGCTCAGGGGGGGCTCGAAGGGGCACTGGTGTTGCCTCGCTGAGGCCGTGGACGAGCCCCCGGCTGGGCAGTGCGAGAGTGCAGGCCAGGCTGCCGTCAAGGGAATGACAAGACCGAGCGGGGTGGCCCTTGCACAGGTAGGGCCTGTGAAGTTGTGTAAGGCCCTTATCTTAAAGGCCCTGGGAAGCACTGAATTGTTTCAAGTGGGGTGGGGTTGGGAGAGGTCAGGTCAGCTTGGGGTGATGCTATCAGATGTGCTTTTCAAAAAGCTCACTCTGGTTGCCATGTGGAAAATGAGTTTCTGGGGTTTGACAACCGATGTTTTATCGGAAGAATTGATTGCCTGGTGACTGTGGCAGCAGGTTGCAGAAGGACATCACTTGTGACATAAAGAGGCAGTTGCGGGGGTGTGCAGCAGCAGGGGACACGGCCCCGGGCCCGGGCTTTCCCGCATGGGTGGGCGCTGCCGGTGTGGCCCCAAGCGCTCGGCCGTGGCCTGCGCCGAGAAGCCTGGCTATTGTTCACGCCACAAGAAGCATTTTTCTTCTTTTGATAATACTTCATGCCTGAATGCCATCTGCTTGCAGGGTGCATACAAATACGGTCTCCCCTGGCTAACCCACCAGCTAAGAGAGAAGTGTTTTATACCCAAGAGAGCCATAAAAGACATTTATCTGCAATTAAAGCGTGGTAGTAATAAACGGATATAAAAATGAAGAATACACTTCTTAGATTAGCACCGATCCAGTTCCTTAGCAACTACCAAAATCTGCTGTCTAGACTGAGTTCAATTACTTTGAAAACTTGTGGTAACCTTCAAACAAGGAATAAAGTCTGAAAATAAAGTCTCTTTCCCTAGAAAGGCCACAGTGACATCCCCAATCTTGGAATTCTGGGAAAGCTTTTCCTGAGAGTTTGGAAAACTGGATTCAGTAACTGTTAAACGTGATTAAGCACAAAAACTTCATTTTCTTTCTAAAGGGATCTTGTAGCAAAAGTGGTCAGTGTTACCTCCTCCAATTTCATTTCAGCTGTTGTTTCCTTTAAGACTATAGGGAAGATTAGAGAAGCTGCCTCCAGTGCACTAAAGTGTCCAGTGGCCTTGATTAAACAAGACGGAAAAATGAGAGCAAACACATCATAATAGGTAAGGCAACACAGGCCAGTACTTCTGAGACCACCTGTGGGGAAGGATCATTTTTAAGAAATTTCTAATCTGTCATGGATCAATACTTTCGTAAAATACAAGGGAAAAAATGGGCTGTGGAAGACGTGGCCACGTTAAATTTCTAGGTACATTTCTAAACTGCTGCTTCCTCTCGATTTCCGTACCCAGCTCACTGCGGGCTGGTAACGGAGCGCAGACCGGCACTGGTCCATGGACTGCACGTTGAGTACGTGGAACTAGGCAATTGCTTTGATGTCCATCTCACTTTGCCTGAAAAGACGGCATCCAGTCCTGTCCCTCTGTCCCCCACTTGCCGCTCTGCTCCTCTTGGGCCCCTCCCACCACCGACTTCTCTCTCTCGGCTGTTGTCATTCTGCACCCTGGGCCCCGCATCCCATTGTCGATGATCCCGCACCCTCTCCCCTGTACCGTACGTGGGCTCTCCTCTGAAGTTACTCCTCTTTTCCATTGGGGTTACTTCTCCTGTCACCCCCCACTGATGTCAGGAGAGGAGGCTGGCTTTTGACCTGCCCCCTAGGAGACCATCCCTCTTCACCCTCATGCAAAAACTCCTGGGTTTCTGAGGCTCGGCTGTGCAGTTCTCTCTCCCTCTTCCTATTTTAGCCATCACCAGCCTTTCCATCAGCACCTCTCTCGCCTAACAGTCACTGAATATTTTGGCACATAAATTAGAGCCATTATTTTTACCTTGCCTGGAATTACAATCCTAGGAGATCTACTGAAAGCGCCCACTATCCTAATTTCTGGCCCCTTAGCCCCCAAAACATTCAGCAGAGTGCTGGCTGAACTTGAGGGAAAGACACTGCAGTCAGAGAGACTGAGGCTTAATCCCCTGAAACTCCATTTACTAGCTGAGCGATTTTAGGCAAATCTCGTAGCTTTGTACAGCTTTGTTCCTCATGTATAAAATGCGAATGATAATAATACTTACCTCACAGGGTTTTGGAAGAATTAAATAACTTACGTAAAATACCTGACATATACTAAACACTCAGTGAATGATAATTACTCTTATTATTATCCTTTATCCAAACTCTTATTTCAGTGAACTGTTCTCAGGTTAAAAACCTGAATTATACCTACTGAAGTATTTATAGGTGAAATAACATGGAAACTGGGATTTGCTTTAATATACTACAGCCTCCCTCTCCCCCATCCGCAAAAGTGATATAAGATGGGCAAAATGTTAGTACTTGTTGAGGCTATGAGATGGGTATTGAGGGATTCATTAGACCATTCGCTCTACTTCTATGTATATTTGAAACTTCCACAATACAAATCAAAAACAAGAACACAAACCTGGATTTGGGCCACAATTTGTTATTTCTCTCCCCCAGCCTCACACTCCCCTGCTCTCTAGCTCACACTGCCTTACTACCACCGCACCTGCTCCTCTGCCCCCAGAGACAGCGGGTCTCTTGCTTCTTCCGATTTCCCCCAGGTTACCAGCTTGCCGCTGTCTACCCCTTCCCTACGGTTGGGTTCACTAGTTGATGCCCTGGATGCGTCTTTCATCAGCATCCTTGAATCCCTGGCATTTCTAGCCTTTTGCTTCACTGGCCCAGAAGAACCAAACCCTGGTGGGATCCTCCCTGGCTGCTTTTTACTCCCTCGCTGGGGCAGCCAAGTGCTGACGGAAACCACCAGAGACCCTGCTGAGTGGGTCCAGCCTCAGCATAGATCCCACCTGTGCTTCTCCTCGACAGGCCCTTCATCTGTCCTTGGTCAGCACACGCTCCATCTACACCCAGGATTATCCTCTATCTTCACCTCTCTCTTCAAGGTTCAACTCCTGCAAACCCATATAGCAGATACTCTTTTTTCTGCCAATACTACACTGTTTAAAAAGTTTTAAAAACAATTATAATTTTTTTTTTTTTGCGGTACACGGGCCTCTCACTGCTGCAGCCTCTCCCGTTGCGGAGCACAGGCTCCGGACACACAGGCTCATTGGCCATGGCTCACGGGCCCAGCCGCTCCGCGGCATGTGGGATCTTCCTGGACTGGGGCACGAACCCGCATCCCCTGCATCTCAACCACTGCGCCACCAGGGAAGCCCCTTGAGCCTATCTTACACCCAACAGTTTGTACCTCCCACTCCTCCACCTGTATATTGCCCCTTCCCCCTCCCCACTGGTAATCACTAGTTTGATCTCCATATCTGAGTCTGCTCTTTTTTTTTGGTTATATTCACTAGTTTGTTGTATTTTTTAGATTCTACATATAAATGATATCATACAGTATTTGTCTTTCTCTGTCTGATTTACTTCACTTAGCATAATGCCCCCCAAGTCCATCCATGTTGCTGCGAATGGCAAAATCTCATTCTTTTTTATGGCTGAGTATATTCCGTCGTATCTATGTACCACATCTTCTCTATCCATTCATCTCTTGATGGTCCGTTAGGTTGCTCCCATATCTCGGCTATTGTAAATAATGCTGCTATGAATACTGGGCTTCATGTATCTTTTTGAATTAGTGTTTTTAGTAAACAGCAGATACTCTAACCTCCTACATTTTAGAGCAAATTGAGGCCTACAGGCAGGACCTCTCTCACACTTTGCCTCTTCACCTCCTTTCCTAGGCCTCACAGGTGGTTCAAGTGTTGCTTTTCCTGCTTGAAGCCATGCCTCCACCTGTACCAACTTCATCCCCCTCTTCATCCTGCCCCTTCTCCTGTGCCCACTTTGCTTTTTCTCAGTCCCCTAACATGCTTAAGCGTTTCTTCCCACCTGCGCTCAGGGACACTGAACAGGAATGGACAGGGGTAGAACAGGAGTGAGGGTAGTGGTTGGAGAACACAAGAGACAAGAGACTCTCAAGGAGGGACAGGCTCACAGCATCAAAGGAGGTGGACACCAAGCCCATCAGGACCAGCGGGTCGCCGGGAAGTAGCAGAAACTTTAGCAGGAAAGGAAGTGGCATTGCTGTGGGTTGAGAAGTGAATGGTTACTAGGAGGTGAGAAATTAGAGGCAGGGATCGTAATCGACTTTTTAAAGAAGCTTGGCCATGATGGAAAGAAGACTGCATTTCCTGGAGGAAGTTAGACGGTCTTTGTTTGTTTTTTCTTCAAATGAATGGGACTCTAGTACATTGAGATGCTGACAGGAAAGAGCCAGTGGCATGGAGAGGTTTAAGATCCAGGAGAGGATGGACAATAAGCGGACAAGGTCTTTACTGAGGCTGCCCAGAGCGGGGTCCTGGGCTCAGGTGGAATTCACTTTACACAGAAGGAGGGGCATCAGTCCCCTATAACTGGAACGACGAGGACAGAGGTGGCCTGGGCGTAGGCACATGAGTAGGCGTGGGGCTCGGGCACTTGACGATGTCTCTTTTTGGAGGCTTCTGCTTTAATTCCTTCCTCAGAAGCAGACACGTTTCTCTGTGGGGAGTGGGGGAGGGGACCCTGGAGGGCGGAAGGTTTAACATCGCTGTTAGGGGTAACGGGAGAGAAAACTGAACGGGACACCCAAAGACAGGCAGCAGGGAAGGCTCTGCTGAGGTTGGAAACCTTAATCCTCTCATGATGGTGACTGGAGGCGGGGTGGGGGGCTGAGAGCTGGAGCAGGGATGCGTGGGAGCAGCCGCTGGCTTTTCCTGGGGGGACAACGAAGAGGTGTGGGAGAAAGCGGGAGGTTTTGGTAAAACTGCATTTGGAGAGAGTGTCGTGGATCTTGGCTGGCTTAGGAAATGAGTGAAGGCTGGAGGGGACCAAAAGATGGGAGAGCAAATGGAGAGAAACCAGAGATCTTAATGAGGTCTGAACACAAGTGTGGTGGGAGCAAAAGAGAGAAAGAGCTGGAAGAACAGGAGGTTCTGAGCAGGAAGGGAATCCCAGAGATGGAGTTCCAGAGACCGAGAAATCCTGGGAGATGGCAGGGCCAAGGCTCAGCCGCAGGCGGAGAGGGCAGAGGCGGGGGAGGGGTGGAGGTTACTGCATCGTGCATGGTGAGGCCGCGTATGTCGCGGTCACTCACGTCATCCAGGAGAGGGAAGCTGTGAGCAGGTGGCTCAAGCTTTGAATAAAGGGTGAATGACCGGGATGTCTGGAGAGTCAAGGAAGGGGATAGGTGGAGGGGCGGCGGGAGGTTTGCAAGAGAGTTCAGGAGGTAACCGCTCGCGGACAGCAGTGGCGATGCGGAGACATGCGCTCTCGGGAGGTTCCCACAGCCTTCAGGATAAGATTCAAACCGCTGTGCAGGAAGCACGTGGCCCTCTCTAGCGGAGTCTCCCCATCTTGCCCCCATTTCAGCACCGGTGCCCTGCAGAGCAGCTCCCCACTCGTAGCAGTTCTCCACAAGAAGACGCACCTTCCTCTCCGTACCTGTGCACAAGCTACGCCCTCTGCTTTTGGATCAAGCTTCCTCCCCTTTCCACCTGGCCTGTTTCTCCTCACCCTGCCGTCAGCAGCTCCGTCCCACTCCCGGGAAGCCTGCTGATACCCACCCAGCCATGCCAGGTGCCCCGCTGTGTCGTCTGAGTTGCTTGCGCTCGCTCCTCCCCCGTGCATCACGACTCAGTCTGGCATCTGTTTCCAACATCTAGCATGAAACCTTGCTTAAAGTAAATTCCTTTTTTTTTTTTTTTCTTTTTTCAGTACGCGGGCCTCTCACTGTTGTGGCCTCTCCCGTTGCGGAGCACAGACTCCGGATGCGCAGGCCCAGCGCCCAAGGCTCAAGGACCCAGCCGCTCCACGGCATGTGGGATCCTCCCGGACCGGGGCACGAACCCGTGTCCCCTGCATCGGCAGGCGGACTCTCAACCACTGCGCCACCAGGGAAGCCCTAAAGTAGATTCTTGAAGGGTTTGGGGACAAACTGGCGTTAAGCAGTGGTGGTCTGCAGTGGCTGAGGGTTGGCAGGGGGCAGCACAGAAAGCAGATCTGAAGAACTTCTGCAGATTTCTTCTGCCCGCTCTCCCTCAGCTCATTAGACTTGGTAATGCATTCAATTCCTTGTGTGGAAAACAATTTCTCAAAAATTCAGATATTAAATAAATCATTCACATGAATTTTCTTTTTTTTTTTTTACTGGTCCTAACAAGATGTTGGCCTATCTCTGCAGAACTGAAGAGGTTCCAGTGTCTGGGCTCATTCTCCTGTATTCACCAAGGCTCGCAGACCCATCTGTGAACTCTGGAACGTGAGCAATAACATTATTAAATAATAAGTTCCAAATCCCCTGAAAACAATTCTGTGGGATTAGCTGGACTTCTGGATGTGAGCAAGCTGTGGAGTGTAGCTCTGTGAAGCGTCGTGAACATCCCTGGATGGCCTTCTTTCTGTGTAGGTTTGGCGCTTTTGATTGCAGCCAACATGTTCTCCCGGAAGCCACGAGTCTGGTCTTAAATCCACGCAGTTTTCTCCGGACACAAAGCCTTCTGTGAACCTGGAAGTGCCCTTCCGGGATGGTCCTTTAGGCAGCAGATGATAGAAGACCAGAGGGCACACATCAAATCCCCTCTTGTAACCTGTGTGTGTGTGTGTGTGTGACTATGTGGGCTTACGTCCTGTGTGGGTCTGTGCGTGAGTGTCTCTCTGTGTGTCTGTGAGTATCTGTGAATCTGTGTGTGTATCTTCGTGTCTGTGTGGGTTGATGTCCTATGTGGTTCTGGGTGTGTGCGTTGATGTCCTATGTGGGTCAGTATGTGAATGTCTCTCTGTGTGTCTGTGAATGTGTGAGTGTATATGTGTCCTGTGTGTATGTCTTCGTGTCTGTGTGGGCTGATGTCCTGTGTGGGTCTGTGTGTGTCTCTCTGTGTGTCTGTGAGTATCTGTGAATCTGTGTGTGTATCTTCGTGTCTGTGTGGGTTGATGTCCTATGTGGTTCTGTGTGTGTGAGCGTTGATGTCCTATGTGGGTCTGTGTGTGTGCGTTGATGTCCTATGTGGGTCTGTATGTGAATGTCTCTCTGTGTGTCTGTGAATGTGTGAGTGTATATGTGTCCTGTGTGTATGTCTTCGTGTATGTGTGGGCTGATGTCCTGTGTGGGTCTGTGTGTGTCTCCCTGTGTGTCTGTATCTGTGAATCTGTGTGTGTATCTTCGTGTCTGTGTGGGTTGATGTCCTATGTGGTTCTGTGTGTGTGCGTTGATGTCCTATGTGGGTCTGTATGTGAATGTCTCTCTGTGTGTCTGTGAATGTGTGAGTGTATATGTGTCCTGTGTGTATATCTTCGTGTCTGTGTGGGCTGATGTCCTGTGTGGGTCTGTGTGTGTCTCTCTGTGTGTCTGTGAGTATCTGTGAATCTGTGTGTGTGTGTGTGTGTATCTTCGTGTCTGTGTCTGTGTGGGTTGATGTCCTATGTGGGTCTGTGTGTGTCTCTCTGTGTGTCTGTGAGTATCTGAATCTGTGTGTGTGTGTGTATATATCTTCGTGTCTGTGTGGGTTGATGTCCTATGTGGGTCTGTGTGTGACTGTCTCTGCGTGTCTGCGAATGTGTAAGTGTATTTGTGTATATCTTCATGTCTCTGTGTGAATATCTCTGTGTGTCTGTGAATGTGTGAGTGTGTATGTGTCCTGCGTGTGTGTTTATCTCCGTGTCTGTGTCTGCCTGGGTTGATGTCCTGTGTGGGTCAGTGTGTGTCTTTCTGTGTGTCTGTGAGAGTGTGTGTGTGTGTGTGTGTGTGTAGCTTTGTGTCTGGGTCTGTGTGTGTCTACATGTGGACTCATGTGCACTCTGTGCACAGAGGAGGAGATGCAGGGAGCTGCAGATGACCATGGCCCCAGACCCTGTCTCCTGCCCGGGGCCTGCCGGTCTCTTTCTTCCTGGCCTCCGGAATGGCAAGGTCCTTGCCGACCCTTTATATCCCATGAAGCACCTGCCTGCTACTCAGCAATGGCCAAAGCAAGGTAGTCAGACTGTCTGGAAAGGGCTCATGGATGTTTCAGCCAGCTTCTGCTTGGGCTGCTGTGGGCCGTCAGCTGGTCAGTCCCTGAGCCCTGGGGAGCAACTCGTCAGGCGGGGCCTGCCCTGTGCAGAGGCAGTGGGGCCCAGGCTAATGGGGTTGAAGCCCCGAGTCATTCGGGCCATCTGCAGGTTAACAGGCTGCAGGTCAAACGTCACAGCTGCCCTCAAGAAGAAAACTGTAATCACAATTGCATCTCTCACTCTTACTTTTATGTCCAAGTCGGGTCATTCCAGACTTTCTGGTGGGCTTAATTATATTATTGCTCCGAGGCCTGAAATCCATTTAGGTCTCAATAATGTAAAGAACTTCTAGCTACCTTTATGGTGATGAAAGTTATTTCACAAGGGCAGTTGGGAGGAAACAAATCTAGTGTTTTCTGCTTTGCCAGTTAAGGGGAAAAGAGGTGATTTTTTTCTCTAGATTTTTTTTAAAAAATAAGGTTAAAAAAGACTTTCTTATTTCTGTTACTTCTCCTCTTTCATTATGGAGACATTACTATGGTGACATTTTTATGTTGGCAACAGGCCTAAATGTGGGCTAGGAGTGACCGCTGTTGCCATCTTACCTGTTTTTCCAAAGACAGAGGTTCATATTGTTCCCAACCAAGCCGCCCCAGCAGGCTTCCTGGGAGTGAGAGAGGGAGCCCCCTCGTGGGGAGAAAGCAGCTCTGGAGCCATCACTGCCCAGGTACTGCAGGCGCTGGGGTACGCGCCCTGCCCTCCAGGGGCGGCTGCTCAAGCTAGGCAGAGGAGAGCTGTTAGCAAGTCAATGGGCTAATCTGCTCCCCTGCTCTAGGCTAAGGGGGAATTTGGGGCTTGTTGTTATATTTTGTGGTTTATTTCATGTTTAGCCTGTGTGGGACCTGCTTGCAGACTTCGGCTACACCTTTGGCAGGACTGGTGCCTCCACTGTCTTATGCTATAAAGAGGGGACTAACTGGTATGGGTGTAACCGAATTAACTCCTTTTTAAGCTGCTCAAGTTCCAGATTCGGCTTAAAAAAAGAAAACATGTAATCAATCCTTTTTTAAAAAACTGCATCTTCTTTCTAATAATAGCTAATATTTATTGAGCATTCCCAACGCCAGACGCTGTATGTACATATTTTAAGTTGTCACTTAAATTTATTGATGTTACTGCCCCATTTTACAAATGTGGAGACTTTGGTAATTTTCTAAGAGCACTTGGCCATTCTGCTAGCCCTACCTTATTCCAGTGACCCAGTGGGGTCTTCACACCCCACACTAATGCCATTTTCATGGTCTTCTTTATAACCTTGTTTTAAATTCAAGACATGCTTGTCATCTTCTATAATTGAAATATATTTGTGAAATTAATGCAATATGTTTTAGAATATACTTTTTTTTTCTGTATTACACTTAAAATTATCTTGGGCTTCCCTGGTGGCTCAGTGGTTGAGAGTCCGCCTGCCGATGCAGGGGACGCGGGTTCGTGACCCGGTCCGGGAGGATCCCACATGCCGCGGAGCGGCTGGGCCCGTGAGCCATGGCCGCTGAGCCTGCGCGTCCGGAGCCTGTGCGCCACAACGGGAGACGCCACGACAGTGAGAGGCCCGCGTACCGCAAAAAAAAAAAAAAAAATATCTTAAGATAATCCTTGAAAAGGATTTCTTTTATATACATGGGCGATTCCACATTAATGAGAATATAGAATATAAAAGTTGAAGTCGACAAAAATAGATTGAATTTAAGCTTTTTACTCCTATTAAAAAAAGTGTTTTGCTTTCAAAAAGATTCTCTATGGATTTTCTTTAAATAGAATTCTTACAATATTCTTAAAATGTTTTGAATGATTAAATTTCAATTCAACTCATCTACCCAAATTGTAACCCCTACCCAAATAAATACCTGTTTTATACTGTTAGGTTAAACCATATGAAATTGCTGATATTCACTCTTTTTTTAATCTACAAAAGTGGTAGTTTAATATGGTTCAATCTGATATTTGCTCTTATTAAACATTTACCTTTAGTTTCAAGGCTAGAAACTAGCCTTTTAAATTGATTGTTTCAGATCAATGAACCAGACAGTGGTTCTCTTTCCTGAGTTATGTACTGTGGGTAATTTTATTTCTGGAGTTGGCTTTTATTGAAGATAATCTCCTGTTAATATAATTCAAACAAGCTTCAATTCAATGTCTACTATGTGCAAAGTACTGCTTTAGGCAGAATTCCTTGCCCTATACCTTGTCAATGTTCTACATGAGACACTTGGAATGTTGAGATGCTGGGAGATGAGTGGAAGCATCTACACCGCCCTCCAGAGGATCCTCATTCACACACACACACACACACACACACACACACCATCAGTGGCGACACCGCCCTCCAGGGGATCCTCATTCTCACACACACACACACACGCACACACACACACACACACACACACCAACATCAGTGGCTCTGTTTCCTGTGTTCTCTCATTTATATTTTAACCATCTTAAGGTTATATGTTTCTGTCAATTCATACAGCTATTATTTGGTGACAGATCAATTCAAACTGTCAGTTAGGTATCTTGTCCCTAGAAAATGGTAACTCTATCATTCTTCAAGTGTTTGTAACAGTACAATCTAAGCACTATGAAATCAAACCTATTTATTGAACACCCAAAGGCTGAACAACTGCACATTTAGCTGTGTCTACTCTGTGTACAAGGAACATGACTTCCCCAAAGGAATAAGCAGGAGAAACTGATACAGTCAGGAACACAATGCAAAGGTTACTGCTGGACATAACAGCAGATCAGTAACATGGCTGGATGGCTACTGGCCAGGGCATATCCAGTTTCCTGTAATAAGAGGTGGATGAATACAGGTTAGTAATGCCAAACAAGGCTTAGGCTGAAGCCAAGAGAAGTCTACAGTGCAGGGGAAGCAAAGCATTGTAGCTACTCTTTCACATTTCTTCTGAAAACAATATAAATGGCTTATAAGCCTAGGATGCTGGAATTAATATTTAATATAAAGAGCATTACTGAAAACAATTGTATAGCTATCAGGTACAAATAATAATTTCCACTACTGCTGGTAATTTTTCACTCGTTTAAACTGTCATACGAGCACAGCAGCAGTTTATAGGTGCACTTACTGTAATAGCATGTTGATTAAACTACGGTGGAATTACCCATTCAATATAACTTTCAATTCTGTGCTATTATGAAGTTCTAAATATTTCACATACAAATAGGCCCCTATTAGTCAACAGCTCAGTGGTTACCTATCTGTCTTTTTTCCTTTTTTTTGAATCATTAGGAAGGCTTATATATTTGCTTTTCTACATACTTGAAATGAACCAATAATCTTATGATAAGGAATTAACATGCATACGGACTAAGAATCTGGGTTTATTTGAAATCTGATGAGAAAATGAGCCAATTAAAATGTAGAGAAATGTAGAGAAAACCCCTTTCAATATGACACGTCACTTACTTCACGGACATTTCTTTTCTCACTTGGTATGCTGTTTCTATGAAGGTTCAGCCAGCACAGACAGAAATAAGCACCCGCTTTCATTCGTAGGCAGGTAAATCTTCTAGAAGTTCAGAGAGGTAGTAATAGCTGCTCTGTCAGTCTGAGTCCTCCCAGAAGCGGTCACCGAGACAAGAGCAGTTCTGTAAGTGACTTACTAGGGAAGATGCCTATGAAGGGAGAGGGGGTGGGAGCTTGAGAAGGCAGGGGAGCCTGCAGGCCACCCGCCAGGTCTGACACCTGTCAGGAAGGAGTGAGGACAGAAGGACTGGCTAGGAAGTACTTTGGAGCAGTTCTAAGAAAGTCTCAGCTCAAGCTGATGGCGCCCTGAGCAGAGGTTGTCCGGTAGAGAAGCCCCGTGTCGGGCAGAATGACCCAGTTCTAGGAGCCCTGCTGTGCCGGGTCCTTGGAGACGAGCAGCCCAGGGGGAGGCATGATCTTACCAGGTGCGGCGGATTCAAAGCAGTGGCAGCAAGAGGCTGGCCGGCAACTGTGCTCCCCGCAGCTGCAGCTTCATTTTGAAAGGAGATCGGAGTGGTGTGTTTCCATGCCCTCCACAAGTACTATTTCTTTTTGGTGATTATGCAATTTAACACAGGGATCTTGTTGCTTTCAGACAAAGCTCGAAAATCCCCAGGTTGGACACCTTCCCTGAGATACATTCCTTGAGGACCAGCTGTCTACCTATGTGTTTTTCCTGACCTGGCATGGGTTATACTTGCTGTCATGGTACAGAGGAAAATGACATTCAAATTAAATAAAGCATGTGGGAGGATTTCCTGTCTCCAGAACTGTCCAAAGACCACTCTGATATTTGCCCCAAAGTTACCTTTATTATAACTCCTTTGGATTGTGGCCCTACAGGGTCAAACCCAGGGTACAACCTACCTCCTTAAATAAATCATAATATTTAACATTTATGCAGCAGTTGCTGTATGCCAGCCACTGCTCTAGGTTTTACTTTCATGAACTCCATTAATCCTCATAAGTCGTCTATGAGGTCAATACTATTATTACCCCCATTTTTAGGGATGAGGAAACTGAGGCACAGAGAGAAAAGGCAAAGTAAGCGGTGGATACTGCATTCCCATCTAGGCAGTTGGACACCATCGTCTGCGTTTGATTGAATGTTTGTGTCCTCCCCAAATTCTTATGTTGAAGGCCTAACCCTCGATGTGATGGTATTAAGAGGCACAGCGTTTGGGAGGTTAATTAGGTTTAGAAGAGGTTATGATGGTGAAGCCCCATGATGGGATTAGCGTCCTTATAATAAGAGAAAGAGACACAAGAGCAAGAAGGCAGCCATCTGCAAACCAGGAAGAGGGCCCTCACCAAGAACTGAATCAGTTGGCCTCTGGAGCTTGGATTTCCCAGCCTCCAGAACCGTGAGAAGTAAATGTCTGTTGTTTAAGCCACCCAGTCTCCGGTATTTTGTTAAAGCAGCCTGCAAAGGGGTTTCTGGACCCAACTCCAATGTGTAAAGGTGGAGGCTTCCCCACACCAGCAGGCAATTCTCAGGTGCCAGCAAGGTGTCTGAGAATTCAACTAAATTCTGACACTATCTACCTGGGCTAGAATCAGCATCCATAGGTAAAGGGCTCAGTCCCACAAGACCCCTCCAACTCAGGATGCCCACTGCAAGTCCAGGTAGTTACTGACTAGCCAGGTGTTTCTTGACTAACCGGCTACAAACTGGAGGCTCCCATGACCCCCTCCTCGGGTTTGATTAATTTGCTAGAACAGCTCACAGAACCCAGGAAAACCCTTTCACTCACTAGATTACTGATTTATTCTACAAAGATATTAGAGGATCTGAATCAGCAGATGAAGAGACACATAGGGCAAGGCATGGGGAAAGGGCACAGAGCTTCCATGCCCTCTCCAGGTGCAACACCTTCCCCAGTTTCCACGTGTTCGCCAACCTGGAAGCTCTCTGAACCCCCATTCTTCTGGGTTTTTATAGTGGCTTCATTACATAAGCACAAATGATTAAATTTTGACCCTTGGCGATTAGTTCAACCTCCAGACCCTCTCCCCTCCCTAAGGACAGGGTGAGACTGAAAGTTTCAACTCTCTAATCATGTAATTGGTTCTCCTGGAAGCCCGCCCCCATCCTTTGCTAGGATCCAAAAGTCATCTTTCCTGAAGCATTTTCAGGAACTGAGGATGAGAGCCCAAATATTATTCCATTGCTCTTACTGCTCAGGAAATTCCAAGGGTTCTGGGCATTGTGAGTCAGGAACAGTGGGTGAAGACCAAATATATGCGAGAAACATATATATTTGGTCATCTGAATGACCAAATATGTATATTTCTTATAAATTACGATATTGCATAGCCTGAGCTAAAACAGCGTTTTTACCCAGTATGCTAGGGAAAGGGTTGGCAAAACCTCAAGTGGATAGGATGCCAGACATGTGAGTGCAGTGTGCCACAAGTTGGAGACCAGCGACACACTCACTGTACAAGCTGGGCCAGCTTGGCAGCAGGGAGGGAAAGGGCTCACCTTGATGAGCTCGGGGTGCATGGCAGCACTGCAGGGCAGGCACCTGGAATCTTAGGCCAGGGTGAACACAACTTTTCCTGGTACCATCCAATGGTGGTTCCCAGTGTACTTCTGGCCACAATCTGAATTGCCTCGAGAGCTGTGCATGTTCTAGCCTGCTAGTGACGGATGTCAGAGACTATAAGCAACTGGGAAGATGGAAATTGACAACAGTCCTGATGACAGTGACAGTTTTGATAGTAGCAGCAGGGGCAACGGGAGAGAATAGTGGCAAACAGCAACAGTCTCATGGATAGTGGGACTAAATGAGAACAGAGAAATCCACTGTGAATGGCAGGCCAGGTGTACACTCTGCATCAGGAAAGAAAAATGGATACACACATGTGCACAAGATTTTGTATATCATTTCAGTGAATCGATGGATTCCTTGAAATTGATCCACAGCCTCCAGCAGGTTAAAAACTCACTGTTTAAAGCAACTTAAGAGAGAACCTACGGAGCTCAAGATATATAACCTGTCTTTAACTGGCCCTGTGCTAAAGGGCAGAATACTAGTATAACTGTTTTGTAAGAAGGAGTCCTGGGGATTGTGGAGACCACCGACTACTGAGGGTCAGATTTTTTATCTTTTATGCTGGTGAAAGTAAAAGAGGACGGCCACAGAACACTAAGCAAATGACATGACTTCTGCAAAAGCAAATTATGCCTGATGCACCTGTTATAAATCCTTGAGGAGATGAATATGCACGTGGGTAGAGGGGAGGTGGTGAAGGTAATAGTTCACAGCCCTCCATCTTCCCTACTGACGTTTAGCGATAGTATCTAGTGGCTTAGACCACACACGGCTTCCAAACCACTTCAAGTTGGCGGCAGTAAAGATGCTGAAGGTAACCCCCCGCTTCAGTCTTTAAAAATGCCTTTAGTACAATTCCACCTCATGGACTATTTTTAAAAAGTGGAGTTATCAGGGGATTGAGGGAACCTCGTCATGAACAGAGAACCAGCTTAGAGACAGGAAACAAGGTGGAAATGAATGGGTACCTCTCTGCGTGGAGACATGTTAACATCCACGTTCCTGCGAAGCTGCTGCTTAGACCATTTTATAAATGATCTGGACGAGGGCACAGAAAAATGTTTGGATTTGCTGATGATCCTGACTTCTAGTTGATAAGGACGGATTTCAGAAGATATTTTAAGATTATGTTAAATAGACAAAAACATGGGTACATGTGAATGTGAGAAACTGCAAGGTAATAAATGCATTTAGAAAAAAAAAGTATCACAGACTTCCAGGCATATGAGATCTGAGCGATCAGTTACAACCCACAAGAGTTTCCTGGGATTAAATGATAGAACCCATTCAAAGGAAAATTATCTCGGGGTCAGCAAGCCCGACCTGTCATCTGAAGCCGCAGCCACCTTCCATAGCATCCTGATCGCATGAACTCTGACCCCTTGCTCTCACAGGGAGGAACTCCTCATGCCCAGAGGGAGCCCCTTCTTCATTCAGACAATTCAATGTTTCAAAAGTTCTCCTTCGTGTTGAGGCAACACCAGCCTTTTCCTTAGGTAGCTCAGTGTTCCAGCATAACAGAGCGCAATTCTGATTCCTCTCCCACATAAATGTCACCCAAATTTGAAGAACTAGCACGTGTCCTCTGTTTTTTTCTTTTTTAAACAGGTTAAACATCCGATATGTCTTCAATGTTTCGCTCGGAACGAGTCTAAATGTCCTAATTATTGAAGCCGCTTTTCCATTGGTGGGATAGTTTTACTTTGCTTCTGTCCTATGCCCAGGACTGAATTCAGTATTTCAGGCAGGATGTGACAAGTGCTCTATGAAGGGGACCTTGTTCCGGGGGACTCCCTTTTGTATAACAGCTTTATTAAGATATAATTTATATGCCACAAAATTCATGCTTTTAAAGTGTAAAATTCAGTATTTTTTGTGGTTTTTAGTATGTCTACAGAGTTATGCAGCCATTACCACTTCCAGAACATTTGCGTCACCTCCCAGAGAAACCCCATACCCATTAGCAGTCACAACTCATTCCCCACACTCTGGCAACCACTAATCTTTTCTGTATAGATTTGTCTCTTCTGGACGTTTCACATAAATGGGCTCATATAACGTGTGATCTTTTGTGACGGCCTTTTTTCACTTAGCAGACTAATATTTTCAAGCTTCATCCATGTTACAACCTGTATCAGAACTTTATTTCTCTTTATTGCTGAATAATATTCCATTGTATGGATATATCAGGTTTTATTTATCCATTCATCAGCTGATAGACTTTTGTGTTGTTTCTAATTTTTGACTATAATGAATAATATTTTTATGAATATTCCTATCCAAGTGTTTGTGTGGCCATATGTTTTCGATTCTCTTTGGTATGTACTCAGGAGTGAAGTTGCTGGGTCGTATGGTACCTCCATGTTTAACCTTCTGACAAAATGGACATGACAATATGTTTTCCACACCGGCTGGACCATTTTATAATTCTACCATCAATGTATGAAGGTTCCAATTCCTCCATACCCTCCCCAACACTTGTTATTACCTTTAGTTATTTATTTATTTTTACCGGCACCCGGGCCTCTCACTGTTGTGGCCTCTCCCGTTGTGGAGCACAGGCTCCGGACGCGCAGGCTCAGCGGCCATGGCTCACGGGCCCAGCCGCTCCGCGGCATGTGGGATCCTCCCAGACCGGGGCACGAACCCGTGTCCCCTGCATCAGCAGGCAGACTCTCAACCACTGCGCCACCAGGGAAGCCCTATATTTTTGATAATAGCCATCATAGTGGGTGTGAAATCACTTTTGATTTGCCTTGATTAGTCCCTAGTGACTAATGATGTCGAACATCTTCATGTGTGCTCATTTTCCATTTGTATACCTTCCTTGGAAAATGTCTATTTAAGTCTTTTACCCTTTTTAATTGGGTTGTCTTTTTATTATTGAGTTGTAAGAGCTTTTATAAATTCTCAATATTAGACCAGGATCAGATATATGATTTGCAAATATTTTCTCCCATTCTGTGGGCTGTCTTTTCACTTTCCTGATAGTGTCTTCTGCAGCACTAAAGTTTTTAACTTTCATGAAGCCCAATACATCTAATTTCCTTTTGTCACGTGTGTTTCTGGTGTCATACCTAAGAAACCATTGCCTAACTCAAGGTCATGAACTTTACTCCTATGTTTTCTTCTAAGAGTTTCATAGTTTGACCTCTTACATTTGGTCTTTAACCATTTTGAGTTAATTTTTTTATATGGTTGAGGTATGGGTCTAACTTCATTCTTCTGCGTGTAGATACTCTGTCTCAGCACCGTTTGTTGAAAAGACGATTCTTGAATTACCTTGGCCCCCTTGTGGAAAATCAATTGACTGCAGTGGGGGACTCATTTTCTAGTAATGATATTGGACATTTGCTTTTCATACTCTTGACTCATACTGAGTTTACTGTCAACTAATTCCTGTAAGTGTTTCATAGGTATTGCTGTTAAGCCAAGCTTCCTCCATGCTGCCCTTGTGCAGATGGAAATTGGGGCCCAGATGACAGACTTCATCTTTATTGCTCTTAAATGTCACCTTTTCATTTCAGCTGGTCATTCCACTAAGTTGAGAGCGTTGGGATGTGGAGTCTGATGTCCCTCCCAGGTTTGTATCATCTATATCATCAGTTATTCAGCTCAGTCATGGAATATTTAATAAAGTTCTTATCAGGCAACTGGTCTAGGTTGGTGAAGAAGACAAGGTACCTGCCCTCGTGGAGGAGGCATAGAGAAGACAGATAACGCAGAAGTAAACTAACAAGATAATTTCAAATAGTGAGCTTCTTCAGTAAGGGGTCATTTAGGGGAATCTCTTTAATTTACAATTGCTTTTGGTTGCAATTATGTCTCTGCTATCATCTTAGAAGCCAGTCATGTCTAAATGCCATTGCTTGAGATTCATTTCAGCGAGTGGTGCACTTTGAGAAGGCCCTCCTTGTACCTGATGCGGATATGAAGGAGAATATCCTCTCTGGTATCACTCAGAAGGGCACACGGCAGGGATGGCTGGTCCACGAGCCTCACTCAGCAGAGTCTTGTTTCAGATTCTAGAAGAATACACTGCAATCCTAAAATGACTCCTTCAAATCGTTATATTAGAGAGGGCCTGATAACACTGCTGCCACTTTTTCCTGGATAAATAATACTAGCCGACTGGAGCTTTGGTCCAAATTTTTTCACAGGCAACCACAAAACTACAAGCATATTCTTCCTCTCTGTTGAAAATACCACTTTGCGGGAAGTTTGTAGAGTCAACAGAGAATACTATTTGACTTAGGAGGAAGTCCTACTGAAGCTAATACAAATGAGATATACTGAGGGAAAACCTACTCCTAACCTCTCTCACCTCTGGGATGAAAGTCTATCAATACTGAAGAATAACAGCCTTGTCCCTAGAGCTGAAAATAATACCTGATGCATTCAACAAATATTTGTTGAACAAGCGAGGGAATCAAGGAAAATTTCTGCACGGTTCAAAACTTTGGCCTCTTCTGTAGGTTCTCGTTCATGAGACTTTTTTTTAAATTAATTTTTATTGGAGTATAGTTGATTTACAATGTTGTGTTAGTTTCTGCTGTGCAGCAAAGTAATCAGTTATACATATGCATAGATCCACTCTTTTTAAGATTCTTTTCCCATATAGGTCATTACAGAGTATTGAGTAGAGCTCCCTGTGCTATACAGTAGGGTCTTATTAGTTATCTATCTTATATACAGTAGTGTGTATATGTCAATCCCAATTACCCAAGTTATCCCCCCCCCCACCCCTTTCCCCCTTGGTAACCATAAGTTTGTTTTCTACATCTGTGACTCTATTTTTGTTTTGTAAATAAGTTCATTTGTACCACTTTTTTAGATTCCACATATAAGTGATACATATAATGTGATTTACAATGTTGTGTTAGTTTCTGCTGTGCAGCAAAGTAATCAGTTATACATATGCATAGATCCACTCTTTTTAAGATTCTTTTCCCATATAGGTCATTACAGAGTATTGAGTAGAGCTCCCTGTGCTATACAGTAGGGTCTTATTAGTTATCTATCTTATATACAGTAGTGTGTATATGTCAATCCCAATTACCCAAGTTATCCCTCCCCCCACCCCTTTCCCCCTTGGTAACCATAAGTTTGTTTTCTACATCTGTGACTCTATTTTTGTTTTGTAAATAAGTTCATTTGTACCACTTTTTTAGATTCCACATATAAGTGATACATATAATGTTTGTCTTTCTCTGTCTGACTAACTTCACTCAGTATGACAATCTCTAGGTCCATCCATGTCACTGAAAATGGCATTATTTAACTCTTTTTTATGGCTGAGTAGTATTCCACTGTATATTATGTATCTCCTCTTCTTTACCCATTCATCCGTTCATGAACATTTAGGTTGCTTCCATGTCCTGGCTATTGTAAATAGTGCTGCAATGAACATTGGGGTACATGTATCTTTTCAAATTATGGTTTTCTCTGGATATATGCCCAGGAGTGGGATTGCTGGATCATATGGTAGCTCTGTGTTTAGTTTTTTAGGAAACCTCCATACTGTTCTCCATAATGGCTGTACTAATTTACATTCCCACCAACAGTGTAGGAGGGTTCCCATGAGACATTTTTTTTTTTTTTTTTTTGCGGTACGCAGGCCTCTCACTGTTGTGGCCTCCCCCATTGTGAAGCACAGGCTCCGGACGCGCAGGCTCAGCGGCCATGGCTCACGGGCCTAGTCGCTCTGCGGCATGTGGGATCTTCCCGGACCGGGGCACGAACCCGTGCCCCCTGCACTGGCAGGCGGACTCTCAACCACTGCGCCACGAGGGAAGCCCCCCATGAGAATTTTTAAAAGTTCATCTGAGTATCAAGATTTCTGTTTTTTTTTTTCAATTTTGTTTTCAAATTCCTTCTTGATTAATGGACCATTGACTACTCCCAAGGCTCTAAGAGGGTATTAGTGACTGTCTGGGAGCTTTTGGTACCTTTAGACAATCTCTTTCCGTGAGATTACTGGATGCTATTAATGGTCTCCTCTGGGTACCTTTGATCTTTTTCTTCCTGGCTTCACATATTTATATCAGCAGTTTTCTGCAAGAAAAGAGGGCTCCAGAACTGAGTTGCTCTTATCAACCACTGGTTTCCATTTGATTGATGTCATCTCATAAAGCGCAATTGTGAATAACATACCGGTCCCACTATAGGTCACATAAAGTGGATGGCAATAGGAGGCTGATAGGGCCACGACTGTGATATTTCAGTAAGTATATATTTTGTTTAACAGAAAATCTCTCTATTGCCACTGATCTTTCTTCTCTGCCATCTTGCCTCCATGCACACAAGGAGAAGTCAGATTTAATATTCATCAATTCAACGGATTCCATGGAAACAATAGTGATTTCTAAGATGAAAAAGAATTATGGATGCATGCTGATCATACTTCTTGGCTGCAAAAACCAAAATTCTGACTCATCAAATTAAATCACTCATTAAAATACAGGCCAGAAACGCATACCCTGCATTCAGGTACTGATGTCTATCAGGGCAGGGAATGAGATAATATCACGAAAGAAGAATTCACTCCCCTGCTCTCGTGGGCAGCAATACAGGATGCATTTCTAGGATCACTATTAATTTATTAAGCCCACACAAGATGTGAATTAAATTTGACCTTGTCCTTTGTTTTCCATGAGACTGTCTGAGATGCACGTTTTTGTGCTCTCCTAAGAGAGGGGCACTGAGACCCCATAGGAGGGCTCCTGTGGGCACAGTATTTTGGGGACAATATCCCCAGGCAACAGCTAATTTATGGCAGTGATTTTGCTATTTGGATTAAAGTGGCACACTCCTAGGCCCTCGGTACTGTGGCTTCAGACTTCTGTTTTGGGGGGATGCGGGGTTACAGGGGAGCATAAGGCCCAAGGGAGGGGGTGAGGCCAGAGGTTCATCCATGCCCACCTGTCAGAGTCTTGCTTATACAATTGATCTAATCCTGTATTCCCCTTACCTTCATGCACATTAGATTCCTTTGTCTAGATGCCCAGCTCCATCCCAGACTAATTAAATCAGAATCTCTAGGGTGGGCCTTGGGGCACTGACACTTTTAAAACTTCCCAGGAGGCTAATGTGTGGCTTAGGTTAAGAACTACTGAGTCTGATTCAGGGGTTAACAGATGAGGAAATCCTCGTGACAAGGGGCTGGGGACTTCTACCAACTCCTTGCAGAGGGACTCTCTTGATATCATTTCATTTCTTTCCTCTTTCATTATAAACAGGAATAGGAGCATTAAACCAAGCCACGTGACACACTGGAATTATGGGAGTTTAATTGCAAAGGCCTTGTTGGTGCTTATAGGTCAAAAAACTTTAGGATTCTCTCCAATACTTAACAGGATCCATATCCTTCTGCCCAGCCTGCTTTCTAAAAAAATACTTCTTTCCCTTGATAGGGTCAAAGGAAATCAGATCAATTAAAAAGAAAGCAGTGACTCACAGAAGACATCTTAGTTCGTCTGAGACCCTCTACCCTTGGATCACCCAAAGACGTCTTCCCTTAGCCTTCTAACCTCTGGAGCCAAAGTATTCAAGAAGACATTGACCATCCTTAAACACTACAGCTGATACCGATTGCTCTCAGGAAACTTACTATGTCAGGACCTGATTCACAGGAGGGGTTTTGGGACAGATGTCTAATTGCATGTCCAGAAAACTTCAACTAATCCATTTTGAGTCATTTAATCTGTTTTTGCTCATAACTTAGCAATTTCAAGCAAAAGAGCTACATTTTTGGCACTGGTCTCTGTTCTGTATCCTTAAGACTGCACGTCTGTTCCTAAAATCTGAAAACAAGAAAGAACTCAAGAGTCTATTCAAACTGGGATTATAATATTCATCAGTTTTATCTACTGAGGGAGCTTTATATTAAATTCTACATGGTAGGCCTGTGCTGTCAGGAACAATACCTAAGTGCCAGATCAGCGAGATTTATTACTTGCTGTTATTCACTGTCAGCTTCTTCTGATGGTTTGGTTTATCTGCCTCAGGGAAAACTAAGAAAGGCCAATTAAAACACTGCTTAAACTTTATCACACATCCATTTTTAAGTTGCAAAGGCATTCCATACTCTTTAAATAACTCCAGCAGTTAAAGACTCTCTGAATACTTTTAGCTAATGTGAAAGCCTCCTTGGCAGGGAAAGGTTTGAGCAGAAAAAAATATATGCGCAATGTCTTAAGTCCAACTACAGTCCACCCATCATTCCATAATTCTTGCCTTAACAGCAGGGCTATTACTTGTTGTGAGATTCAAATATCCTGTTGCACATTATAGAACTGTCTCCTTCTTTCTCATGTATTTATAGGGCTGAACTTGCATATGTTTAAGAGTGCATTCCGTGCATGTTTCTAGTATAATGCTTCAGAGCATGCACAAAGTTGCCCATGGTAGGAACCAATGAACAACAAATTCTCCGATGAACTTGGGTTTTGGAATGTTTACAAACGGCTAAACTGTGCCTGCCTTGTCTTTGTTCCCACCTTCCAGTGATCCCTTGTTCTAGCCACCCCCAAAAGATGTTTCATTTGCTTATTAAAGTCAGTGTTAACCTATGATGTTCTCCATGGAGTCCACTCTACCTGGAGTGCACAAACCCCCAGCTTGGCTCATCTAGATCCTACCCACTCTGTAAGGTTATCTCAAATTCCATGTTCCTCAGAAAGTGACAACTGATTCCCCAGTTAGAATTAATTACTGTCTATATTATGCCCCCTGACACTTTGAACTTAATTTATATCATTGTGATAGTTTGCAACATTCTTCCCAGTCCCTCGCTTTTCCCTGTGTCCATGCCCTTTTTGAGTTGGCACTGTTTTCCTTACTCTAGAGGTCGAGCATTCTTCCTCACCCCATTGTTTTGGGTGTGTCAGTTCTGAACCTAGGCTTCAAGGGCCATTGCACGTTTCCATTCACCTCTGTGGCACTTCTGTCTTCGCTGTGAGAAGAACACCCTCTGGCTAACTTGCTGGTCCAAAGAGGATGAGAGTCATGTGAAACAAACCTGAACTCAACCTGCAGATTGACGCCCAGCCCTACCAAATCCAGTCTAGACAAACTGACCCCCAGCCAATTTACATACGAATGAGTGAGGACATACAACTGCTGTTTCAAGCCACTGACTTTGGGGTGTTTTGCTCTTTGGTATTGCTGTGCCAACAGCTAGCTGATATAGTTTTTGTATTTTAGCTTTTCACGTACACAGGTCTGTTCCTTCCGGTTGGCAGGAACCACACTCTTCATCTTTGTACTCTTGAGCGACTCAGATTCTTGCACCCAGTGGGCATTCTATACATTGTTGTCGGTTTCAATTAGATAACAAACAATTTATTAAGGTTTAAAATCAACAGAGGGAGCTATTGGTTAGTGATGTCTTGATTATCATCAAAGACTACCTAGTGTGCCCCGCATGGCGGTACCAAAACAATTTGACAAGCTTCCATGGAACGCTTCCAGGAAAGATCAAAGTAACAATAACTACTGATTAGCACACAAATAACTCTTAGTTGCTAGGCCAATAATGGCAGGGTTACTCTTTTCACAGTGTGACATAGGTCAATTATCACAAAGCTTTAAGGAGCTGGGACAAAGGAGCCACGACTTTTCTTATAAATTGCAGATTTGGGGGTCTCTGACATGTGCTCAAAAGGGTTTCTAGCTTCCACAGATCTTTTTTGGTGGGTATTTTCTTCCTTTTCACCAAGGATTTTGGCTAGTTCACGGCTGTTTAACTCAAAAGAGGTTTGTTTACCGCTTTGTTTTTAGGAAATGTGTTAGGTGCTGAGGGCTGGGAGAAAGCAGGTCACCGTTGCAGCTGACAGAAGTAGGTTACTGAGTACTTGAGCAATGAGCCGACTCCAGACTGAGAACTGGGTCTGCCTTCCAGCGCAGACAGGCTTCCATAGAACCAACTGACTCAGGAAATCTCTTAGCTTACTTGACATGGAGGGAACTAGCACTGATGGGATGCAGTCATTGGTCTAGTATTCTATACACACCGTCTCATTTCATCCTCACCCTAATACCATGGGAAAAGGGAAGCGCTTTATTTTTTTCCGATTTTTTTGTTTTGATGTGGACCATTTTTAAAGTCTTTACTGAATTTGTTACAATACTGCTTCTGTTTTATGTTTTGGTTTTTTGGCCATGAGGCATATGGGATCTTAGCTCGCAGACCAGGGATGGAACCCGCATCCCCTGCGTTGGAAGGTGAAGTCTTAACCAATGGCCCGCCAGGGAAGTCCCAGGAAGAGCTTTAAAGATGCTAATTTATCCAAGGCTGAATGAGTATTAAACGGTAAAGCTTGGGTTTGAATTCAAGTCTGTCTGTCTGCCTCTAAAACCCATGCTCTTCCCAGGACACCACTGCCTCCCATTGTGATCCCTGGTGCCTTCTTCTATCACCAGATGTGACTCCTTGGATAGCAGCCTCAGCCCAGGTTGTCTCTGAGGTTTTCAAGCCCCCTACAAGGAGATGTATATTTCTGTGCTCCACCTCCACTGGAAATCAGCCCTTAAGTCTTTCAGACCCAGCCACCAAACCACTTTGTCTTTCCTTCCTTTTTCCTACCAGTTCTCAAAGTTTCACGGCCAAGATCATGCAGGTTATGAGAGAACTTCCTTTTTATACATGTTTGTACAAAGGAAATGCTAAAGTATGAGGTGCATTTTCAAGACTAGTTAATAGTCTCTGTGCTGTGGCCACAGGAACTTTCTATATAAATTTCTTCCTGCATTAGTCCAGAATGTTCCACTTCGGTAACTCAGCATGGAGGAGGCTAAGTGTCTGGGTGAGGAAAGGAATCCTTCTCCTGCTGTCTGTGGTCTTTTCCTTTCAGCCACATGTAGCAGCGGCAGTAAGAGCTGCCAAAGCCATGAGGGAGGAGGGGAACCTGCAGAAAGCTCTTCTCATTCCCCTCAATGGCAAAGTAGGAAATAGAAGGACAGTTTCCGTCAGCCCTATGTTCTCATCCAGAAGGGAAAACTTAAAAGCTGGGACCAAAATCCTGCAACCAGCCATTCAAAGGTTAATCAACCACTGCCCTTTGGTTAGTCTCATTAATCTCTGTCAACCAACTAGTCAACAAGGGAGTTAGTGAAGTCATCAGTCAGTCAACCAGGCAGTCAGATGCTACTGGGCCAGGCAGGGGTCAGGCATTTACAACACAAAGGCTGATATTCGATGCCTCATCTTCTAGGCCCTGCCAGGGCACCTTTCGCAAAGTATGCCCACTACCCATCTTGTATCAGTTTTCATGTATTTGATTGTGGCTCAGTTGCTCACACCTTGACTATAAGCTCTGTGAAGGACAAAGCACTTTCTTTTTTGTTCCTTGCTCTATATCCAGAGCCTAACAGAGTCTGGCCTGTAGGTAATGCTTAAATAGAGAGTTGCAAATTAAGTGTTAAATTTTGCAGAAACTAAATTTACTTGGAATGATGTAACTTTAAGGAAATAGAAAGAGGAGGAAGCTTGAGCTTCCTTAATATAAAAAGGAAGGAAATATGCAGATGTTACAGTCTGAATATCTTAGCCTAAATGAAAGCAGGGAATTAGGGAAGGCATGGAAGGTGGAGTAGAAGAGGAAAGAAGTGGTCTCAGATGCTTTGTATTAGAAGTTGCACTGGGGTTTGTCTGTTTAATTAAAATATATTGATATTTACAGTGTCAACCATACTCTGTGATGTACCTAAAGGTACTCTGAGAATAGTTTTTCGAAAGGCACACTAAAATGAGAGGAATAGATATCACTCTGGGCAAAAATTAGGAGAACTTGTTCAGAGTTGCAGAAAACACTTTAATATCCATTTTCACCATGTATACAATGATCTATTATGCTTTTGTAACCAAACTGACTAAGCAGTTTTGGGACACTAAGAGATGCCCTGTGTCATTCCTGACTTGTAGTTTCTAAAATAATAACCATAGGTTATTATTTAACATTTATGGTCCAGTGGAGAACCACTTAACATGCTTGCTCGATCAGTTAATCAAGAAAGCTTATTAAAGGGGAAAATCGGGCTTCCCTGGTGGCGCAGTGGTTGAGAGTCTGCCTGCCGATGCAGGGGACACGGGTTCGTGTCCCGGTCTGGGAAGATCCCACATGCCGCGGAGCGGCTGGGCCTGTGAGCCATGGCCGCTGAGCCTGCGCGTCCGGAGCCTGTGCTCCGCAACGGGAGAGGCCACAACAGTGAGAGGCCCGCGTACCTCAAAAAAAAAAAAAAAAAAAGGGGAAAATCACAAAAGTGCTATATATGGACCTTATACATTTTATTTTTAATTCAAAA
This sequence comes from Neophocaena asiaeorientalis asiaeorientalis, assembly GCF_003031525.2. Classification (NCBI taxonomy): domain Eukaryota; kingdom Metazoa; phylum Chordata; class Mammalia; order Artiodactyla; family Phocoenidae; genus Neophocaena; species Neophocaena asiaeorientalis. The sequence continues at coordinate 5,327,370 of NW_020172369.1, read as the reverse complement.
TCAAGATCTCTGCGTTGAGGCTTGCTGATTAAGAACGTAGACTCTGGAGCAAGACTGCCTGGTTGTATCACTATTAGCTGTGTGATCTCGAGCAAGTGACTTTCTCTCCATCTCAGTTTCCTACCTGTAAAATGGGAATGAAAAGCTATATACCTCTCATGGGTTTGTTGTGAGGATTACATAATGAACACAAACAAATTAACTAGGACAGTTCCTGGCACGTGGTAACCTCATAATAAGTGTTAATTATTGTTGCATAGATCATGCATTGTATAAAATATGTTGTTGTGATTTAAAGGGAAACAAGAATGTAAAGACATTTACCAAGCAAGTGAAGTGCCTAATTTAAAGATTTTTCCAGTCTTCTATAATGTTTCATAGCACCTAGTTTGTCATCAATTTTTAAAGCAACTTGCCTTTTTCAAAGCAATCAACTTCGTTTTTATAGAAGTGATTTGTTACTACAATCCTTAACTTGTATGTACATCTTCTACATCTGGTCTGAGAATATATTTGCTATTGGGAAGGGTGAGTTCTTTCTGTCTGTACCCCAAAGCGCCTTCTCCCACTTTACGAAAAAAGGCAACTTTTCATCTGTTTTCAGTGTGGTAAGACCTCCTAGGTGGCGACTCGAGTCAATTAGAAAAATTAGTGTCGGTGTCAGAAAAAGTGAATGACTGCGTATTGGATTTAAAAAGTTATTTTACAATTCAAGTGGTTTCCAGCTCTTTTGCTTCAAGAGAACTGAAGGAGAACCTAATCAAGTTAGATCATTAAAAATAGTTTTTGATGATACAGTGCTGTGATATTTGCCACTTATCTCACCTGAAAGCAATTCAATTCATTGAGTGACACTGATATAATGAAACCCTTTTTCTTCCCATCTGCCTGTGTGTACAAGCATTTTTTCAGTGTTCATGTGAAAAATGGGACTAAAAATGATGCTGAATAGTGTCTCATTCTAGTAATATGTAATATTTAAAAACAGATAGATAATTTTTTTTTTAAATCCTGTATCTTATTAGAGATACAGTTTTAATAAAATTTTATTTTTATATTCACTTGCTTATCAAATTTTTAGTGTGCTGTGTTGGTCAAATGTGCACTACTAATAATTTTAAGTATAGCTTATACCAGACAAAATGTTAAGTACTCAGAATCATAGTCACACGAAATATAAACTATTTCAATTTAAATTTATAAATATATATATATATTTTGCAGAGAATTATGGTAGGGTGATCAATAAAACCTTTAAAGCATAAATATATTACATTAGGATAAAGTTCTGTGGAGAAGGTGGAATGGAAACTGAGTTAAAAGGAAAAGGAACAAGTAGACTTTCTGCCAGTTAAAAAGTTTACTTGTGTATTGTGAAAAATGGATGATGGTGGAATCAAATCTCTATGGTATTTAGATTTTATTGGATATTTTAAGTCATGCTACCGTTTTTTAATCAAAATATCCATATTATTATTTAAATTACTAATGAAATTAACTTAAATTCCTACTTAAATCTATTATGCACAATTTAAGACGTCAACTTTAAAATGTGTGAGGGGTGCACAGTTTTCAAAACTCTCTAAACTTTGCTCAGAATTCATGAGCAAGAAATTTTGAAGACGATCATCCCGAGAGTAGCCTGTCAGCTTTGAGTTTTCAGTATCAGAACGAAAAACACTGGTTAATCCAGGGAGTCAGTTCAAAGACATTCTACAGTTCTAAAGTTTCAAAAGACCTTTATCATCATTACTTAGTTATTAATGAGGGAAATGCTATTTGGTGGTGACTCACACCCTGACTCTTATCAGCTTTTACACTTCCAAAGCCATTACAAGCCTTTAGGTGGAACTGTCTTATATTTTGCATGTACATAAAAATAGGGCTGCTTTGAAGATTCGTAGAAGGGATTGCTTTTAAATAATATTTTACCGCAATCAATAATTGTGGTGATTTTGGAATTTTCATTTTTTTCTCTCCCATGCTATTCAAAGTACTTTGTAGACTGTATTCAATCGGTCTTTAACAAAGCCTGATGAAATATGTAGGAGGTAGTCAGAAAGGGGTTAAGTGATCTTTCCATAGGAAGTCAAAGATGGTGTCAACAGTAAATCGAATAAAACCAATGACTCTTCCTATTTATAAAAACATTCTGGATATAGAATAGCAAGGCCATATTAATGACTTGCTATTCCCTTTCCAAGCTGATGTTAGGTTTGGGCTCATTCAACCATATGCAAATACAGAAATATATATATATGTATATGTGTGTGTGTGTGTGTGTGTGTGTGTGTGTGTGTGTACATGACAAATACATATCTGTAAAATGGCATTCCCCAGGCCCCCTTCTAATTTAATTTTATATACTCTCTCTGGCTGGCTTCATCCATCATCATGGCTTTAACTCTCAATAGTCACTGATGATTTCCCCCAATATCTCCTGTCCAGATGTTCTAAAACTGTACTCCTGTTGTGCCCTAATGGAACCTTTGTCCAGTCATTTGTAGAAGCCAGAAACGTGGGAGCTGTCCAGGCCTTGTCCCCCTCCTTGACCCCTTAGACCCAACTGATCCAACCTTTTGTTGATTTTACTTTAGAAATAACCCTAAAATCTGTCTCCCATTTTGATATTTCACCACCACCGCCTAATACTGGCCCTTGTCCATCCTCCCAAAACAATAGCCACTTAGCTGGTCTCCCTGGTCTCCATGCCATTTAACCTGTTGTCCCCAATGCCATCCAAGCAACCTCTTCAGAAGTTAAATGGAATCGTGCCATTCTAGATCTGAAAATTTTCCAGTGTCTCTCCAATGTTTATAATTTGAATTCACGTTTCTAAGTATGTTTTATAAAGCCCTTCATCATCTGCCCACTGTCTGCTTTTACGGTGACACTTCCCAGCTTTTAGCCCTGGGTCATTCCAATCCCCTTTCTTTTCCCTGAGTACCACCATGCTTGCCTTCATTCACTCCTTCAGCTATTTTATCAAGTGCTTCCTCTGTGCCCATCACAAGTCAATGCATGGGGACATGTCAGTGCAGACATGACCAAGTCCCTGTCCTTACAGAGGCTCTATTCTGGGCTTTTTGAGTCCATTCCTTTGCATTTGTCCAGTTTTCTTCCTGAAGTGCTCATTTCCCACCCCTCACCTGTCTAGCAAACTCCTACTTTACTTTAGGACTCAGCTATTCATGAGAAGTCTTGGAAGGTTACCTGGAAACTCTCACTCACATCTAGCCATTGGATAGTCCTTCTTCAGGAAATGAACTCCAGGAGAACATGGGCTTTCCTTGTGTCGGCTGCACGCTCAGTGCCTAGAACAGTGCCTGACATATATTGGGTTTTTAATAAATATCTATCAAATACATCATACCTACCAAAATACCTATCTAGTTATGTGTTTCTACCTTGAGACCATGAGCTGTGAGTTCCTAATGGTCAGAACTTATCTAATTTGCCTCTTTACCTCCACTGCTTATCACAGTGCCTGGTACATTGTTAGGAATCAATAATGGTGAATACAGGCCATACAGATTTACATGAAGAAAACAAAACAAAACAAAAAAAACCCCAAAGCACTGGGAAAAATGCTGTGAGGGGTTAATGTTATCCAACCTCTGGAGCGGGAAGGGGGAGTGGGGTGTAAATGCTAAATCCCAGAACTCTAGGATTAAGACACGGTGTTTGTGTTATAAAGTGGTAAGGAGACACACATACATACGACTAGTTAAAAAATACTGGGGTGCTTCTATATGTAATTAGAGGTTCCAGCAAAATGCTGTGGTAGCCGGGTGGCACTCAGGAAGGCTGCTTGGAAGAAAAGCCAGCCCTTGAAAAGTTTCCTTAGGTTAGCATCACCAGACAAAACCCGGGACTCTGTCAGTTAAATCTGAATTTCAGATAAACAGCAAATAACATTTTTGTATTAGTATGTCCCATGCAATACTGGGGATATAGTTACACTAAAAATGTATTCATTGTTTATCTGAGATTCAAAATTAACTGGGCCTCCTGTATTTTTATTTACTACCTTTGGCAACTCTGCCTCAGGTATGTGGAATAGCTTTAGAAGAGAGCAGGGATGGAAAAGCACAAAGAGAAAGGCCAGTTGTCCAACACAGCTGGAGTCTTAGGTATACGGGGGACGGAGGAAAGCGGAAGTTATGCGGGATACTGCTAGGGAAGGAATGAGGCCAGATCACAGAGGCTTTGAGTGACCTTGACTTGGCAAAGAATATGATGTCATCCTGGGAACTTATGTTCAGCAGTGAGAGATTCGATCCTTTATGAAAAATAGAGCACACACATAAATTTTTGTGGACATAACTCATGCCTCCCTGGGGATGTACTGTAACGCTGATTATATGAATTGTAAACACATCAGGAGTCATACAGAGCTTCCTCTTAAATGGAAAAAGATGTATTTTCTGAAAGTTAAATTAAATGTTTACATTTAACCAAGAACAGCTATTGGCAATCTGAACGTTAAAATACCTTCCAAATAAATTTCTACTGTATAGTGATTCACAGACATTAAATTAAGATGAAACAAGCTAGTATCTGCAGCAAAAAGAATAAATTATGATCTTGTTTATACACTAAGTGTTGGTTTAAGTAAGATTTTAAAGTCATATGCTTAGATAACGAGCACATTAAAATACTGGCTGTCTGAATCACAGATATAAAATTAACGACTAAAAAATTAACACATATGCATTATTTATTTAGTCATTCTAACCAACACAGAGCCTCTTACTTTAAGACAAATCATTCAGATTAAGAATTTAAAAAATCAAACTAGTAATCTGTTTTGGTCCTACTGCATGAATATCAATATCTGTGCTTATTAATGTTTGAAATATAGCTCTGAAAAAGCCAAGAATTCACATATTTAGAAACGCATTGAGGAACATTTTCTGTGATTTTTTTTTAAGGTAGAAGAAAACACTTTTGAATAATTGTGGAAATTTGAATATGGACCGGACATTAGATGATAATAAGGAATTATTTTACGTTGTACAGTTAAATTAAAAATAAAATCCTTTTCTGTTAGAGGCGCACACTCAAGTATTACAGGTACAATGATATAATATCTGGGATTTGCCCTTAAAATACTCCACTTGAAAAGAAAGCGTGTGGGACTTCCCTGGTGGTGCAGTGGTTAAGAATCTGCCTGCCAATGCATGGGACACAGGTTCGATCCCTGGTCCCGGAAGATCCCACATGCCGCAGAGCAAACGCGCCCGTGCGCCACAACTACTGAGCCTGCGCTCTAGAGCCCGTAAGCCACAACTACTGAGCCTGTGTGCCACAACTGCTGAAGCCCGTGAGCCTAGAGCCTGTGCTCTGCAACAAGAGAAACCACCGCAATGAGAAGCCTGCGAACTACAGCGAAGAGTAGCTCTCTCTCTCTGCAGCTAGAGAAAGCCCGCGTGCAGCAACGAAGACCCAATGTCAAAAATAAATAAATAAATAAAATTTAAAAAATGTTTTTTTAAAAAAAGAAAGGGTGGGGAGTAGATGAAACAAAGCTGCCAAAATGTTGATGATTGTTGAACTGGGGTGATGGGTATGTGAGGGGTTGAGTATATGATTAGATTTCAGTGTATGTTTGAAAATTTCTATAATAAAAGGTAAAAAAACAGGTCTTTTTCATGAATGAATAATTTCCTTGGAAGTACATCTTATAATACATTTACATCCACCTTCCAATTTATATTTTAAATATATATATTTGTACATGTATATATTCTCTTGCAGTGACTAGTTAATAGAGCAGTTGAGCATGTTTATCTTATTAATGATCGCTCACGATTTACTGAGTACATTCCATGGACCAGGCACTGTGCTTAGTGATTACCACGCAATATTCATTTAATGTATGCAGCAGTCTTTTGATCTAGTCTTCACTATTACCCCCATTTTGCAGGTGGAAAACTGAGGCTTGCAGAGGTGACAGTTCTCACTGTCCTAAAGATAGTGCATGTGTCTGTACTGAGGTCCAGGCTCAGGCTGCCTGACTCTGAAGTCTGTATGTTTAACCCTTCCCCATACTGCCAGGTAGATTAGCAGGAGTATAAATATACTCACAATACATATAATAATGAAAAGAAGGGGAAATGGCTCGCATGTTTCACCCTTGCCACAGCTATGGCTCAGGGCCAGACTTGTGATCCTCTCAGATCCAGCCTGGGTTCAGCCATAGATCAAGCTGTTGTGTGAAGCAGAAAAGCGGAAAGATGCTGCTCTAGACAAAGACAAGCAAAGACAACCAACACAAGTCTCTTCTCATTGACAACTGTTCTGCGGTTGTGTGTGTGTTCTTTCTAAAGTAATACAAAATGACGAAAATGCACAGTTTGCCTTTTTTGTGCCTTCTGATGCCGGAGTATATTTTGCAGGACTTCACCTCCCGTTTTAAATCATTCATCACGCAGTGCCTCTTGTGTGGCGCAGGCGGCGGTGGGTGGATGGGGCGGGCAGCAGGGAGAGGCGAGTTGGAGGACGCACATCCCGCAAGTGAGGAACCGGCACAGCTGCAGCCCCGTGAGACCCCGCCCCATGAGCTCATCCCCTGGCAGTGCAAATTAGGATGACGTAATGCTTCTGGAGAGCTCCTTCAGCCCACCACAGTGGGAGCGCTCTTGCTTTTCCTGAGCTCAGGAAAAATTAGCATCGGTATTTCTAGCTGTTCCTGAGGAAATGGCATTTTATTCAAAGGTGTCGTGGGAAACAGAACACACTGCCTGCGTTAGGATCAGCTTCTGTGCCAAAGGAAAACAGAGCTTATCAGTAAATAAGTCACTGATTACTGCCCTTATCAGACTAGGAAGGTAAGCGGCTTTCTTCAAAAACAGGGTCCAATTAAAATGGCAAGAGATAGTCTCGGCATTTCTTTAAAGTTATTTTAGCCGAAGAATAAAAAGAATAACCATAGCAATAATATTAAATAATAGTAATAATCATTATCATTTATTTAGCTCACTGTATACTAGGAACCGTACTAAATGTTTTATATATGTTATTTAATTTAGTCCCTATTATACAACCTTACAAAGTAGGCATATCCCCCATTCCCTCCCCCCCGTCACATACACACATATATACACTTTAAACATGAGTAAACTGAGGCCTGGAGAGGTAGGTAATTTGCCAAGGTCAGACAGCAGCAATTGGCAAAGCCAAGGGATTCCAGTCCAAAGCCCATATTGTTAATCACTATGCTTACCTTGCTCTGTAGGCCCCAGGACAGGTCTGTGTAATAACAACTCAATAAAATAGAGAAGAGAGGATTGTTTCTCCCAAGAAATCACAGGCCAAAGCTGGGGTATCTGCCATGCTTGGCATTTCTCACCTCATTAGACACCCCATCTTGTAAAGGGGAACGGCGGGGAGAGGAGTATTTATTAAGAACCTACTGTGAAATAGTAGGAAATATATATATTCATCTCTGCCCCTGGTTCCTAGCACAGAGCTCCTAAATCCCTTGGAATTTTCTGGGTGATAGGAGTGTCTTTTGCTCTAATGGGGTAACTCCTGGTGGGCTCCTGGGTGGGCTCCGGTCACCAGAAAGACCGAGCAATGATTAGGGGCTTGAAAATTTCGGTCCTACCCCGCAGTGTCCAGAGAGGGGATGGGCTGGAAACGGAGTTAATAATTGATCATGCCTATGTGAAAATAAAAATAAAAATCCCCCAAAGTTCAGAGAGCTTCCAGGTTCATGAACACATGGAGATACTCCTCACACCTCCCCACACACCTTGCCCTGTGCATCCCTTCCATCCGTATCCTTTATCTGATCCTTTTATTTATTTATTTTTATCTACATTCTTTTTAAAATTACTCTTTTCCATTATGGTTTATCACAGGATACTGAACATAGTTCTCTGTGCCATACAGTAGGACCTTGCTGCTTATCCATTTCATATGTAAAAGCCTGCCTCTGCTGACCTCGACCTCCCACTCCATCCCTCCTCCAACCCCCTCCCCTGGTCCTTTTATAATAAACTGGTAAACAGTAGGTAAACTGTTTTCCCCAAGGACTGTGAACTGCTCCAGCAAATTAAATGAACCTGAGGAAGGGCTTGTGGGAACCTTTGATTTGTAGCTGACTGCTTAGAAGTACAGGTAAAACCTAGACTTGTGATTGGTGCTGGAAGTAGGGGGGCGATCTTGGGTGACTGAGCCTCTTGCCTCACTTCAGATGCCAGTGGAGGAGAAGGAAGAGTAGACAGAGAAGGTGGGATGAAAACTACCAAAAGGAGAGGAAATGCGATGTGCCATAATGGTTGTGTGTAGGGTTTGAGGGTCTGGAGGATTTAGGTTTGGGTACAAGCTCTACTACAAAAGTTCGGTGGCCTCGTGCAATAGACTCAGAGGCTTTGAGCCTCAGTTTTCTTATCTGTAAAATGGGGGTGATAATACACTCCTCATTGTGTTATTGTGAAGATCAAATAAGATAAAGCACAGTTCTGAACCTACTGCCTGGTGTGCTCAGTAAACAGCAGGGCAGGATGACTAAGGGTAGAAACCTAGAATCCCCTTCTTGGTGCTGGAAACCTGGCGTCCTCTTGGTTCGCAGAGAGTAACAATGTTTCACTGGATTAAGTGGGAACCGATCACTTTTCTGTGAATCTGGGGGAAGATTTTTTCCACCAGAAACACTTTCACTCCCAGCCCACTCTCTTCCAAGCATTTTAGTTCCAAGACTGGTTGCAGTGCGGAAGCATCACCCAGTTGGCAGGTAACTGAGCACTTCAGTTCAGCTGTAGAGCTGATCACTGATCAGAAGCGCAATCATGGCTCTGGGGGATTCCAACGAATACAGAATCTATACACTATGTGTGAGATTTCATTAAATCTGGGCTGATTAGGTATAATGAAATCTCACGCATGGAGAATAGATTTTGATTACTATGGGAACCCCTCCCAGAGCCAGGATCAAATTTCTGATCAGCCCTATAGCACAGAATCACCTGGAGGGCGACTTCCTATCTGTGCCTAAGATATCTGTCTATAAAATTACATGACCACTTCTAACACCTATTAAACTAATTAGGCAGCTTGATTTTCAACAGCACCAAAATCTGTGCCACAGGGTGCCAGAAACAGAACATTCCTGGGGAGATGCACTAAGAAAGGAACTTTAAACTTCAGTCACATGGTGAGGAAGCAGACTTAAAAAATGTAATTCCTATGAAAGCATTTCTTCTCTTACACTTAAAAGGAGAAGTACGCACCCTTCCAGAAAATATTGTTTGTACACTTCATGATATCTGAAATCATGCTGTATTGGTTTGGCAATCCTTCATAACAGTTGTGGATTTAGCTATTTGTGGTCTCAGATGATAAAGCATAATAATTATCAACAGTAAAAAATGTACTTTAATTTCTAATTACAAAGGTTAGATTTATTTTCTCCAACTGTGGGAGCATCTCCTTCCCCACTATTTTAAACTGGATGTTTACAAACAACATTACTTCTGAACTTTGCCCTGGTACAGTAAAGCTGGTGGTTTATACTAGGATGAAGTCATTCTTTGTAATGAAATTGAAAACCGTCAAACAACATGAGTTGAATTTGTTACAAATTGGGAAATGAAAGGTGTAATATGGATGCCTCATATGCCTAAGTTTTTTATTAAACTTTGAAGAAACAAATAGAATCATATAGTTTGATAACTGAAACTGACTTCTTAAGACACTTATTTTAAATGCTCTTATATTTAGAGAAAAACAAGTTCATCTGAGGATTTTTTTTTGAACAAAAGAGAGGCCAGTCTAGGAGATAATGGGCTAAATCCAATCTGTTTTAAGGTAGCTGCTTCCTTATGACAGCCACCAAATTACTCGTTAAGCTGGAATAGCCATCCCTACCTATCATGAACAAGAAGCAGATGCCATCTCAAAATGGACAGCATCCTCTAAATGGACACTCCATACCAATCCCCCCAACATTTCGGGGGCTTGATGTTAATCAATTTCTATTGTTAAATTCTTGCCATCACTTAAAATAATTGCCATTTGAAAACAACTAGTAGAAGCAAGAGTAGCAGTGTTTCTAAACAAAAGAGTCAGGTATATATCAAGTTAACTGTTGTTGATACAGCATGGCCAAGGAATGGTGTCTGTGGTTATTCAGATACTCAGTTACCAATGTTATACATACGGTCAATTTCTAACCAACTGGATTGCATGATGATGTATTGAACCTCCCAAATATAATAAATACATCATAATGTTAAAAGAAAGATTCTGATGGGATTTCAATACTTCAAAATCATTTTCATAAATTTCAACTGTCACCGCTTTCTACATGTATGAAAGTACCAGTTAGTAATAGTTGAATGCTAGATAGCTAGATAACATCAAGTTAATGAGAGTTTTATTCTTTGTCATAATGTACATTTTCCCTTTATATAGTGCTTCAGGCTGATCCAAAGGCTAATAACCAAGGACTAGGAACAATTAAGAATGAAACACAAACAATACCAAACCCTCACATCATATTAAGGCAGGACTTTTCCAAAATTATAAAAATGAACAACACATTCAAACCAGCAATAATGTTTTCAAACAGAGGCTAAAAATTTTAAGCAAAGGCCAATTATATGTGCACATAGTGTGGGAAAGACAATGGTTTTGCACTTTTATCCTGCTTGGAATTCATAGGGCTTCTTGAATTTGTACCTTCATATCTTTCATCAGTTTTGGGAGATTCACAGTTGTTATCTCTTCAAATACTGCTTCTGCCTTAGTCTCTCTCCTCTCCTCTGAAAATCCAATTACATGTCATATCCATAACCCCTCTTCTGGATTTTCTATCCTTTTGTTTCTTTGTATTCTATTCTGTTCACTAGTTCCCTTTCCCTGTTTACTAATTCTTCTGCTGTGTCTACTCACGGTAGCCAGTTAACAAGTGGGCCCTCCAACCCCCAAAATTCTCACCATCTAGTATTTACACCCGTGGGTAGCTTCCTCTTACGTTAGATCAGTGCTGATCTGTATGACCAGATAGGTATGATAGAATATCATCGGGTATATCAGAAGTGGTGGTGTGAGACTTTTGAGGCTAGGTCATCAAAAGCGTTCCATCTTCTGCCTCCTGCTATTGGATTTCTAGTTCTGAGGAAAACCAGCCACCATGTCATGAGGACACTCAAGTATTTCCTTGGAGAAGCTCACATTGAAAGGAACCAACTTCCGATTCATATAAGTGAACCCCCTCAAGATGGCTCCAGCCCCAGTTATGTCTTTAGATAACTGTCCCCCAGCCAATAACTGATGGAAACCTCATAAGAGAATTCCTGAATTTCTGACTCACAGAAACTATGAGAAAGATTAGGTGATTATTGCTGCTTTAAGTTACTAAGTCTTGTGATGATTTGTTAAATAAATAGCTAATCCACCCATCAATCAAGTTTTAAAATACAGTTCTTGAATTTTTCAGTCGGTTCATTTTGTATCGTTTTTAGTTCTCTTCTCAGATTTCCAGTCTTTTTAAAAATCTCACAGAACATATTAAGAGTATTTTTTAAAAGTCTGTGTGTGCTAAATTTATTATGTGGAGCCCCATGTTGCCATTACCTTCTATTTTTATTGTTTTTTTCATCCGTCCTGTTTTATCTCCTCATGAGCCTGACTATTATTAAAATAGTGGACATGGTATGTGAACATTTGTAGAAATAATTTGAGACCTTGATGACATTCTCTTCCTTGAGAGAGACTTGACTTTGCTATCAGCAGGTTTAGAAACTAGCAACCTGAGATCAGCTTGATCCAATTTCAAGGATTAAAACTGACTTGAAGTTGAGCTTCAGGCTCTGAGAGGATAGTCTACTTACAGTTCATTCTTACTCCTAGTGGGTAGCTATGCAGTGTCTCAATCCAAAGCCTGGGGTATTTACCAGACTCACCCCAGCTTTGGAGGGTTCTAGACTCCAGTTTTATTCCTCTATTTCATAGGGCTGTCAGGAGCCCTGTTCAGTTTCTCAGCCTTTCAGGTATGTTTTCTAGGGTCAGCAGACATTTGAGTGAAAAAGTGGCCCCTTATGGCAGGCTCACCTCTCTAGATTTTCGTATTTTCTATGTCTTTCCCATAATTCTGCCTTGTTAGATCTCTGATGTCTCCAAGCAATTCCAAGCAAGTATATTTTGTCCAGCTTTTACTGTTCTCCGTAGGAGGACTGGCCTAAATTTTGACCCTTACGAGAAGTGGAAGTTCTTGCATAGTTTTATCAGCTAATCTAGAATACAGTTACATCAGAAAACAAAAACAAAAGATGTACTTTGTTTTGCTAAGGGTCTAATAGCATTACTTCTTCAAACCACTTTCATACTATAGGAACTAGTATTCTTTAAATAAAGTTGTAAACAGCTGCCAATCCACTCATTTATGACAAGTCAGCTGGTCAGAACAGAATATGAAAAAAACCCTATTGATAGAAATAAACCGTTTCTAGAGAATGTTAAGCAAATTCCTCCAAGGCCAAATCACTAGACAGGGAGGCCACTGCTCCTCACATTTAGCCTTCAGAAAAGGGCATAGGCTCTAGTTCTGTGGAGAACCTAGTAGCCATGTTGTGAGGACACTCAATCAGCACTATGGAGAGGCCTACAGGCCACTGAGAATATTCCCCACTGTTTTCTGGATCATTTGATACTATCATTACATCAGAAAGCCTACCTAAAAGTTAGTTACTGAGCAAAAGAAAGAAAGAAATGTTTCAAACACATAAGGAAATCTTATTTTTATAGTAATATGACTATTAATAACAATATACACTTCTGGTAAGGGACAAAATTTAGACCAACCCTCCCACTTAGAGTACTAGATGTCTAGTATAAGATCAAACAAGATAAACTAGAACTTAAAATGTCAGGTACTTTTGATTAGGAATGGAGGAAACAAATTCCTACATGTAACAATGTCATTTTAAAAGGAATATTTTAAGTATGTATCACAGTCAAAACCTTTTTTTCTGCTGAAATATAGTTCATCTAAAAGAGAAAGATGGACATTTACTGAAAATGTCTTTGCAAGTTTTTCCATGTATTCCAACTGAATTACAGGATTTTACAAGAATTACAAGACTACAGAATCACACTCCTGATTTATAGATTTGTGACTCAAATGTTCAAAGTAGGTTATTTGGTTTTTCTTTGTTTTGTTTTGTTTAACTTTTTATTTTATATTGGAGTGCAGCTGATTAACAGTGTTGTGTTAGTTTCAGGTGTTTTCATTCTCTAAATCTGTGAGTCTGTTTCTGTTTTGTAAATAAATTCATTTGAATCATTTCTTTTTATCAATAGATTCCACATATAAGCAATATCATACTATATTTCTCTTTCCCTGTCTGACTTACTTCACTCAGTATGACAATCTCTAGGTCCATCCATGTTGCTGCAAACGGCATTATTTCATTCTTTTTAATGGCTGAGTAATAGAATAGAAATATAGATCAATGGAACAGGATATAAAGCCCAGAAATAAACCCATGCACCTATGGTCAGTTAATCTATGACAAAGGAGGCAAGACTATACAATAGTGGAAAGACAGTCTCTTCAATAAATAGTGCTGGGAAAACTGGACAGCTATATGTAAAAAAATGAAATTAGAAAATTCTTTAACACCATACACAAAAATAAGCTCAAGATAGATTAAAGACCTAAATGTGAGACCGGACATTATAAAACTCTTAGAGGAAAACATAGACAGAAAGAACACTTTCTGTCATAAATCGCAGCAATATCTTTTTCAATCCATCTCCCAGAGTAATGGAAATAAAAACAAATATAAACAAAAGGGACCTAATTAAACTCAAAAGCTTTTGCACAGCAAAGGAAACCATAAACAAAATGAAAAGACAACCCACAGAATGGGAGAAAATATTTGCAAATGATGTGACCGACAGGGATTAGTCTCCAAAAATTTACAAACAGCTCATGTGGCTTAGTATCATCAAAACAAACAACCCAATCAAAAAATGGGCAGAAGACCTAAATAGATATTTCTCCAAAGAAGACATACAGATGGCCAAGAAGCACATGAAAAGATGTTCAACATCGCTAATTCTTAGAGAAATGCAAATCAAAACTATAATGAGATATCACCTCACGCCAGTCAAAATGGCTATCATCAAAAAATCTGCCAACAATAAATGCTGGAGAGGGTGTGGAGAAAAGGGAACCCTCTTGCAGTGTTGGTGGGAATGTAAATTGGTACAGCCACTATGGAGAACAGTATGGAGGTTCTTTAAAAAACTAAAAATGGAGCTACCATATGATCCTGCAATCCCACTCCTGAGCATATATCCAGAGAAAAACATACTCCAAAAGGATACATGCACCCCCAATGTTCATTGCAGCACTGTTTACAATAGCCAAGACATCAGGGACTTCCCTGGTGGTCCAGTGGTTAAGGCTCCACACTTCCAATACAAGGGACGTGGGTTCGATCCCTGGTTGATCATCGGGGAACTAAGATCCCATATGCTGCGCAGCACGGCCTAAAAACAAACAACCCCCCGCAAAAAACTTACAGTAGCCAAGACATGGAAGCAACCATGTTGCTTCCATGGATATGGACAAAGAATGGAATGGATAATGAAGATGTGGTACAAAGTAAATTATTTGTTGATTATATTTTTATCTCCATCACTATCTATTGATGGCTATTGGCCACATGAAGCTGGTCCTCAGAGTAAAACATACCCACTAAAGCGAGACTATTTATCTAATTAATCAGCAAGTCAAGTTTCTTGATTCATCTCTACCATGTCTGAGATTTGTCTCTCTCGCTCTAATTTTCTACTCTTTCCAAATCATCCAGCATATTGATTACTCCGCTTGCCCTCTTCTCTGTACACATCCCCCCAATTTCAATCTGTTCAAGAGTCTTCGGTGACTTCTGGGTACTCAGCCTGTGCTTCAAGGCTTCAACATCATATGGTCTTGGTCTCCTTATTCCTTATTCCTTTTCAACTAAACTTCCACTTTATATAAGTCAGTCATTTCACTACTGCCCACGTGATGCTTATTTTTGCTTTTGTGATTCTCTTCCAGCCTAGATGCTCTCCTTTCTCCTTATTTATTCCAACTATATCATGATCTGGTCATCAAATACCAAGAACCTAGCACTCTTACTTATTAGAACCAAATACTGCCTTCTCTATCAAATTTGATCCATGCTTGTAATCCTTTTCTTTGAAATTATATTTTATTCATGGTTTAAAATGCAAAAACTTGAAGTGCATTACATACCAACTTTCATTTTGTCAATGGTGTTGCAAACCTGCTGAGTCAGGGGCAGAATCTTCATAATCTTCTAAAGTGCCACCCACAAAACCTACATTCAACAAAATGCCTTTTAAATATATGTAACTTAGTGTCCAAATCTTAGTAACAGACTTTCATTGGACCATAATGAGCCTGCTTAGCCCAGGAATTACCATATGATTCACTCCTTTGCCAATGAGCTGCCCAGATGACAAGATAGAAAGGTAAAAACTCATTTGGTAGAGACCTGACTCCTGGTGGATTATTTCTTTCCCTGGATTATGCAAGGGGATGAAATGCCAAACTCTTCTATGTTAATTATAGATTCCCTATTTCGTGGCTCCGTATTTTCAGTATGAAATATGCAGACCTTTTTTTTTATCAACTAAAAGATATTTAAACAAATTTGTAATTAATTTTTTCCCAGATGCCTTAAGCAGATAATTCATATCCAGCAAATGTTTCCTTGGTACTTATGCTTGACAGAGAGAAAGAAAATATAAACAGGAAAGAAGGAATTCCAGTTCAGCACATTAACCAAGGAAAACATTAACTGTCCTTTGGAATACAATCCACAAATAGTCCATTTTGCTGCTGCAAGGTCAACAGAATTATCCTGTGGTCTCTCTGCCTAGTTGATAAACTCCTCTAGTTAAAGATTGCTTCATTCCTTTCAAAGGAGGCTGGCTATAAGATCACATGCTATTTCAGTGGACAGTTTTTAAATTGTTTTTTTTTTTTTTTTTGCAACACATTTTCCTCAGTGTGTAAAGCCTATTTTGATGAATTAGCAAGAAATACAACTTTATGCTCCTAAGTTCAGAGGTCATAGAATTTTAGCAGTCCTTATTTAAATGTTACTGTTTCTACAGCAGTGGCCCTTTACCCTACCTGTCCATGAAAACTGCTACAGTAATTTTCAAAATATATTGATGTTTGAGCCCATCCGGAATTTTTCATTTAATTAATCTGGCCTAAGGCTTTGGGCCCTATGGCTTTTTTTAGTTTTGTTTTTGTTTTTTTTTTTCTGTTTGTTTTGTTTTTTTTTTGATTTTAATGTGCAGTTATGGTTAAGGATCACTGTTCCAAGTGGAGAGAAAATGGGAAGACTAGAATAACAGGGGAAGAAAAATAAGTTTCTTAACAATAAGAATAAAAGCTATAATTTATTCAGTACTTATATATGTATACCAGGCAGCATGTTAACCATGTTTCATACTATATCAATTATCTATTGCTACATAACAGATGACCCTAGAGCTTAATGGCTTAAACAACAAGCATTTGTGTCTCACAGTTTCTGTGGTCAGAAATTTGGGAGTCACTTAGCTTGCTGTTCTGATTCAAGGTTTCTCTTGAGGTTGTAGGCAAGATATCAGCCATGACTGCAGTCATCTGAAGGCCTGATTGGGGCTGGACAGCCCTTTTATAGAAAGGCTCAGTGGCAAGGGGGTTGGCAGGAAAATGTAGTTCCTTCATGACTCCTGGCAGGAGGGCTCAGTTCCTTATCAGGTGGGCCTCTTCACAGAGCTGCTTGAGTGACTCCATAACATGGCAGCTGGCTTTCCCCAAAGCAAGTGATCCCAGAGAGAGCAAGGAGGAAGTCACTTGCCTTTTATGACGTAGTCTTGGAAATTACGTATCATCAATTATGCCACATTTTATTCGCTAGAAGTGAATCACTAAATACAGTCCACCCAAGGGGAAGGCAGTCAAACTCGGAGGTATCCAAGAATTTGTGGATATATATACATATGTATATATACATATGTATATATATGTTTAAAACAAACACAAATTTGTTAATTATAATAATTCTGGAAGTCAGAAGTTCAAAACGCATCATCAGGGCTGCATTCCTCCTGGAGATGCTAGGGGAGAACACGGTTCCTTTCCTTTTCCCGCTTCTACGGGCAGCCTACATTCCTTGGCTTGTGGCTCTTTCCTCCATCTTCAAAGTCAGCAGCCAGTGTAGCATCTTCCAGTCTCTCTCCCTACTTCCACTGTCACATCGGATTCTGATTGACCCTCCTGCATCCCTCTTATAAGGACCTTTATGACTACATTGGGCCCACCCAGATATTTCAGGATAATCTCACAACTCAGTATCTTTAAATTAACATATCTGTAAAGTCCCATTTTCAATGTAAGGTAACATATTCACATGTTTCAAGGATTAGGTCATGGACATTTTGGGGGGACCATTATTCTGTCTGCCACACTAGCTAAGCTGCTGGATAGAGATACCTCCTGAAACCCATTCCAGCTGAGTCTAAACATGCCAAAATATGTTAAAGTTTTGTTTTATTATACAAATAATAGTGAATATGTAAATGTAGTCTCATTGCAAAATATGCAAATATTATGATAAAACTAAGTCTTACTTCACCATCACATTTAATTTCCAGGCCCTTCCCTCCAGGTGACCATTATTATCAATGAGCATCATGTATGATATGAGGCCTTTCTATATATTTGCATAAAATAAACGGACATATGTTTTTTAAAATTAACTTTTTATTTGGAACAATTTTCCAAATAGATGTATGGAAAAGTTGAAAAAACAATACAGAGATTTCCTGCACACCCCTAGTTTCACTTACCCCTAATGTTATCATCTCACAGTACTCTGGTATGTTTGTCAAAGTTAAGAAACCAACATTAGTACATTACTACTAACTAAACTCCAGACTTTATTCGGATTTCCCGACTTTTTTCATTAATGTCTTTTTTCTCTTCCAAGATCTATCCAGGATACCACATTGCATTTAGTTGCCATGTTTCCTCTGACCTGTGATGGTTTCTCAATTTTTCCAAGTTTTTCAACACCTTGACTGGTTTTAAGAGGTACTGGTCATTTATTTTGTAAAATGTCCCTCAATTTAGGTTCGTCTGATATATTTTCTCATGATTAGACTGCGGTTATGCGTTTTGGGAGGGATTACCACAGAGGTAAAGTGCTTTTCTCATCACAGCCCTTCAGGAGGGAGATCACATCAACATGACGTCTCTCTCATCATGTCAGCCTTGATCATTTGGTTAAAGGCGTATCTACCAGGCTTCTCCAGTGTAAATTTAGTATTTTTCCTTTTCTATGCTCTCTCCTTTGGAAGTGAATCACTACGTCTAGCCCATACTCAAAATGAGGGGAGTTAACATCTACCTCCTGGAGGAGGGGTATCTACCTAAATTATTTGGTATTCTTTGTAGAGAAAATTTGGGTGGACATATTTTAAAGGTGTGCACATAAAGGTGTGCAAAGCTAGTAAGACCTGGCATTTAACATGAGGTTGGTTTGATTGCAGAGTCTACATTCTTTTACTGAGCCCCTTAACCTTTGCACTACTAAGAACTTGCTTTTAGTACCATTCAAACATATTTTTAATATTCTACAAAATTCCCAAGAACTTGTTAGAAAGGGCAATACAGGGCTTGCCTGCTTATATCTTGTTGCATATTGTTTCCCTGATGTATGTCTGACTTTCTCAATCAGACTTTGAAAGCAGGGACATAGTTTTATATACTTTGTCTCCCCTGAGCACCTAATACACAGGTACTCAGGAAGTATTTCCTGCCTGAAAAGAAAGTGACTCCTTTTCCTCACTGTTTCCCACACTGTCTTGAGTGGCTACCAGGAGACACCAAAACTCACAGTGGTTGATCCCTTCATGCCCAGACCCAGGGCTAAGAGCCGAGATACGACAGGTTCACACCAGAAGGACTGAATAGAACCTGGGGATCAGGCTAGAACTGTAGGAAAAGCCGCAAATGTTAAAGTTCTCCCTCTTCCTGTTGCTGCTTTAATGAGCAATTGTGATGAGAGCAGATACCAATTTGGGTTATTTAACGAATGCTCAGCCCAGAGATCCACTCAGGCTATGAGTATAATTTTTGGGTTTCTATAGTAGTGCATTGTTTTCATCCCACCAAGGATTAGGAATCATGTTCCTGGGTCATACATAATAAGTCATTTTCTCCAAATCTTGGGTATTTGGGAGTCTAGATTCCAGGAAACCATTAGTCTTTCTTTCATGGCAGGTATCCAGATGGCTCAGGTGGGTGGGTGTCCCATACTTTGGTTTAATTGGAACACCCTGTCTCCCTGGGATGCAGAAGCGAACCTTTCCTCTGGAGAGGAAGGCAGCAAAGCTCCAATCTTCTCTCCCCATCCTTCCTGACCTTGTCCTGTTTGCTGTGTAGATGGACAAACGGAAGTAGTCCAAAGGAAGGGGCCAGCTGCGGATATGGTTAACGTGCTAACAAACTTAGGGAAGTTCATCAGATCAGTTACACTGCAAAATCTTTTCCTTCTCTTCAGCCTTTTAGCAGGAAAGTATGTTCAGAAGCCACGTCTGGTTTCTCTCTCTCTCCTGGAGCAGGAGAAAAGGAGGGGGAGGTTACTTTCTCGCCTACGTCTATAGTTAAGAGACTCTCAGGTCTACATCCTTACAGACTCCAGAGAAAAAGAAAAAGCCTCTCCACCAAACAATGTGGGGTGTAAGGACTGAGGAGAATTTATAAATATGCTTAAGGATGTGTCTCTATGATGTTAGTGGGTAAATATCCTTCCATGTCCCACTAAGTAAATACGAACTAAAACGTGGTCTGGAAGAGAGAAGCATGGGCCCAGGGATGTTCAGAAAAGCTGGTAGGTTTCAGAGCTGACCTAGCAGTTTGCTCAGCTGTGCTGTGCCATTCTGCACCCTCTCCGTTCTAGCGGATATCCGAGGGCTCCTTGTAGCTCAATCAGCCCGGAGTCTCCTCTCCAGCCCATCGCTGTCAGCACAGTGAGCTGGGGAGGGCCCAGCATACTGAGGTTCCAATCTTGACCCTGTCACCTACTACCCAGGTGACCTTAGCCAGGTGAATCAATCTCTCTGAATCTCAGTTTCCTCGTGTGTAACACAGAGATATTGGTGCCTAACTGCATAGGGTCACATGAGAGTAAATGAGATAACTAATTAGTGCAACATATGCTTATTAGCACAGTGGATGGTTCAGTATGTGATGGCTTGTATAATTATCAAAATGTCCCTTTCTAATGATCTTAAGACTTCAGGATAGTGAAATGTGGAAAATTAAGGAAAAAAGTTAGGACTGTTCAGGACAAAACCAAGTGAGTGGCTTCCAGGCAGCAGGACAGGAACATCTTTCTAGACTTGAAATGAGGCTAGCCTAAACTGAGGTGTGTTGTAAGTATAAAATAAATGCCGGATTTTGAAGACTCATTTTGAAAAAAAAAAAAAATCTAAAACATCCCATTAATAATTTAAAAATATTGATTACATGTTGAAATGATAATGTTTTGGACATGTTGGGTTAGATAAAATAGAATTTATTAAAGTTAATTTCACTTGTTTCTTTTCACTTTTTAAAATGTGGCTACCAGAAAACTTAAAATTACATATGTGTCTTGCAATATATATTTTTGGACCGAGCCATTCTAGAACACCGAAATAGCATTGAGAGAAATACTTCAATGAACTATACCCTCGGCCATGTAAGAGTTAATGCATCTCCCTAAGATAGTGCTTGAAAGTAACTCAATTACAAGGGAGCATGAAGCCAAATATGCACAAACTGCTTATCACATCATTAAATACAGTCTCCCCTGTTGCAGTGCGTAATCACTTATGAGAGCAAAGAGCTTAGGGACTTTCAAATCACAGAAAATTTCAAATATCCATTCAAGAAATGTTCTTGTCATCCCTGCTATATTTGTCTTGATCTAATCTGGCTGCAATTTAATGCATGACATTTTTATCAAAATCCACAAATGCACTCAACTGGCACAAATACACTTATTTATGCCCAGAGCCAGGGAAAGGGTTATCTTTGCTTAAAATAATGTGCTTAACTAAGGGACTGTCCCTTTTACTGTTGGGGAAGCTAGAGGTAATGGGCAGACACACATGGACTAACCAATATTAAATATCCACATAGCCAATTACATGGTTTATTTGAACTAGAGGATAAACAGATGCATCTCCATTTTTGACGGACCCTCAAAACTCAGTAGCTCCTAAACTTTTAACTTATTCCCTGTGGTAGTAAATTGCTATAAAAAGTAATCAAAACAATACAAAACAAACAGACAAAAAGAAACAGCCCCTGTATGCATTGACAAACTCTCTTTTAACGAAATCTATGGTCAATCATTTAAGAAAAACATTTACATTTGGAATGGTTAACTTTTAAAAGGTGTAACTAAGTTTAGAATAAAAATTGTGGGGTTTTTTTTTTTAAAGGAGACCCATCTCTTCCATTCCTATCACAGCATGTAGTATTCTGTTTCTGATTTTTCCATAATATAATTTAAGTATAGGTATCACCATCTCAACATACTTAATATAAAAAATTTAAAATTCCCAAATTAATAATTAAGGAACTAAATAATTTTTCTTTTGAGCCCCTGTGGAATTTTAAAGCAGTGTTAACATTATATTTTTGATGGCACCCCTTACTTCTTCAATGTTATTATCTACTGTATTAAATTTCAAAGACAATCAAGATAAAAAGAGAAATTTCAATTCAAAGAATCCCCTGAGCACAGAGGGAAATTCCTTAGTTACGGTTGATAGGGCTGTGGCAATTATGCAGCTAAGTTCCAGCACCAGAAAACTGTTCTAAAGAGAAGTCTAACTACAGATGGGCATAAAATCTTCCAGGACAAATAACATTATGTGTTGATAATGTCCAGTATCTTAATATGTCGACCACCCATGGCAGCCAAAGTTTATTTAAATGAGGGAGATACCTTAAACTTATAATATTAGTACACAGAATACTCTAAAAAATTTACATGCGGTCTTCCCTGGTGGCGCAGTGGTTGAGGGTCTGCCTGCCGATGCAGGGGACACGGGTTCGTGCCCCGGTCCGGGAGGATCCCACATGCCGCGGAGCGGCTGCGCCCGTGAGCCATGGCCGCTGAGCCTGCGCGTCCGGAGCCTGTGCTCCGCAACGGGAGAGGCCACAACAGTGAGAGGCCCGCGTACAGCAAAAAAAAAACAAAAAAAACTACTTTAGCTTTGGCCTGAACTTAGTGCCCAGGAAGCTTCTATTTCCCTGTCCTTTAGGTGGATCAAGAACTCCTCCTGGGTGGGCAAGTGAGTTGAGGCTAGGAGTTCAGAGCGCTCTTTCCCACTCAGCCAAGGTATGGCCCCATTTTCCTCCCCAACACACCCCTCAGGCAGCTGTGACACTCATCAGGGTTGGCACAGGAAATGATCCCTTGGGGTCACTCAGATGCACCCAGTCTACTCCTAGAAGAGGCAACGAGTGCTGAGTGGTGTCGAATTGGGGGCCAGCTATTATTCCTCACTCTCACTGACTTGGGGTGGGGGGTCTACTCATATTCTCAGGCAGTATTCAGTAAACATCTGTCCACTAGAAAAACAACGCAAGCTGCATACGTCATTTTGAATTTTCTAGCAGTCACATTAAAAAAAAAAAGGTAAAGGAGGAATTAACTTTAATAATGTATTTTAGTTAGCATAACATATGTAAAATATTGTCATTTCAACACATAATTAAGATAAAAATTACTGAGATATTTTTCATCCTTTTTCCCTTACAAAGTCTTCAGAACCCACTGTGTGAGCACATCTCAGTTCTGACCAGCTACGTCTCAAAACTCAACAGCCACTGAGGCCCATGGCAACTGTACTGGAGAGCTCAGCTCTAAGGAGTTTAGTGAAATCTCTCAGGGCATCTTGTTCAAAGATAAATTTTTGTATAAACATTAATTTAGGAAAAATAAAGTGTTTACAAAATAATAGCTCTAATAAATTCCGTGTGGGAAACTATTTTTTGCAACATTGATTACTAACTTTATTTGGACAAAAGAATGCTATTGTGAAACTTGTGCGCCTTTTCAGCCCCTAAAATCTTGATATCTGGACACATTTGAGAAGTGGCAAAGCTGAGGACGTTTTTTAAACTTTCAGCTGGCAAGCACAATAATGATCACACTGCCAAGTGAAGTGGGCAGCACGGTGCCTCTCAGCGCTGGGGCATTCTGCCCTGACCAAAGGATGATTCCGTCAGCCTGCCCACTGCTTCTTTCTGGATCTTTGTTTCCAGTGGCAAGACAAGAGCCCTATAAGCGGCACAGAAGTAGACTGCATCCTGGTTTCCAACCTGTGGGCCCTGATGTGTTTAGAGTCTGCCTGGACACTAACTATTGTCCCTTGACTGTATAATGTTTAATTTTCAGTCAAAACGATTTATTGACTGCTAATTATGAGGTGAGCACTGTTTCAGGGGCTGCACGTTGTCTCCCACGTATTTGTACTATTTCCCAAATATAGAAGGAAGATATTATAATGAGTAAGATAAAAGTTAATGTAAAAGTATTAATGAATTACTAGCAGTTATCTCTCCCTTGCATTTCCTGCAATTGATGGAATCTAAAAGTATGTGTGAGGATTTGTGAAACTGCCTGATGCTGAAGTGTGGCCTTGCGGTATCACAAACGACTGTTTACCGAGTTGGTCAGCATCAGATCATAGTTTCGCTCTCCTTCAAGTGGTACAGCTCACTGTCAGCCAGGGTTCTCCTGAGATGGGAACCTCCCACTGCTTCTTTGTTATTGAGTTCACGTTTCTGGTTAAGAAACACTGGTTCAGGACCAACAGCATGCTGAGATTAACTGCTCAATGCTAATACATTCAACATAGATGATTGCATTATATAACATGTACCTGCTACTTTGCAGTATTTCCTTAGGCATAATAAGCTTTTACCAAAACCGAAATCAACGTTAATCTGCAAGCTGTCATTTTATGAACGTTCATTTTAAAAACCAAGTCCACGTGAATCTGCAAAGCTGTCATTTTATGTCCACTGCCAAGAGAAAAATGAAAAAAGCAATGTGAGATAAAGTAAACCTTTAACAAGAAACCGGACCCAAACAGTTATCAAACCAGTTTTCTCCATTCCCTCCGGGCAATCTGATTTATAAACTGAGGTTCTAAATTATATTTTATTTAATTGCTGAGGGCAAGAGCTCGGGAAGTGTTTTTGAGCTAAGCTCTTTATTGTACTGACCTGCTCTGCTTTTGGGGAAAACTGAAAAACAATCTTTTAAAGTTGGCACTTTCAAGCTGGTCTACTAATCCTGCTAGCTCTATTTCCTTTCAACTGCATCAAGAGTAAATAGGTAGGAAGGATAAAAAGCCACCCTGGAGAACAAGAGAAAAATAGTCAAGTTTCACAGGTGGCTGGTAGACAGTAGCCAGCAACACCCTCCTGTATTGCCAAGCAAACACAGGCAAAGCAACATTTTTTCTACCTCTTATAAACAATCTGTGTTTAAACAAGGCATCCACAATACCTTCTCCCCAGTCTCTAAAAGCTGGCCATTGTTATGTGTTTAATTACTTGTCTCAATCCTGAAGAGAAAGAAGCCAGCTAGGTAGTGATTGTTTGATCCACACCCCTTGGCTGGAGATGTGAGTGCAAAGCAAACCTGCCCAGGCTCATGTTTCTGTCCTCTGCAGTCAGAAGGAGAGCCCGCGTCTGGAGAGCAGCGCAACTAAAGCAGCCCCTTCCCACTGGAGGGTAGTGAGGAATACTCAGCACACACCAGTTGCATTCATGAGGAAACAATCTTCCTGCCCACCCAGCACTATATTTAGAGCCATCTCTTGGCATGCAAACTTATATTTCTGGGCTTTCTGCCATTCAGACAGGAAAAAAAAAAGGGGGGAGACAAGAAAAACTGGTTTGGTTCCAGCGCTGAACCCAAACAACAAACGTTAAATGTGCCCTTCCCCACTGATGCATTTCTGTGTCAAACATCACTCCTTCTTCAAAAGCAGTGAGTACTGGATGTGGCACTGAAGAATGCTTTTTTTCTCGTAATTCTAATCAGTAAAATGTGTCCTACACTCTATAAAGGAAGCAGTGAAGCAAATTTCTATAAAAAGGACAGAATGTTTTGAAATTTTTTTTTTTTAAACATCTTTATTGGGGTATAATTGCTTTACAATGGTGTGTTAGTTTCTGCTTTATAACAAAGTGAATCAGCTATACATATACATATGTTCCCATATGTCTTCCCTCTTGCGTCTCCCTCCCTCCCACTCTCCCCATCCCACCCCTCCAGGCTGTCACAAAGCACCGAGGCTGGCACTGTCGACTTCCCCAAAGATGTGTTAGCCCCTGAACAAAGTTACATGCCAAAGCTAGCTGCAGAGCTGATGGGAAAAGAACATGCAGTGCTAACTTGCCAGGCCTCTCCAGGCCTCAAATGCAGACCCAGCGAGAGACACTCCCTAGTTTTCTGCTGTTTTGCCACAGGAACATCTGGCATTTGGGACCATCCGGGTTCTTTACCAGGAAGAGAAGTGACATGGGCAGAGGCCTTGATACACACCGCCTGAGCTAGTAGCTGCAAGTCCTACCCACGCCCATTCCAAACCGTGGAATGCCAGGCCGTATGAGAAATGAGCAAAGCAAACAGCTCTCTCCAACCTAAAGGCCCTTCCCGACTTTTTTCTTCCAGTGTATTTTTTCTTACAATCATATTTACTGAGTTAATTTCAACAATTCCTTTTGCTCAATATCCTGCCATGGCACTCGCTGCCTAGAAATGTAGTAGCAGGACAGCCAAACTCGTCCATAAACGCAACGGCAAGCAGCACAGCCGTTCAGTGGTTTGAGGGAGTATTTCCTCCACGTTGGCGTGCGTCATCACCTCTAATGACTTCAACAAATATACTAAAGGAAAGAAGATCTGCAGCTCTGCGGCCATTCTCCCACCCTAAAATTAATATTGTGACAAAAAACTAAAATAAGTATTAAATTAAAAAAACCTCTCCCCCCAATTTCTTAAAAATACTAAATGATATGGATGCAAGATAGGCTCACTGGACGTGAAGTGTGAACACGTCTGAAAGTTATAGTTTTATATAAAACCTCTTCTAGTTTGGGATTTCATAAGTGGACAAATGCAAAGGAAACTGACTAGCTGCCAAACAAAAAGACACTCTCAGTGTCTGGGTCTTTGGGACTGTTCACAAGGCCTCCTTCCTCCAGGCCCAGGGTGGAATTCAAGCCCTGCCCCCCTGAAGCTGGGCACGGCACATGATTTGCTTGGGTCAGAGGAATGTGAGTGGCAGCGACACATGTCACCTTTCTAATACCGGTGCTCAGGCCTCTGTGCTCTCTTCCTCGCTACATTTACCCGAGTCCTAGACGGACATGCAGCATAAGCCAGAAATAAACCTTTGTTGGAATCCAATGAGATTTGGGGGTTGCTTGTTACCGCAGCAAACCGACCCTAACTGATCAATATAGTAAATTAGGAAACGATTAATAATAATTAGCAGAAGATAATTGTGTCACAGGTCCTGGTACCAAGAAGGCACCCAAGTCCATCCTTACAGGGGCCCCCAACCCACCACAGCTTAAGATTCATAGCTAGTCAACTTCTATGATATCTCCTAGCAGCTCTATCAAAACTCAAAGCAGGGCTTCCCTGGTGGCGCAGTGGTTGAGAGTCCGCCTGCCGATGCAGGGGACACGGGTTCGTGCCCCGGTCCGGGAAGATCCCACATGCCGCGGAGCAGCTGGGCCCGTGAGCCATGGCCGCTGAGCCTGCGCGTCCGGAGCCTGTGCTCCGCAACGGGAGAGGCCACAACAGTGAGAGGCCCGCGTACCGCAAAAAAAAAAAAACCTCAAAGCAAATAAAACACTTAAGAAAAAACGAAACAGAAAGGGTCCAGCTAAGGAAAACAGACATGAATGCTGAGAAACAAAGTGATTCCTAGAATCTCTAAATCCAATGTTCTCGACACTGAGTGCTCATCTGGGCCCAGCTCCAAAGATGCAGATTTACTTGGTTCCAGTTAGAATCCAGGCATCTGTACTTCTTCCCAGTCTCCCCCTGTGGTCTCCCGGCTTGAGAACCATGGCTTCACATTTCTGGGCTCTGGTTATTTTCAGTCCTGGGACATTAAATATCCCAGGAAAGAAGGAAATACACCAACAACAGTGCTGTTAACTAGCATGTTCATGTTACATGAAATGAGTGCCCTTAGGTACTGGGGTTGTCACTTTTCCCCTGGTCCAGCAGCAGAACACATTCCCAATCCATGGTTCATTGGTCATCTCATCCTGTTAGTATTCCACCCCTGGAGTAACCAGAAGCAGTAGTTCTAATTCCTATAAAACTATAGTATGTGACTGTTTAACAGTCGGGGAGTCAGGGGTCCCACTCTGAGCACAAGGTCAGTATGGATTCAGGGTCGGGGTGGAAAGTCAACTGGGCTAAGGGACACTACAGATATATGGGGTGTGTTAGCAAGAGTATCATTGGAGCTCCTCAAAGAACATCAGAAACCCAAGTCTTTTGGATACCAGGAGAGAATATTCAAGGGCACCATACAATCTCTCTCCCCCTAAGAACATCTGACGTCTCTTTGTACCCAGATATATGAATGCATGTGTTTCCACTGTGATGATGATATGTTATCTACCATTCACTCACTGCTTACTATGCACCAGGAATAATATTAGGTGTTTTAAAGATACGGTTTCCTTTTATCCTCACATCAACCCCATGAGGAGGTATTATTATCATTTCCATTTTAGAGACTAGGTGATTCAGACTACAAGTTTAAGAGACCTGCCCACCATCACATGGCTATGAACATCACTGAAGAACAAAGAGAACAGAGGTGTTCACAATCTGCCCCATCATCTGGAGTAAAGCTGAGGGACAGGTGGTTTGTAACAATTCTCTATTGCTCTTCCCGTCGTCACAATACCTATTTCCCAGGAACTTGCTTTAATTGAAAGAACATGCCTTAATGGTAGACCATAATGCAGAATTTTGACAAATACATATTGACTAATCCTTTCTGTTCAAATTCAAATGGATTTATTTTAAATTGAAGTTTTGATAAAGTTTGGCATCATTATACATTATTCACTCCTCTGCTTAAGGTTAAACAGTATTCAATCAATTATCCAGTGAAGATTTTAGAACCTTCTGAGTGCTAGTTACTGCAGATAGAATGGGAGCAGGAGAGACACAATCACGCCCCACTCTGAGCTTAGAGTCCAGCTAGACCCACAGGCAATTAAATAGCAAGAATCGTGTGCTAAGGGGTATGATGGGACAAGTATTATGAAGTCTTTCAAGGTGTCCATGGAGACAAAGAATGGTCAGCTGTCCTTCCATACACTTGAAGTGCATTGGGCTTTGTTTCTTATACCTGCAGTCAATTTAACATACACTCTCTCTGTCCAGGCTTTGTCCTTCTCCGGTGCTGTCTTATAGCTCTACCTTCAGAGCAACTGGTATCAATATCATGTTGCTTCAAACAGCTCTTCATTGTCATTTGAAGCATTGCTGGCTTTGGGCATAAAGGCCTTCCTGTGGTTTACTGTGGAGCAGCTGCTCAGCTAGTCATCAAATTATCAGCTATCACAGGAGTAGGCAAGCAGAGCAGAGCTGCATTAAAAGCTGGCTTTCAACTTGTTGAGTTACTAAGCATAATTTGGGCCTTTATTCTACCTTTGTTTAAGACATGAAATGTGGGAAGCACACTTCCCACCAAAAGCCCTTTGTCAAGTGTCACACTTAAGCTTTTTGGACAGAATCACAGGTCTGATACAGACATTTTGCTGATACCTCACTCCTTATTTGCAAAAATCAACACTGGCTCTGTAGATATGTTCTGCAACTTGGTTTCAGATATTAAAAAAGAAAACAACACACAATGATTTGTTTTAGGATTTGCAAGATGACCATAATTGCTAATGATAATAGCTAATACTTCTTAGGCTCTTACTATATAAAAGGTACCATTTGCTAGGTGTTTGATGCATGCCGTCTCATTTAAACTTTATAAAAACCACATCAGGTCAGCACCAGCACGATACATCAATTCTAAAGCACACATGTTTCTCCATATTCTAATGTGTTTGCAAACAGGGTACATCTTATAATCAATCAAGTTATATCACAGTTTAAGACGCACGGACATAGAGAAAAGACTTGTGGTTTCCAAGGGGGAGGAGGGTAGGGGAGGAATGGGTTGGGAGTTTGGGGTTAGCAGATACAAACTATTATATATCAAGTGGATAAACAACAAGGTCCTACTGTATAGCACAGGGAACTATATTCAATATCCTGTGATAAACCATAATGGAAAAGAATATGAAAAAGAATGTATATATATGTATAACTGAATCACTTTGCTGTACAGCAGAAATGAACACAGCATTATAAATCAACTATACTTCAATTTAAAGACAGTAATATCATAGTTTAATTGGTAGCAATTTTTCTTTATGAATTACACATAAAATGATGCTCTATTCTAAAATCCATGGTGCCTCAGATGAAAAAAGTATGGTATGATTAGCCCCATTTCACAGATGAAGAAACTGAGGCTTGGAGAATTTGAGTATCTGGCCCAAGGTCACACAGCAAGTAAATGGCAGAGCAAGGATGTGATCCCAGCTTTTTCTGGCTCCGAAGTTCGTCTCTGAACTGGTACACTACACTGCTTCCCACCACATGGAAATACAGGCTTAACAAACATTTATTCTTTCAGCACTTAGCATCCACTATGAGTTAGCCACCAAGCTGGGAATGCTGGGGGTACAGAGATGAGTAAGACAGCTTTTCATAGGATTAACTAGGGACTGTGGGTATCTGAGCCGTTAACTAGAATGTTTAGCTTAGTACCTTTTTGATGGACTCTAGAGTAATAGCAGATCTAAGCCTGGACTTCCTTTACAGGGCTATTTTTTTTCCACTAAGAGCTGTTTTTTTACTAGCTAAATATCTCACTCCTAGCCTTACACTGGGTGAGTACTATTTTTTTTTTAAGATGTTGGGGGTAGGAGTTTATTTATTTTATTTATTTTTGCTGTGTTGGGTCTTCGTTTCTGCGTGAGGGCTTTCTCTAGTTGTGGCAAGCGGGGACCACTCTTCATCATGGTGCGCGGGCCTCTCACTATCGCGGCCTCTCTTGTTGCAGAGCACAGGCTCCAGACGCGCAGGCTCAGCAGTTGTGGCTCTCGGGCCTAGTTGCTCCGCGGCATGTGGGATCCTCCCAGACCAGGGCTCAAACCCGTGTCCCCTGCATTAGCAGGCAGATTCTCAACCACTGCGCCACCAGGGAAGCCCTGGGTGAGTACTATTTAAATCAACATTTTGGTGGGACAGACAGATGCTGAGACGGCTGCCCATGGTCTTCCCCTCCTACTATTCACACCCTGTGTAATACCCTCCCCATGAGTGTGGGTGGAACCTGTGATTTACTTGTAACCAACAGAATATGGCAAGAGTGATGGACTGTCACCTTAGTGATTAGCCTATTTAAGATTGTGAATTCCATCTTTTCAGCAGACTCTCCATTTTACTGCCTTCAGTGAAGCAAGCTGCCATACTGGGGAGGCGCACATGGCAGGAAACTGAGAGCTCCCTCTGGACAACAGCCAGCTAGGAACTGAGGTCCACAATCCAGCAACCTTAAAGGAAGTGAATCCTGACGATAACTGCCTAGATGAGCTTGAGAGAGGATCCCTCCCTAATTGAGCTTCCAGATGAGACCTTAGCCTTGGCCAACACCTTAAATGCAACCTCACGAGAGAGTCCCCAAGCAGGTGGCCCAGCTAAGCTGTGCCCAGATTTCTGACCCACAGAAACTATGAGATAAAAAATGTGTGTTATTTTACACTGCCAAGTCTGTGGTAATTTGTTCTGCAGTAATAAATAACTAATACACTTGGTGAAAAGGTAAATTTCTTTGTGTCATGGAACTTTACGATGTTCCCAAATAGTTGATACCAAAATATTCCAATTGTGATTTTAATGTCTTGGTTACATCTGAAAAATAACAGCTACCACTTACTTACTGAGCACCCACTAGGTAAATTCTAGCATGGTATTAGTGAATCAAGGGCCACATTTACCAAGCAACAGTTCATTAGTATAGTTACTGCATATACAAGAAATATTAAATATTCATTTCATTTGACAATTTTTCAAAAAGGTTAGTGGACTTTATCATTTTATTGTCTGACTACTCCCCTTCTCTTGGTAAACGTAACCTTTCCTCCCAGGAAATGCTACTTCCGCTAACTCCAGTCACGTTGTTCTAGTGGGTCTTTATCTTATCTAACTCATTTCACCAATCACAGTGACTGAGCCAAGGTTGGGCACCTCATCAACCAAGGATGGGCTAACAAGAATCTTTCTCCAAGATTTTGTTTTCATGTGAGGCAAGAGAGAGTAACGGAGAGTCCTTCGTGAGTTCTAAAGCTGTGAGAGACCAGCTTGAATTCTCAATGGCCATGCTCCCTGCAATTTGCAGGAAAACGTTCTATAGGAGGACAGAACAGCCTGATACTCAGAAGCAGAGACAGGCAGGGAGAGCCTGGTTCCTTCCAGTCCTTGCTGATGGAGTTCCCGAAGTCCAGCTGCACCCTTGCCCTTTCTCCAGGTCACAGAAACCTAACTGTAAACTCACTCTAAGATCCCAGCAAGGATCCACTGAGATTCAGTCACCTCCGCTGAAAAAGACTTAGGTAATACATGGATGAAGATTTTTCACTATTTGACTGTCCTTCCCTGATCTATGTTATTGATGTTTTGAAATATCTGGGCCCCTCATATCTGTCTAAAAATAATTGTTCTATTACTAAATTACACCACACCCAGCTGATTGCTGTACCACAGAATGTTAAAGTGAGAGAGACATTAGGGGTTATATGGTCTGATTTCCATTCATAAAGGAGGAGACTGCACCTCCTTTATAGTGAAGCTACTTTCCAAGATAAAAGTTAGTTCATGCCAGAATTTCCTAAAACTTGACCTTCTGTACCCATTCCAGTGAATGATGTCTATCATATAGCATTACTTTGAAGATTTTATAGAGGCTTAATTTAAAGAATTTGACTTTTGTTATAAAGCTCCCTCACAAATCTGTCACCTTTCAAAGACTTGTAATTAACTTGGTTAATTAATAAATAACATAAAACTTAAGAACAGTTTATTTGATTTCACCCATAAAAGTACTCATTCCTGATTCTAACCACATGAAAAACACATGGTCACCAGTTTTCAAATTAATTAAATATAAGAGACTCTGTGTTTACTAATCTATACTCTGGTTTACTTTAACCATTTCACTTCTAGACTGTGTAATATTTGCTACACAAATAATAAGAATAATTACATTTATTTAATAATCAATAATGCTGTTTCATTTTCTAATCATGTATGATTTTAAATCATGAGATACTACATATTAAAGGAAATATGAAAATACAGAAAGGCAGAAAGAAAACAATGACTCATGTCTTAGGTCTGAAGTTGATATAAGCAATGACCTTGAATTATGTAATTCTTAGGCTAGTTTTTATAAACTTTTTAATACTGAGCAGTTAAACTCCAATCTCCCAAAGAAACAGACCTTAATATGTTAATCAACACCCTGGATGTTCTCTCATAACCGTGTTTACAAAGAAATTCTCCCACTTCCCTCTACTCAGCTGTTTTGCTGCTTTCAATTGCCCTCTCAAGCCAGTGTCAGTAAATCACACTTCCTATGGGTTCCTTTGTTTGCAGCACAAATTTTAAGCACAATTTTTAGTATCCAGGTCTGTTAATCACCTTGAGCTTCAGAAGATACTAAACTGCCTTCTCTGAGGTTTTCTTGGACAGTTTAGCTGACTTGAAGTCTCTATAACAACCCCAATGTACAGATACCTTTGGAATAGATAAACCATGCCAAAGCAAGCAGAGATTGTGGCCCAAGGGCATGTGTGATGCAACACAAGCTTTGAGTGTAGATTAGGTAGCAGCTGCAGGACAGAGTGAAGAGAAAATACTGTTTCTGAAACACTTTTCAGAAACATTCAACAAGACTGAAAACAAGCAGAAGGTAAGTGCGATTACTCAGATGTTAGAAGTAAGGCTTTAATACTGAGAAACAAACCCACAGTACAAAGCCGACAGGAGATTTCTCCTTTTTAGACTCCTTAAAAACAGAAAGCTTTATATTGTATGTCCTTTTAAGTACATCACCCATAAGTAATCACCCCCAAGAAGAAATCAAAAGGCTAAGCAGGAAAAATCAGCCTGCTTCCACCGTAGCTGGACTAGTGTAAATCACTGTAGTTCACACCTTTCTCAGCTCTCCACTCGAACATCCTGTCCATCATGAAAAGGTCTGTATTCACCAACAATAAGCCATGTTCTTTTCTGTTTTTATTTGCTAGGTGGAGATCATAGGTTTACTTTGAGCCAACTACTTACTAATTCTCATTGGATCTCTTAAACCAACGTAATATCCTTGTGGAAGAGACTAGACAATAACCTGACACCCAGTTTTCTCTGTAATTTTAACTGGACGACACAAGGTTGACATCAGAAAATAAGGGCACTTAGCATCACACACTATCCAACTCAGTTCCACCCAGTTCATACTGGCTCATGAAGGGCGATCATTAACACCTCTTCCTGACTTCGTGTTTAGAGATTGTGAGTTGGTTGAAAATGGCCAAGTAGGAGTATTTACACCAGAGAAATCAGCAAATGATGCAAATCAGGGCTTTCTTTTTCTTCTGGAGTGCTAATTATTAAACATTTACCGACAAAACACTGCCTTCATCCATTCATCCATCCATCTAACAAGTTTTTATTGAAGTCTAATGTGTGCAAGCTAGATCTTGTGATAAACTTTGAGGGTACAAAGACAACCTACAGTCTGTGCCATAAAACAGCTTATAGCTTAGTTTACTAAAATGTATGGACCAGTTAAAATTCTAGTCTATCCCAGCTGAGTTAGATGGTCCTTGATGGTGCCAGAATCTTGACAGATTCTAAAAAACTCTGTTAGACAATGAAATGGAATCTAAAAAAATATGCCCTTTTTTTTGAAAGTATAAAGACTGTTGAAATATTTGATTTGGTGATTTTACAATAGCGTGGCACACTCACTCAGCTATTTTTTAAATTAAACTTTTATTTGGAGGTAACTGTAGAGTCACATGAAGTTGTAAGAGATAATACAGAGAGACTCCATGTATCCTTTAACCACTGCCCTTTACTACTTTATCATACTTTGCAAAACTATAGCACAATATCACTGTCAGGATGTTGACACTGATACAATCAAGAAACAGAACATTTCCATCACTTCAAGTCCCTCATGTTGACCTATTACAGCCACACCCCCTCACCTCCCACCCTGACCCTCTCCTTAACTCCCGGCAACTACTACGTAGTCTGTTTTTCATTTCTGTAGTATTGTCATCTCAAAAATGTTAAATAAATGGAATTGTACAGTGTAACATTTGGGAATTGGCTTTTTTTTTCCACCCAGCATAATTCACTGGCAAGTCCTTTTTACTGCTGAGTAGTATTCCATGGTATGGATGTTCCACAGCTTATTTAATCATTCATCTACTGAAGGCTATTTGGCTGCTTCCAGTTTTTGGCTATTATGAATAAAACCGCTATAAAACATTCATGTATAGCTTTTTGGGTCAATATAAGTCTTCATTTCTCTGGGATGAATACCTCTTAGTACAATTGCTGGGTCACATGGTAGCTGCATGTTTAGTTTCTTGTTTGTTTGTTGTTTAAATATTTATTTTTATTTATTTGGTTGAGCCGGGTCTTAGTTGCTGCAGGTGGGCTCCTTAGTTGTGGCATGAGAACTCTTAGTTGCAGCATGCATGTGGGATCTAGTTCCCTGACCAGGGAACGAACCTGGGCCCCTGCACTGGGAGCACAGAATCTTATCCACTGCACTACCAGGGAAGTCCCGCATGTTTAGTTTTTTAAGAAATTGTTTTACAGAGTGGCTGCAACATTTTACATTTCCATCTGCAAATATATGAATGATCCAGTTTCTCTGCATCTTCTCCAGCATTCAGTGTTGTCACTATTTTTTATTTTAGCCATTCTGATAGACATAGTAATATCTTATTGCAGTCTTAATTTGCATTTCCCTGATGGCTAATGATTTTGAGTATCTTTCCATGTGTTTATTTGACTATCTGTATATCCTCAATGAAAGGAGGTCTGTTCATGTCTTTTGCCCATGTTTTACTTTGATCACTTGGTTTTTTTCTACTGTTGAGTGCTGAAAATTTTAATATATTTTAGATATTAGCCTTTTGTTGGGTATGTGGTTTGCAAATATTTTCTCCCACTCTTTAGCTTGCCTTTACATCCTCTTAACAGAGTCCTTTGCAAATAAAAGTTTTTAATTTTAATAAAGTCTAATTTACAATTTTTCTTTTA
Organism: Neophocaena asiaeorientalis asiaeorientalis; assembly: GCF_003031525.2. Taxonomy (NCBI): domain Eukaryota; kingdom Metazoa; phylum Chordata; class Mammalia; order Artiodactyla; family Phocoenidae; genus Neophocaena; species Neophocaena asiaeorientalis. Next base: position 5,291,815 of record NW_020172369.1, on the reverse strand, counting down.
TTAACTGTACTTTTGGGCCAAATCTGAGACCTCTTTGCCTAGCCCTACATTGCAAAGTTTTTCCCCTATTTTTTTCTAGTTGTATATTTTACATTTAAATTCATGAGACATTTTAAGTTAATTTTTATATGAGACTTAGGCTAAGGTCCTTTTTTTTTTTTTCCTTTGGATGTCCAATTGCTCCACCACTGTTTGTTGAAAATATTATCTTTTCCTACATTGAATTGCTTTTACACCTTTTTCAAACATCAGGCATTTTTGTGTATGTCTATTTCTAGGTTCTCTATTCTGTTCTATTGATCTATGTGACCATCTCTCTGCAAATAGACACATATGGATTACTATATGACTTGAAATTTATTCTTCTACTTGATCCTTTTTTTTTTCCAAAATTGTTTTAGCTATTCTAGTTCCTTTGCCTTTCCATTTAATAGAATACTATTATGTACAACTACAAAATATCTTGTTGGGATTTTGACAGTAATGTTAAACCTGTATCTCAATTTGGGAGAATTGATCTCTTCATTTATTCAGATATTCTTTGATTTATTTCATTAGTTTTGTAGTTTTTAGGACATAAGTTCTATGCATGTTTTGTTAGCTTTACACCTAAGTATACATGTTCTGCTTTGAGCAATTGTAAGTGATACTGTATTTTTAATTTCAGTGTCCATTGCTAGCATACAGAAATACAATTGTATGTTTATCTTGTATCCTGTGACTGCACTTAACTCACTTGTTAGTTCTAGGAGGGTTTGTGTGTGTGTGTGTGTGTGTGTGTGTGTGTAGATTCCTTGGAATGTACTACATAGGCAATTATGTCATCTGCAAATAAGGCCAGTTCTTTTCCTTTCCAACATGTATGTCTTTAATTCATTTTCTTGCCATATTGCATTGGCTAGAACTTCCAGCAGTATGTGGAATAAGAGTGTTGAGAACAGACATTCTTGTCTTGTCTCCAATTTTACAGGGAAAGCAGTTTCTCACCATTATATATAATATTAGTTGCTATTTATCAGGTTTGGGAAGGTGCATCTATTCCTATTTTTCTTAGAGTTCTTTCATGAATGAGTGCTGAATTTTGTCAAATGCTTTTTCTGCATTGATATATGATTTTTCTTCTTTAGACTGTCAATGTGGTAGATTGCAGCGACTGATTTTCAAACATTGAATCATCCTTGCATCCCTAAAATAAATGCCATTTAGCCATAATGTAAAACCTGTTTTATATATTGCTGAATTCTATTTGCTAATATTGTGCTAAGGACTTTCAATTTTATATTCATGAGAGATATTGCTTGGTAGTTTTCTTTTTTTGTACTGTCTTTGTCTGGTTTTGGTATCTGGGTAATATTAACTTCAAGAGCAGAAAAGCCTATTGTATTTACACATATTTTTGCTCACCATGTGCTTTCTTCTTTCCTGATGTTTCAAGATTCCTTCATTTATTGTTTAGAGAACTTCTTTTAGCCATTATTTTAGGGTAGATCTGCTCACAGCATATTCTCTTAGTTTTCTTCCACTTAAGAATGCCTTGATTTTCAGTTCATTACTGAAGGGTATTTTTGCTAAGTATAAATGCTGGGTTGATAGCTCTTTTCTTTCAAGAGATGGAATATATTGTCATTTTTTTCTTAATGGTTTCTGCTGAGAAACCTACTGTCACTCAGGCTGTTTTTCCCCTATAGGTAAGGAATTATTTTTCTCTGGCTACTTCCCAGATTTGTCTCAGACAAAGAAAACTTTCAGATGTGTAATTATGGTATATCTTGATGTGACAGTTAATTGTATCTGTCAACTTGGCTAGGCCACATTACCCAGACAGTTGGTCAAATATTATTCTAGATGTTTCTGTGAAGATATTTTTCTAGATGAGATTAATATTTAAATCAGTAGACTTTGAGTAAAGCACATGAGCCTCCATAATCCTCCATAATCCTGATTGGATGGGTAGACCTTATCCAATCAGTTGAAGGCCTTAATAGAAAAAGGACTGACCTCCCCTGAGGCAGAGGAAATTCTGCCAGCAGACTGCCTTCAGACTTGAACTACAACATCAACTCTTCCCTAGGTCTACAGCCTACTGGCCTACTGTGCCAATTTTGGACCTGTCAGCCTCCACAGTCATGTGAGCTAACTCCTTAAAATAAATCTCTCCAAGAGACAGAACCAACAGGATGTGTGTGTATGGGTGTATGTGTGTATGTATTCTATATGTGTGTATTATATATACATATATATTTGTATGTGTATATATGTGTGTATTATATATATAATACACACATATATATACATGCATATAGGTTACACATATATATTTGTGTTATATATACTTGTATATATAACACACATATATGTAAAAAATATATATACATATAAATGCACACACATTCTATTAGTTCTGTATCTCTGAGAAAGAGAGAGAGAGAGAGATTTATTTTAAGGAATTGGCTTACATTATTGTGGACATTGTCAAGTCCAAAATCTGCAAGGTAGACAGAACCAATAGGATGTGTGTGTGTGTGTGTGTGTGTGTGTGTGTGTGTGTGTGAGTGTGTGAGAGAGAGAGAGAGAGAGAGAGAGAGGGAGGGGGGGGGGGGGA